>NC_142738.1:16847500-17185000 GCF_051943395.1 Hippocampus bargibanti | reverse complement strand
GCCATGAGATAAGAAAGATCCTGAACAGGTGGCGTGAATGACAGTAAAAGATAAAGACATATTGAAGCCGCCCCACTCTCTGGCTAGGAACTCACATATAACATTTATGACACTCCACATTTGCATGACCTGAGGATGTACTGGCATTTCCAATCTGCTTGTACAAAGCCCAGAGGACAAACTGTCAGGAAGTTCCCTTGAAGTGAAAACAACGCCAACAATCGCACGAAACCAGACCAACCGGATGTCTGCTTATGGAAAGTGAACTGGAAGAAACCATAAGAGTGCAAGAGAGACATAATAAAATATTGATCTGTGAATCCAGAAATGTTGCTGCCGTTCTGTTTTTATGTAAGACACTGACTTGGGAGTGACCATGGGAGTGCCCGTTCCTTCTTTCTTTGTGTTCTTTGCTACCGAATGGACAACTGACTTTATAGGCAAGTTTCGTTTTACTGTGTTTAAGATGAATTAACAAATGGCAAGATAGTTCATAGCATTGGAATACTATGCCATCCCATTAGCAGAGTGAAAATAAAACAAAAAATAGGAGAGGAAATTGCCTCTCCTTAGATCAGGGGTGTCAAACTCATTTCGCATCGCGGGCCACATACGGCCGAGGGAGATGTCAAGTGGGCCGGACCATTAAAATTATACCATACTCTGCTAAAAATAGCAAAAATATCATGTCTTTCCTTTGTTTTGGTGTAAAGAAGCACAAGAACATCAGGAAAATATTGACATTTAATGAACTATCCTTTTACAAAACATTTCATGAAACACCTCATATTTCCTTAGACAAATGTGCAATGTACTTTTATGATTCACAAATATGCATTGCAACTGATCCCACTGATTGTACAAAGGCAGAAAACTTTAATTGGTACTGAAAAATATAGTTAAGATTAAAGTAGACTTTTAAAGAAATGGAATTTTAAACCACTTACACATACGCATATAAAATCTAAATGTAATCCCTGCGTACACCTTACAAACTAAGGCGAGTGATTTTAAATGTGTAATGAAGAAAGTGTTCAACTGTCCTGTAAATTTATAAACTTCATACATGAAACATACATACACATACAATACATACTGAAAATTTATGGAGTTGTATGAACAGTAGAATTCCATCACAGAACTTTTGTTTTGAAGCTGCTGACTAACGTTAAAGTGTGGTATGGCAGGCTGTGGGTAATGTTGCTGTCGCTGAGAAGTTTGTCAAACTGACGATGGTTCAGACCTCTGGATCGGATGAAATTTACAGTGCGAACAACCACCTCCATGACGTGGTCCATTTTCAGCGACTTGCAACACAATGCCTTCTGGTGCAAAATACAGTGAAATGTCCAGAAACGATCTCCTCCATTAAGGGCTTGTGCTTTGTCTTTGAACTTTGACGCGACACCTGCTTTCTTTCCGACCATGGATGACGCGCCGTCTGTAGCCAGGCTGACAGCGCGGGACCAGTCCACTCCAACTCTGTCCAATACAGCAACGACAGAGCCGAAAATGTCCTCGGCTGTTGTGGTGTCCATCATTGGCACCAACTCAAGAAACTCTTCAGCAACAGTCAATGTCTCATCAACTCCTCGAATAAATATGGCCAGTTGGGCCACGTCTGTGACGTCAGTGCTCTCGTCAATTGCCACGGAAAATGCAATAAATCCTCTCTGCTATAGTGTTCCTCGTCAGGCTACTATTGGCAAAAGCTTATCGCTTCTCAGAACATACAAGTTCAGCCGCCTTCATCATGCATCGTTTAACAAAGTCACCGTCGAAATACGGCTTCAATGCTAATGCTATTTCGCTAGCAATTAGGTAGCTGGCTTTTATTGCTGCTTCACTGACTTCTCGGCTCCGGATGAAAGTTGACTGCTGTTTCGTCAAACCCGCCAGCAATTCGTTAATCTTTTCTCTTCTCAGTTGTCCTTGCAATCCGTCATATTTTTCGCTGTGATGAGTATTGTAGTGGCGTCGAATGTTATACACCTTCAATACCGAAACTTGTTGCAAACACACCAAGCACAAAGGTTTTCCGTGCATCTCTGTAAATAAATAGGACATGGTCCATTTTTCTTTGACAATTCTACACTCCTTATCTACTTTTCTCCGTTTGGATAACGACATTTTGGCTAATGAGGGTGTAGCGGAGAGGTAGAGACCAAGGTATTAACAATGTCGTAACAAGCAGCAGATGGCGCATTGACACCGTCTGCTGTTTTCAGTCTGTCTCAGTGATGCGGCGCGTTTTCTACTCTGATGGAATGAGTGCGCCCCATAGCGGCTAATCCATGAATTGCAGCGAATTAAAAATATTAATTCCATGTCTTTCATGCATTTTTCCACTTTCAAATTATCCTGCGGGCCTGATCGAACCTCCTTGGGGTCCGGTTCCGGCCCGCGGGCCGTATGTTTGACACCACTGCCTTAGATCATTTTGTTCATTTGACTAAGTGAGAGTTCTGTATGTATGAAGCACAGTACACTACAGTTGAACCTCAAGCTACAATCGTCCCTTTCTAACAAATAGGGTTTCATCGAAAAATTACATCTATTCTTGCACTACTTTACTACTCACTGTTCAATATCCATTTTTTGGTACGCAAATCGTCTTGCCATGGACAAGTGGATGGATCTATGATGATCTTCTTCTTACAAAACTTCCTCCGCGTTCCTCTGTGAAGTAAGTTGGAAAGCTGTTGCGTATATAGACAGAAGTTTCACCTCCACACCCTCAACCATCCACTCACAAACGGATGTTGTGTTATCCTAAACAAAGTCTGAAAATAATTTTCAGTCAGAAAATACAATTTTCCGGCGTGTACGTTATGCAGAATGTATACAATGCAGACAATGAACATTGAATGGCGGTGTCGTCGCGTCAAAAAAGACACCCATGCATGTGGCAGCAAAATTCCGCCAACGCCCAATGACAGTTACCAAGAGCAGCCACGTTTTAGAAATAAATGTGAAAGTATAATCTTTTTCTCGCATTGTGTAACCAGACTCTGCATTGCGCAAGTAAAAGTCGTCAATCTATCTTTGTTATTTTGCTCTTGGCAAATGAAAAAGAACTCGCTGGTGATAGCATGAGCAAACCAACAAAAAATGATTATTTGAACTTCCATTAATTGTGATGTAAAACCTTACCTCAATTAATTAAAATTTGAACTTACAAATGAGATCACGGACACAATTAAGTGTTTAACTCGATGTTGCACTTTACTTGCTTGGCCCCTGATTGGTAGAAACAGTTACGTTTACGTTTGCGCAGGTAGACACACGGGTTCACCTTGAACATATATTAAAAATATGATCATTCACTGTCAATATTGTTTTTAATCACGCTAAAAAATGCGGACAGTGGTGGACAGGAGAATGTGACCGCCACAAAACATGCTGTGGTGGTTTCCATCATGCAAGTGCATCCAATTGGTTTACCTTTGCGTGGGCTTGAATTATGTTGTGTTGACTGTTTGAAAGGAGTAATGTCAACAGTACTTAGCATACTTTGCCACATCATCCATGTAAACAGATTCAAGTCATCGCTTCTAAATACTCATTTAAATCTAATTAGGAATTTCTCCAATGTGTCAAATAAAGATTATGTTATCATCATTACACGAACAATCATTCCTCCAGGTCTGTTGTGTGATCAAAGAAGGGAGACACCTTCAAAACAAACAGCAGCATAGAAGAATCTCCCCAATAAATGGAAAGAGTACATCATTGGAGTTGCAGTCCTTTTATTGGCATGTCATTAAATGAGCCCTGTCGGAGCACAAGCGTTCAAATGTGGTTGATGTCTTGCTTGCTTGCAGGCTACGGTCGAATCCTCTCACCTTTGGAAGATGCCATACAATTCCACGCTGACATTGTTTATTCAGCTTTTGTATTAAGTCGTGGGAACTGTGCTGGAGACTGTAAGGTCTTAGTGGTATCAGCTGGTTGCGCACAGTTGACCACACATCATGCCCTCATCGGCGCACTCACATTGCGCTGAGGAATGCTGCTCACAATCGACCTTATCAGGTGTTTTGTCTGAGGGACATCCGAAGAGGGCTTGCCGTTTCGACACAAGAATATATATCTCAATTTGGGTTTGGGATGTATTAATTTTCGTTTTTTTCCCTCATCTGCATCACCCCTACCCTTCTAACCCCCGCATCTTGTACTCCTTTGCTGCATGTCAAATGTATTGTGACATCCCTGCTTAATTCACCTGCTGGTCCAATCTCTCTGAGGTTGAATACAAGCTATTCCAGAGTGTTGTAAATTGCCATTTCATCAATCATAACTGTCAAACAAATAGAAAAATAGGTTCAGCACTCAAAAGGCTGAAAAGCATGTCCTTAGTCCTAAGTGCCATGATGTCCGTACACGAAGATGACCCGTCGCTCACTTTCTGCTGAACATATTGTTCTTCCTCTTTGTTATTTTTGTCTGTGGAATGGGAGAGACTTTGTGTACTGCTTTCTGTCAACGGTCCGTGAACTCCATTTCATCCTGATCGATATCGTGGGTACCCTTCTGTGGTCATATCACAATGATGCAGTCAAAAATCCAAATAGGCCAAACAGGCTCACCCTACATCCCCAAAAATTTGCTGAGGCGTGTTACAAGATAGGCTAAGCATTTTGCTATAAGGTCTTCGAAACGGGCACGGCATAAATTATTCATACTTGAACTACCTCAAACATTTTTTTTCTTTCTGCAATAGATCTCTTCCACCTTGTTCCCAGACCTGTCTGAATGTCTGACCCATAACTTACAATTGATTTATCTGTGATTGTTAGACGGCTCTGAAGCCACTACTTGATTGGCTCCATGTGAGAGCAATGCCAAGGGGTCATCGATAACAATAATTTTCAGTGGCTCATTATTCCCTCAGCCAAACAACCCAAAGATCCAATTTCCTCATGCACTGTTCATAAAAGTGAAAGATGGCCAAAACCTGGAAAAGCTTTGCGATACTGGCAAGCTCACTGAAGTGCTCCATACAATGCTCCTTATTACGGTGAAGGTCTGTGTCTGCTCCCTCTCTTTTTCACCCACTCCTTCTACCTTCTCGGTCCTGTTCTATTTTTTTCCAAAGAGAAGAATGTGGAGGAGAATGCAGTGTGTTGAACAGCTTTAGGCCATATTCCACCCAGTTCAGTTTTCCTCCTCTTCCTATGGCCCATAACGTGAACGTTGTACGCAAATATTTGTCAGGTACTTTGTCTCTCTGGAAAGCTTCACGCTACCTTACTGTGGGGCGGCACTTCAAGAGCCATAGACAGACAGAGGCCAACTCAAGGTCTCTTTTCATCCCACAGACCTGCCTCTCTCTGGGGTTCGGGGTCATCTAGTAATTTGAGCAGGTTTGTGCCCCTCCACGGCAGCCCGCGAGGGTCCTTTCCAGCCGAGCAAGTGCTTGTGTGATAAATGCATGGCTTGGAACAACAGCTGTTATGTGCTTGCACTTGCGTGCACTTGGCAGAGGGAAATGCTCGGTCATTGCATGACTGCATCCACTGCTTATTTGCCTTACATTATTGTGATGTAAGTGGATAGAAAGGGGGCAAGATGACAGCTGTCAAAGTCAAGAACCGGTGTCCCAAATCTGCCCCCGCCACATAATTTTATTCGGCCCACGAAATCCTTGCAAAAGTTTGAACCAAACTTTGTAATTGTCGTATGTAAACCACAATAACAGTCATTATTCTTTAAAAATAGATATGTATTAATTTGTTGTGTGTTCTGTATGTAATATGTGGAGAAGATGAAACATTCTGATGGTTTCCCCACATTCATAACAACCCTCGAGAGAAAATCGTAACCACATTGTGGCCCATGAAAAAAAATGAGTTTGTCCATTGTTTGTGTCTTAATCTGATCAAATTTCTGGTGCATCCCAACTTAATTCTTCTTCTGATGAGGCAGCATTGGCACTGTGCCCACCACAGTCGTCGGGATGTCATACATCCCTCATTGTCTCTGGCATAACTCATGGGCAAAGACCATCCATTGAATTGAAGTAGTGCTCGCTGAATATGGGTGAACTTGATGCGTCAGTTTTTTTCATACAAACATACAAATAGATTGCTGACTGACATGGGGGACAAATGTACAGTGGGAGATGACCATTGTGTATTAATCAGTGGCGGCAAAGAGGAAGAAGGTTTGAAGGAGGCGGGGCCCCGGGCTTCCACTAGGCCGTCCGTATGAACAAAGGGAGCATCCGGCCCAACAGAAGGCAGCAATACATCGCCGGTCTGCTTTGAAATCTTCTGTCCTCACAAATTCAGAGATTCCACTTTCCCGTAAACTCAAGCCATTTAAGTTAAGAGTAAATTAAGAGTAAACACACGGCCCATCCTCTCACTGGAGCCCCTCGCTGGCTTTTACCCTCACTTCATTCATCCTACCGTCACCTTCCCCTCCAACCTATCTAATAAAAATAGGGGGCCAAACCCCCATCTCCCTCAACCATCTTTCATCCTGATTTTGTGGCCCTCCCATATGTGCCGCTAATCTCTCCCTTGTGTCTCTGAAATGTCAGTGCGCAGGAGCGAGCATGTACTTACTCGCTATGGATTTCCAATGGAATGTACCATTTTCGGTTCACCCCGCATACGTTGCCTGTTTGGATGGGCGGTGATTACGGCGTATTTATGTTCCTACAGGGTGTGGGAACCCAACCTGTTGGTACACTACCATTGTGAGGTGGCCTGCAATTCCTTCTGAAGGTGTGAGTCACACACTTATGTTGACACACACACACACACATGCAGTCACACAAACACCCTCGGTCATTTAGATTAGATTAGATATGCAATTAAGAGTCAGGCTCACAGTCGAAGCCACCTGAAGGTGCATTATTAACAATGGAGGGGAGAGGGGGCGGACAGGCCATGAGAAATTAGAAAACCTGTCTGTGTAACATGAGAATGATGAGTGTCAAAGCGGAAGCAGAGCACAATACTGCAAATGTGATGTGATTGCCTGCGACTTTGAAAGAAAATGAATGGAATTTGAGTTTCGATCCTGTCAAGTTACCTTCTCACGAAGTTGATCTCGAGTATCATCTGATATAAGGTCTTATTTTTGGATCTTGTACACTATGCCGTGCACAGGTGAGTTGGTGAAGCCTTTGTGTGAGGGTCTGCACGCATTCTCCGGTTTGTTTGTGTTTTAGAGTAGAGAGCCCTCAGAAGTCAAAGAGTCTCAACTCAGTGGTAAACGCTGGAGGTCTGGGGACCGGGGTTTAGTGGAGGAGGGGTCAAAAAGAGTGAATGATGGAAGGAGGGAGAGCAGGAGGCCCCTGCAAGACAATTCCCCTGATGTCGGGTCATTCACAGACACAGGAAGTGCTTGACCTCACACCCTGAGAAACGTCCACAGCAGCCCACTTATGTTAAAGGTGTAATTGGGCATAATTAGAAGCTGGCAGAGAGCGAGAGAAATGGAGACGGAATTATGTGCCCCACATGCCTTCCCTTGCTCACGCCTAGATCCGTCTGGCGGGCTGCGACACGGCGGAGCCAAAATCTCATTGCACAAATTTACAGCAAATACCATCTGAGAAAAAATGAGCTTGAGAAATTTCACAACGTAGAATCCTTTCAGCATTTTAAGACATATCACACAAGCATATGTGTGTATCATTTCAATGATTTTTTGCTACACTCCCCTCAGCATGCAACATTGTTCATGAAACACAGACAAATATGCCGAGGCAGCGCCGCGGATATTCACTTTGCATTTGGGCCCTTTGGTTCCTTGTTTACAGTTGTCGAGCTCCACCTCATCATCATCGTCATTGTCGTGGTCATCCTATTTCCTGTTGACGATCGCATTTTCGTTTTCTCCTGGCTTGCATTCATTTTCTGTCCAACCTTCTGCTGTCCCAAGCGTGGAGGTAAAACACATAGACAGTCTAACATAGACTCCAGCAAATAGCCAGCTGCTCCCCCTCAAAGCCGAGACTGGAATGCACTTTCGTTTGGCCCTTTCATTCATAAGAAATAAACCATGGTCCCGCATGCTGGGGTTTTAGTGAGAAAAAGGGCTGCCAGCCATTGATGTGATAGGGGGTTGGGTCAGTGAAGGTTGGTGGGTGGGAGAAGGCTTTCAGAAAGGATTCGGAAAGGCAGGCGGGTGTAAATCTTTCCACAGACACATCAGGTAAACTTCCAGCCAGTCATACTCACTTTATTTGGGCACTTGTGTATTATGGTACTTGCACAGTATTCCTTTGTTGCTTCTTTGACTGATGAGGTAAAAAAAAAATGGGAACAATCAACGTGTGTGTATGGCATGAGCTTTAACAAGTCACAGAAGTTATCAATGGGCTTGATGAGAGCAAAGTTTCCACCCCGAAAAGGAGAGGGGGGAAGAGCTTGAAATGCTTCTGGGAGCTCAGCTCTCTACTGGGCGGGGGGCTGGGAAAAGTGGCTTCCAGCATAGAACTCCGTCGAGTCAGTGATCACTCAGGAGGTCTGGAACTTTGACCTCTTACCCCTTAAAGGAGCGGATGCCACCATGGTGAAAATGTGAGAGGTGAGGTATGCGAGCCCCACTGAGCCCTGGCGGAAACCGTTCCCCCCCTGCTCCCAGTGTGATGATGAATGAGATGTTCACATTGACACAAATTGGCCCATAATAATGACACAAGGCTGCTAAGCATACAGGCGCAGAGCAACAGAATCGCTGAATGAAATGCAAGGTAGGAGAGCCATGAAGAAACCCAGACAAAAAAAAACGTTTTGTTGGGGAGAAAAGGAAGGGGAGAGGTAGATAAATGGTTGAGGGAGTCATTTCGTATTTTTCTTCCACTCCCCTCAACAGTGGGGTGGCAAAAGGCTGCCAAAGCACTGATAGCAGAAGATAAAGAGAAAAACACACGCATTGTGGAATTTTCAGATGCCACTTTGTGAATGTTGTCAATCCTACGTGTCTACCGCCACTCTCTACATCACAGGGGGAAAAGTGATCAGCACCGGCCAAAAATTGTACCTGCATCAGTTATGTCTTTAATAACGCAGTGAGGGTGAGGTGGGGGCGGGGCCGATAACCACATGCACACGCAACCAAAAGGAATGCAAAAATAGCCATTTTAACTCTCACTCTTTGTTCCACTCATTTGAATAAAGGCATAACACTGTTTGCCACTGTCAACATTTTGCCCTTTTTAGATGGTTAACATTCCTTCGACTGCAACATATTTAAAAAATAATTTCGCAGACCGATTTTACTTTTTTTCTTGTGATTTTGTTCTATGCATATACTGTATCTGTCTCATATAAGATCACAGCTTCACAATCGAATATTTGTCAAATTGTCTCTATTCACCCAACTCGTGTCTTTACAGCAGTCGATTCAATGTTGTTCAAATGCTCACCGATGCTCGGACACTGTCATTCCCCAAGATGAAAATTGTGCAACGATTCAAACAGTAAATAAAGTGCATCTCGGCGGCCCGGTAGTGGAGTGGTTAGCACGCCGGCTTCACAGTGCAGAGGTCGCTGGTTCGCGTAACGCCCGGGCTTCCCTGTGTGGAGTTTGTGTGTTCTTCCCGGGCCCGCGCCGGTTTTCTCCGGGTCCTCCGGTTTCCTCCCACATTCCAAAAACATACATGGCAGGCAGATTGAACACTCCAAATCCTGGGTGTGAGTATGAGTGTGAATGGTTGTCTCTGTGTGGCTGGCAACCAATTCAGGGTGTCCCCCGCCTCATGTCCGAAAATAGCTGGGATAGGCTCCAGCACCCCCCGTGACCCTAATGAGGAATAAGCGGTACAGAAAATAGATGGATCGATGGATAAAGTGAATCTCATTGTTCTACATTTTTGCCCTACCCTGTTAAATCGTTGATGATATTGATAGTGATGATTATGTTCAAATGTTATGATTAAAAATCACTTTAATTGAAAATTATTTGGCCAAATGTGTTGTTTCAAAAGTGTGTATATTAAAAAGAAACGTTAAAAAAACGTGACGAAAACAGGCAACCTCCACACAGGAAGGCCAGAGCCCAGAATCAAACACTGGACTTCCTGACTGTCAGATGCGCTAACCAGCAGTGGTGTGCAGACTTTTAATATCCACTCTACCCTTTTCAAATACATGTCATATAAGACCATTTCTTGGAGCATTTGTTATTTCATGAAGATTTTATTATTGCTTCATATGAAGTGATATTTTCAGATGGGTTTTCAGATTTAGTTTTTTTTTAATCCACCTTTAATCCAGCTAACCCATTCATCCTTTTGATTTAAAATAGATAAATAAAAAATCAGAAGCAGTTCGCGTCTTTGTACTTGCATTGTTTGTATACTGAGAACTTGTTTATTGATCCTCAATCAGTAGAACTACGTTTTACCTTTACTTGAGTCACGCAATCTTGCCTTAAAATACTTGAGAACAATTTTAGACTGATCTCCCCGCCTCGACCGAATGTGAGCTTCTGCTTAGTTTAGTATTCATGCATTGTCCTCCTCACTGGATCCACTGGAGTGTTTACCTCATGTCCACGTACCATGTACACTATGCTAAAAATAGCTTTTTGCTTCCCAGGCAGGATCAGAAGGAAACAGCGACGTCCCCCTTTTTGATGAGTGCTTTTTTTCCCCCTCTCACCCCTGTCTAGCTCCAACAAGGCATCCCTCTGTGTTTTAGGAAACACATGTATTAGATTAGGCATCTTGGGAGGCAAGGGTCACACTCCTGTCAGTAATTGAAATGTGATTATGTATGAGCTAACATGATTACAGGGGTGAGGGGTAGGGTTGGTGATTGAGAGGTAAATGCCAGCCTCTGATGTGCTTGCTTATTCCACAGTAGACATTCCAGAGGTAATGGAACATAAACGGGTCCATCGCCATCATCATGCTGATCTGGACCTCACCTTTCCGCGGTTCTCTCAGTAGAAAAATCTAATCCAATGTGTTTATACAGAGTCGTGTAACACGCAATTGTTGAGTCAAAGCGTTTTTTGAGCTTGCTGTCTTATTGTGTTTTTGTGGATGGATTTTTTTTTAATACGAGTATGCTCTTGTCGTATGTCTCAAATCACATATGTGCTTGTTTAAAATGTGCCTCCCTGTCTTACACATTTGTCATACATGATCACAACATATATGTTGTAATGGAAATATCTGTCTGGAAAATCAAATTTTCTTAATTCTTCAATCTGATTTTGCAAATCTGTCTCTTTTATGACGATTACAAACTCAGATGTGTGCAAAAGAATCCGTGTGAAATGCAAAAGCGTTTGTGTAATCGATTTTTCTTCTTGCAAACTAAGATGGTGTTTAATTACAGCTTTTGTCACATGGCTTTGCTTTTTACAGGCAAGCATTAGTTAGATGCCTGCATAAGATACATTTGCTTTAATACAACTAGTGTCACCAAAAAGCTGTTTGGGCACTTTTTTCATGAACCATGAATATTTTTCCTTCCAACCACCACAAATACAATTCAATAGACAGTATTTCAAAATCCACAAAAAAATATTAGGCTGACGTATAACGTGGCATTGTGCAAAGACCTAGTACAACCAATCCATGTCTGCCATTCAATGGGGAATCGTGCTATTACAACAAAAAAACAATCGATACATATTTGCAGTTTGACAACCATGAATTAGAATTTTCTGATGATTTTTAATTCTATCCCTCTAGCCATTTTCTGAACCGCTTTATCCTTACGAGGGGTGTGGTCGAGCTAGAGCTTATCCCAGCTTTTTTCGGGCAGTAGAAAGTATCTGCAGGTTGCTACCGAATCGCAGTGCACACATCGATGAACAGCCATTCACACTCACACCTGGGGATAATTTAGATTGTTATTTATTGGCCTTTTTCTTCAAATGAAAAAAAAAATGTTATTTCAATATTCGGGCAGCCCCCAGGCCTAATGAACAGAGTTTAACACACGTAGACATACACACAGACCCACGCGTCGGTACGTTGTATGATTAATGTCTTGCAAATGTATAATGTTCCTTGTGAGTGTTTTCATTTCATTCGTTGAATCGACGACTGCGGTCCATCTTCACATGAACTACAGCCGCTAATAGTGCCTAAATTGCTCTTCATTTTCATCTGCAGTTTGATACATCTTTGCGTCGTGTTCACAAAGGTTATTGTGCTAATGACATACCAGTGCAAATATGCCCTTACAGTTTTACAGATGAGTGCAGTTTGCACCTGTTTTTACCCCCAATTGCACACATGGCAAAGTATAAATCCAGGCTTTGCACCAAGAACTTTGTGGCAGAACGATGGCAGTTAGGGTCCCTTTCAGTCATTTCATATCACAACCCAAAATGCAGCTGTTTAAACTGCCTACTTAACTTGTCATTTTGAGAGCCCAACCCTCTTTTATTTATTTATTTATTTATTTATTTATTTATTTATGTATTTAGGCGGAGGGGGATTTTGGATAATGTTTTGTGTATGTCTGAGCATTTCCTCAAAGTGCTCCAATTATTTTCCACCAGCTTTTCTCGGCATTATTTGCATCACTCAAACTGAGTGTAGATATTAGTTCTGGTATTGGAATTAGGTAATTGTTTGTCAATGATCCTTGAATGAATTTGGCTCTGAATGTACAATACTTGTTGATGTTTTTATTTTGCATTTCATTTGAGGAGTCAATCATAACCTCACACCTAACTCAAATTTTGGTTAGAAACACAAAAAAACTAAAACTATATATTGTGCCAATGTCTGAGGCCATTATTAGCTCAAATGTCAATGCGTAGAGTAGGGGTGCTCAATACGTAGATCGCGATCTATCAGTTGATCTCCAAGGTACTATTGGTAGATGCATGACAAGGTGATGTGACATTGGCATGTACTGACACTAAACAAATAAAGTTCAGTTTAAATATAATGGGTAGATTATTTTGACTTGGATCATTTTGACTTCAAAAGTAGCTAACGGACTGAAAAACTGTGGGCACCCTTGGAGTAGAGTATTGACCTCCTCCAGGGCCAAACTTTTAAAAATGGTAAAAAACATCAATCAAT
Source organism: Hippocampus bargibanti (assembly GCF_051943395.1). Lineage (NCBI taxonomy): Eukaryota > Metazoa > Chordata > Actinopteri > Syngnathiformes > Syngnathidae > Hippocampus > Hippocampus bargibanti. The sequence goes on along the minus strand of NC_142738.1, from coordinate 17,171,982 downwards.
CAATAAACAAATATATAAAGAAATACATTAGATCTAATAGTGTGCTTTTGCTTGGTTATCTGTTTGTGTTTGTTTATCTGTTCATTACCATGCTACCTCCAGGTTTGTAAAGGTTTATCAACAGACGGGAGGGGCAATGGGTCTGTGGAGTTTTGATATGGCAGAAACCTCCTCATCCAATTCTAGTTTGGTTACATTTGCAGATGTGCAGAACTTATTCTGGCATGCCTTAACATGCTGAAAATGAGTGTGATGAGGCAACAATAAAAAGGCTCAACTGCCATAATCTGTTTTGAGTGACTTTGTTTGTCCTAGATTTTTTTTTGTCCCATATTCAAATCGTGTCAAGTCACTAGGTTTTCAGCTTCAATTATTGTCATTAGTTCTTGTGTCAAACTCCAGTCCCTCGTGTCCAGTTGAACCTCATTTTCAGTTTGCTTGTATTTAGTTCACTGGCTTCGTTCAATCAATGTAGCTTCTTTTCTCCCATCACTGTCATATCTCATGTAAATCTAGTCTTGTCTATTGTTTCACTTAATTGGGTCTTGATTTATAAGTTTAGGAATCCAAATGACTTGGTATTCAAAAGGGCAACACACTAACACCGTGGTGATCACATCTGTCTCACATTCGGGGGATCTGATCTGCCTTCCAACCTCCATTTGAACCTCTCCGTGTGAAGTCTCAGTCCTTTTGTGAGTTTTATTGCTACATGTGTCGCTTCCTATCTCCCACTCGGTTACTCCAGCTTCCTCCCACATTCCAAAAAAACTTGAATGTTAGGTTAATTGAAAACACCAAAGTGCCCATCGGTGTTGACGTTGGAATTTCGTTCAAACGTTCGAATTGTTGGTTGTTTACGCGCGCCCTGTGTTGGGCTGACCGCAGTCCCCCACTTCCCACCCAAAATGAGATCCAGATAACTGCAAAACGAACGTGGACAAGGTGCATCAAAAATGTATCAACAGATGGTATTAAGTGATTGTTGAGTCATCAACTTCAATGTTTGATTACTATGGAACAACTTTACACCATTAAGTGCAAATACAGATATTTCGTGGAAGTCAGAGCTCTTTGAGTACTTTACATTTCATTTCCAGTTGCCATCAACAATTTGTCCACGTGAAGTCTTAAAATGGCTTCTGGTAGAACTCCCTGAAAGGGCCTCTTAAATGTGAAACTATCCTATAGAGCAAGTCATTAGCCTTGCCCCACCTAACAGTTGTCCCACGTTATCACAGGATGTACATTAGATACTGTATAGACACCCTGACCCCTGCCCCTCGCTGTGGACTGTAGATTACGCGGGCTGGCCATCTCTCCTACACCCATTTATCTTTCTTTCACCTCCCCACAGCTTCCCCTTCGCCCTCTGTAATGTCTCAGCTGTTCTTTGCAGCCAGGCCTCTCCGACTGAGTGCCTCCTCTGTTATGGGTTCAGTGGGCTGGTATGCGGCAGGAATCTTTGGATCAAGGTAATTTCACACTGTTCAGCTTTTTCCCAGGCTGTTAAGTCTCCCTCTACTTCTGTGCCACTCTGAATGGGAGATAGGGAGTGACACATGTAGCTATTAAACACACACATTGGCTTGCGGGCGCTGACGCCACCAACATGGACAAGGCAACCATGTCAAAAATGTTGCCCCTAAATTACAGTCCAACACCTCACATTCTCAAAAGGATCATAATGTCCTGAGGGAGTGTGTGGTCGCCATTCCTGTGCGGCATTACAGGTGGCTACGCTACTCCATGAACGGGTCGCCAGCCATTGGCAGAGTTCACACTGATGTGTTCGTTTGTTCGCTCATTCATTCATTTTTCCAAAACGCCTTATGCAAGTGTTGCAGGGGGTGCTGGAGCCTATCCCAGCTGTATTTGGGAAGTAGGTGAGAGACACCCTAAACTGGTTACCAGACAGTTGCCGGGCACACAGAGACGAACAACCATTCACACCTAGGGACAATTTAGAGTGCTCAATCGGCCTGCCATGCATGTTTTTGGAATGTGGTAGGAACCCCACGCAGGCTTTGGGAAAATTTGCAAAGTCCACACTGGAAGGCCAGAATTCTGCATGTTGAGGTTGACGTGCTAACCACTCACCACCGGGCCGCTCTCAGTTTGAACAATAATGCCATGTCCACACATGTATATTGAAACAAAACAATGTGCATTTTCCTATTACATTGCACAATAACATGTCCAAATAATCTGCCCATTGCCCATCTTGACCAAAAAATAAATAAGATATGGATATATAAAAATTCACATCTTCAGTCAGTCATATCACATGTGCTAAAAAGTAGAAAAGGTTTGATTATGCATGTTGATATGTAACATCTTCCGATCTCAAAGACTGATAATTGCCAGCAGTTCCAAGCTGCAGCTTCTTATCAACTAAATGTAGAGTAACATCATTTTCTCTGTCTTAAAATTCATTCTAGCATGAAAGGTTCTCCCTCTCTGAGTCTACGGTGATTGGCTGGCAACCAGTCCGGGGGGGGCATTTGTCTATTGCCCAGAAACAGCACCTACAAGCCCCGTGACCCGCGGCAGGTTACTTGGATGTTTGGGTACTGTGTTTTTGGCTGTCGACGGTCCATGTCACTCTGTATGTTTCTAGTTTATATCTCTGCGTCGACCGCTCTTGTGCATGTGCGATCACTGTATTAATTTAATCCCTTCATGATCCCCGAGCAGACTTGTGAGAGCCTGATGCACGTGCAGATGGAGGGAAGCCCACTCAGAATTGTTGCGGTAATCTCGTTCTCATCTCTGCTCAACGCACCCTCACATCCAATGTGCCATCTGTTACCATCTGTACAAGGATAGGAAAACCAAGCCAACAGTAGCCCTACTTAGTGTCATACTCATATGTTAGAGCTGTTACAACACTCGGGTGTTGAATTGGTTCAGTTTCAGAGGCGGCATTGGGGGGGGGTTATAATAATAATAATAATAATAATAATAATAATAATAATAATAATAATAATAATAATAATAACACATTTAATTTCAAGCGCCTTTCAGAACACTCAAGGACACTTTACAATTTAAAAAAAAAGCACAAAACAATAAAACCATACACAGTGAGTAGTAAGTGATAAATAATAAAATAGCTGATTGAACGAGACCATGAATGCAATCTTAAACAGATGGGTTTTGAGATGGGATTCAAAAGTAGGGAGGGAGTCAATATTACGGATGTTGGGTGGAAGTGAATTCCAGCGTTTGCAAGCAGAGCGGCTGAAAGCTCTGCATCCCATCGTGGTGAAACGGGCAAAAGGCACATAGAGGTGAAGGGAGGATGAGGATTTGAGGGAACGGAGATTTGAATCAGGTCATAGATGGGGGGAAGTTATGGATGGCTTTGAACGTAAAAAGAATTATTTTGAATTCAATCCGAAGTTTAACAGGGAGCCAGTAGAGCTGCTGGAGGACAGGGGTGATGTGGTGAAATGATGGGGTTTTAGTGATGATCCGGGCTGAAGAATTTTGGACGAGTTGGAGTTGATGGAGAAAGTTTTGATCGACACCGAAGAGGAGTTACAATAGTCGATGCGGGAGGTGACGAGACTGTGGATAAAAATAGCAGCGGTGTGAGGGGTGAGAGAGGGACAGAGACGATTGATATTACAGAGGTGGAAATATGCAGACCGATTTATGTTATTTATATGGGAGTAAAAAGATAGTGAGCTATCGAGGAGCCTGGGTGTCATACCCAGGCTCTTGGCCTGAAGGGAGGGGGACACGGTTGAACTCTAAATGGTGAGAGAGAAACTGTTTGCTTTGTGTTGGGTGGATTTGGTACAGACAAGGAGAAGTTCAGTTTTTTTGCTGTTGAGCTTGAGAAAGTTGTAGGAAAACCAGGATTTCTGAGAGGCAGAGTGAAAGGTATGAAGGTGGAAGAGAGGCGTCGGGTTTGCTGGAGAGGTAGAGTTGGGTGTAATCCGCGAAGCAGTGAAAGTGAATGCCAAAATTGCGGAAAATGTTGCCAAGAGGAATAAGGTGGGTAAGTAAGAGAAGGGCTCCCAGGACAGACCTGTGGGGCACACCAGACGACACAGGAGAGGACCGTGAGGTGAAGGAGTTAATTTGGATAAACTGTGAGCGACCAGAGAGATAGGAGTGAAACCAGCGAAGTGGGGTGTGCCTGATGCCGAGGGTGGAAAGTTTGTTGAGCAGGATGGGGTGGGAAATTGTGTCAAAAGCTGCGGGCAGATCGAGAAGGATGAGGATGAAGAATGAACCGCTATCGGCTGCCATGAGAAGATCATTGGACGTAAATTATTGAAATCGTTGGGATCTGAGTGAGGATTGGAGTGACAGCTGCGGTTTTGAGTGAGACAGGAACAATTCTAGTGGATAAAGAGGAGTGAATAATGTCTGAAATAAAAGGGAGAAGAGAGGGTAAGCAGGACTTCATCAGCATTGTAGGGAGGGTGTCGAGCTCACAGGAGGAATTCTTGGATTTGGTGATTACGTCTGAAATTATAGAGGGATGGGGAGTTCAAAAGAGGATAGCAGTTGCTTAGTAATAGAAAGGTTGGAGGAGGGGGGGGGGTACAGAGGAGCCGAGGTGCTGATGGATTTTGTTGATCTTTTCATTAAAAAACAGAAGCAAAGCGTTGAAGGTATCAGAGGAATAAAAGTGTGAGGGGAAAGAGATAGGAAGTTGAATGATTTCGTGATAGAGGGAAAAGAGAACCCGTGTGTTTCCAGTATTCAAGTCAATACGTCCAGAGTAGTATTGTGATTTTGCGCGTGAGATAGTCCTTGAAATGGGTGAGGTGAGCTGTGTCATGTCCTTGTGAGCAGTGAGACCGGTCTTCTTGTAAAGTCTTTCAAGTTGCCGAGTTTTAGTTCTGATGGAGCGGAGATGAGTTATAGTTTGATGAGTTATAGAGAGTTAGATCTCTTTCTTATTCTTATTCTTATTCTTATTCTTATTCTTATTCTTATTCTTATTCTTATTCTTATTCTTATTCTTATTTTTATTTTTATTTTTATTTTTATTTTTATTTTTATTTTTATTTTTATTTTTATTTTTATTTTTATTTTTATTCTTATTCTTTTTCTATTTCCTGTTTTTCTTGTACTTGTTCTTTTTATTATTATTATTATTATTATTATTATTATTATTATTATTATTATTATTATCGCTGTTTTTGTTTTTTTATTATAGTAGTAGTAGTAGTAGTAGTAGTATTAGTTGGATTGGATTGAATTGTTTTGGATGTTTCTTTATTCATCTCGCAGTGGAGAAATTTACATTTCACAGCTGCAAAGCCATGAAAGGAAGAGGAAAGGAAAGAAAGAAGTAGAAAAACAAAATACAGGAGCTGCTGGAAAGGCAGCCAGTCTCGCGGCGCCATCTGAAGTCAAAAAAACAAAACAACTAAATAACAAATAATATGACAACACAAAGACATTATTGTTGACATTCTTGACATTATTGCTATTGTTGTTGTTATTAATTTTGTTATTATTATTGTTATGTTTTTTTGACGATGAAACGAAAAAGGTTTTGGAACCGTGGTTTGGGGAAACCAAAAAGACTCGCTCGTACAGTTCTTCAACTAAGCAGCTTGCATCAAGCTGTTTATTCGTCACTCCCATTTGGAGTTAACGACTGTAAAACGCACACAGAAAGTAAAAGAGAAGTACACGTTGTATATTTCAACACTTCCTTACTCACCCAAACCTTTTTATCGTCTTGAATGCAAACATAAGGGAAACATGAAACCGGAAAATTAGCCTCTATGTTCCAGCAAAATTTTAAGAGTCACTTTAATACATTAACGCAAGCAAAGAGCATGAATAGCAATACTCTCACACTACTGTTTTCTGTCTGCACTTTAAGGAAAAATGGATATGAAATGACAAACCGTGGTTTTGTATTCCTGCCCACTGAACGGACGTCCTCTTGTCGCTGTCAAATACGCCATATGGTTTCCTGTCGATGTCTGTACTTCCCCGCATGTTGTACAAAATGTGCTACTCTCCACGGAAGGTGTGCAGCTCTAAATTCTGACTTGGGTGTATACTATTGTCTAAAAGCCTCAAAACAATTGCATGTACAGTACGGAAAAGAAATGACAGAAGACTGAAATGTATAAATTGCAATATACAACACACAACAAACCAACACATAATGGAGGCCCGTTAATAATACATAATTGATAATGATTGCTTAATTGTGTGGGCCCATTAATCATTTGCCACAATTCATTGATATGACCACTATGAGCTCAACATAGCTATGTTTGAAGTTGTTCGTGTGTGTGGGGCGGGGGGGTCGTCTTCAGGATGTTGATCCTTCCGAACCACCAACAGACACAATTTTCAAACATTCTTGGGAGTTTTTTTAACAAAAAAAAGGCAATGCTCCAAGGAGTCGGTGGGATTACCAATGCCTTTGTTCTGTGTGTGCACAGTCGTATCAGCAAGCAGCTGTTGCATGAGTGACAAAGTCAAGGGCTGGTGATAGGAACATGGGAAAATCCTGGAGGTGTTGGAGGTGAAGAGACGTTGGCGGTGGTGGCAGCTGAGACGAGCTGAGCTGCGCTGCAGCCTTCACTCATGTGGAGGACAAAAACGTGGCCAACACAAAAGGACGGCGGCGCTTTGCTTTCAAGACACTCCCAACAATATTTAGCCTCTTTGTCCGTGCTCGTTTGTTGGATTGTTCAATGGCTGCATTGGAGACTCTTAGTGGGGTTCAAAAGACCCGTAGAGGAATGTGAGGGGAGGAAGGGCGTAAGAATGAAGTGGGGGGTTCGAGGAAAGGTAAATGAATACCAGACAAGTTGTTTCTTGTGTAAAGTTAAGGTTTGGCCACATTGAGGAGGCACCAGTGCAGAGCCGCCGTGATTTTCAAATTGGGGTTCGTCATCATCACGATGCTGTGACTGAACATACTCGAATCTGTGAGGCCCAATTGGATAAATTATTCAATCTGTGACTCACAATGCGACTCTCAACACTAAAGTGTGATAAGCAACGTGTGACAGAAAATCGCCAAGTGTGATATGTCTAACTTATTCACTGCCAGGCGTGCAAAAATGTGTCCACTCCAGAGCCAGGGTTTTTGTCGTAGTCACTCAAATTTCAGCACCCACAGAATATTGATTTTTAGGACTACATAAACATTCAATTCAGCGTAAGAAACCTTAAATTCTCTTCTTTCATCAGAAAAAAATGAGTTGATTCTTAAGTTATATGGGTCTGGAGTTATCTGACCTTGAAATATGAACATCTGTGCAAAATACAATACATACATGTTGATTTATATAGGGCTTTAATAACAGCTAAGCTGAAACAGAGTGCTAACATGGAAATAATGGGAAATGCTTGCCCTTGTGAAAGAGAACAGACATTGCCAGAGGCCTGGCCAGCCCATTATTGGCACCCAAGTAAGAAAAAAACAAAACCCAAATTAATTCGAGAATGGCGGTCTACGTCATATTTTCAATTCCCGAATAAATTTGTTAACGGCAGTGAATGAGTTGAGGAATACTTTTGTCCCTGCAGTGTATGTATGATACTTTGCAGGAGGCTCAAACACACACACACACACACATCCACACTTCTGATCGACCCCCTCACTGGATGATGAATAATATCTCAGTGACAACACATACATGACGAGAGGGGTAGCTAGCGTGTGTCCCTGCTCCATACGATGGCATCATCCATGTCACAGTGGCTTCCTATTTCATCAACATCTCCCTCCATCTCACCCTCCACCCCCCCATCCTTATGCTTCATACATACATGCAAAACTGTCTGCGCCCCTCGTGTAGGGAGAATGAGATAAGTCACTTTTTTAATTGGCCCTAAGACCATATCGCACTCAGAATTTGCACGTGTCGCCGTAGCGACTGGTATTTTTATTGTTGTTGTTTTTTTTCTTTTTCTTTTTCTTTCACAGTTTTCGTTCGATGATGCAAACAGTTGCCATCAGTTGCAGACATTGAAAACAGTTTTAATGGTTGCAGACAGTTTATCTCGACGCCATCAAATTTGTGAACATGGTCAAAAGTTCTTTGCCGCAAGAAAAACTGTTTGAGAACATTGTTATAGAATGTCTTTTTGACCATTTGCGACCTTGAGTGAACCCTGATCAAAAAAGAAAAAAAACATACATTTGCAAGGCTTTTCCGCTCCGTGCAATACGAACTTTACAACTGACTAAAAAAAAACAAATGGCATCCCAAAACACTTTTCAGTCAGTCTTTTTTTCTTGTATACAGGTCGCAATTGGATAGAAATGACATGGATGTCCTACGGCTGGTCCAAGAATATTGTAAATCAAGCTCTGGGAAGCACTTTCATGAATCGTGTGTATCTTCCAACAGAAAATGTATTGCAATGCACTAGGGATATGGTCAAATAGGCCTCATTTCAACCTCAAAATGTTATTTCAAGCAGTATTTTGAATGCAACGCATGGAAATCATGGCTCAGCTTCAGAAAACAGGTGAGCCATGATTGATCATAACCTGAGCACTGAACAACTGTGACTAAGTTTTCAGCTGTAACAAAGTGACGGAATGGCCACCCCCCTCCCATCCCCCACCCCCGAGATTGCTGAAAACGGGTGGATTTTTCTTTTTTTGCTGAAACGATATTCCACAAATGCCATACGACTTTGGCAATATGGCAAAGAGCATTTTTATTCCACTTTTTAATCAGCGACAGTCTTGTGGTTCCTCACTGGAGAAATTAGACACAACACCTCCTGCAGGAATTCGGTTTAAAAAGTGGCATTGTTTCATAAGTTTCTCACCAACAATCATCTCCAAACATTCCCAAGCTTCTGTGCAGGGTTTTCATACAAATATTATTTAAATCCAACCAATGGAATATTTGTCATTCTTTATTTTGGGGCGGTGGTTGAACCTTTCGGATTTAGGGTTCCGCGCAACACAATCACATCTTGTGACTTCCATTTCATTTGACATTTTATTCATTTTTATTGTTGCGCAATCTGAACCGGAGCAGTCGGTAATGATGCATTCAGCCTTGAGGTTTATTATGGTGGGAAACAAATGTGTGGGGACCATTTTTGAATGTTTTTTTAAATATTTTTGGAAGGAATTGGCAAATGATGAAGCTCTGGTCGATATCAGTCACGTTTATTTGCATTTCCAGTGAAAACAATTGACTGGAACTGCCATCCTTCTAAGTCACCCTTTATTGGGGTAACAGTCACTCTTGTACATATTGGTGCTGTAGTCAAGGTAAGGTCAAGCTAAGCATGCCATTGTTATCGGTGGACAAAGAATTGTCTGCCTTCTTTGTGGGAATTCAGTGACGAAAACAAAACAACAGCTCAAAAAGCTTGCGACATCCCTGGTGTTTCCATTTCAAGCCCGAATGCATCAAGGGTGTCGCAAAAATTAATATGAATCAGAAACTCGATTTTGCCTCACGAATGATGACTTTTAGATGTCATTGCTTGAATTGTATCGCGTCACTTGGATCGAGACGTGTCATGCTAGTATCTGAAATGAATCGCATTCAATTGTTTTGTTGTTGATGATCCTCCCTCTTCTGTTTCAATCAAATTGAATGCATCAGCCCCCACGCTGGAATACAGTATGGGCTCCATAACACTTCAATGGAATACAAGCAGTCATTTTTGAGCTCTTGAGCCTTCTCTGAAAGGTTGGTGTAAAAAACCTTCAAGCATCATGCAGCCAACACAATCCACATCTTCCCATTTCCTCCGGCTTGTTTTATTTCTGCGTTCAGCTGTTGAGATATGGGATGTCTCAAAGAATTTGGGAGGATGTGTTTTTGCAAAGAATTTCTGAGGGAGTCTGAGGGAAGTCTGGAAGCAAGGGCGTTCGTTGCTAACACCGCTGTTATTTGAAGAGCCGCCCCGCGCGGGCAAAAGACAGCAGGTGATTTAAGGAAAAATGCCGCATTTCAACACATCACATGGAAACATTGTTGAAGATCAAAGGAAACAAATAATATTATCATGCCAAGGTATTGAGGAAAAGATAGGCTATCTCCTCTGGGTCAGATTGATGTGTCACTGCCTTGATATGTGAGTTATTTGGCAGGACATTGGTGTACAATTCCACAGGATTTCAGATGCATGAGGCTGAAATACTTCACTGGTATTTTGGGATTATCGTCATTTAAAATTTGATACATTCATCTTCATTTTTGCCCCCACTCGCTCTGAAATATCGATTCATTGCATTTGACTTATTTTAAGTATGACTGGAAATGTTTTTTTTCGGTGAGGCTTTCCATGTTATCTGCTTTTGATGTTTTTCACTTTTTTTTTGGATTGCCGTATGTTTCAACAAACTTCTCTTTGTTGGTGTTTGGCGTGCACATTTGCACTTGCTCAACGATACAGCAGCACAGCAAGATTAGGGAAATGTGAATGTGTCAAATAAGTGAAATTTGCCAGTGTTATGACAACAAAGAAGGATACCCATTCATTAGTATTCTTCGTGATTAGTGTTGCTGCTAAATTAAAGTAGAAATAATGAGAATGGTGACTGCAGTATGGTTTTATTGGAAAATTGGGGATTACTTGCATATTTCATTCATTTGTTTTACTCATGAAAGATATGCAGTTTTGTTTATTTTGAATTTACTCTGTCTAATCTCACAAGGCATTACTGCGTTTTGTTTGGATTTCATCCCTCATAGTTTTCACGTTTGTAGAATTCACATCAAATTTATTTCAAATAAATTAATCACCAGGGAAATGAAGAAATAATCACATTAGAATTTTAAGATTAAAAAGTTTCATATTATTTCTACAATTTTGTCTTTAATGAATTGTAATTAATTCCAATGCAAGAAGATTCAGCAATCAGTCAGTAATCATTTCTAATTAAAAAAAAAGACATGTCTGGCCAAAACGTTTTAAACAGAGAGAGAATAAAGATTTATTTTAAGCGTGATAATTGAAAACATCCACGTGTTTAAATATTTCTGAAAAGAAACAAAAAAACTCAGGTGGGACCAAAAGTGAATCCTCTTTATTTCATCCAATGGTTGTGAAATGTATTTGCAAGCTCCATGCAATATAATTTTGTTTTAAATAAATGTTTTTTTTTTTTAATGTAAATTATTAATGGCATTTGCAGAGTTCAAAATGAAAAAGAAAATGTGAATGGGCAACCCCTGCGTATCAGGTATGCCCTCCCTCACCCTGCAGACTTGTCTGTGAGTATTTTCTTTTCACATACCTCAGCTGATCTTATCTATGCAAACGAGTTTGGCTACACTTCCCCAGAACACAACGGACAAAAGGTTTACAAATAAATAAATACTACTAATTTAAAAACACAATGTGTTTCTCCTGTTGAGAGTAGGGTGGTCACACAGTCCTCCTTTGACGATCTTCTCATGATTTCTTGGAACATTGATGTGACTGTTGAAAAACGAAAACGAATCTAAAAGGTTTTCATATCACTTGACAGCTGTAAAAAAAGCATATACACTTCGGCAAAGTGTGCGTTTGTGAAAGAAATACTCATAAGTGAGCGTGTTTGTGTCTCGGTCGAGCTGAGATGAATTCCCCATTTGACTCTGCATGGTCTCACTTGCCGTATTTTTTTCATCGTTTCTTCTAGTGTCGCTCATAAAGGAACAATGATAGTCGACAGACACTCGCGGAAATTCCACCTGTAAAACGTGCAGTGATTATGACACACTCCAATAGAAAACGCCAATCGTTTGTTTTTTTCATCTCCTCATCTTAAACTTTTTTTGATTCCAATATTTATATTTATATTCGGTGCAGCCGCGACCACTGTGAGCATCAACGGATCAGTTCGTGTATGTATTAATAATTCGATTATCTCATTGTTTTTTTTTCACTTACTTGAATCAAAATCTTGAAAGATCCCAAACAAGTTTTATTTTTCAAGGTGAAATTCTTGCAACGTGCTGCGAAATTATTTTTTATTTGACTACTATCCTGGGGTGAAAAGCCCGACGGTAAATACCAGAAAGGCTTGGCGTGTCTTTGCATAGCTATGTTAAAGCTTTATTCTGATATGCCCGGTTTACGCTTCCGCCTGTGATGTCCCTTGCAGTTTTTCGCCATGGACCAGCACAATGGTGTGGGGGGTGGGGAGCGCCTAGGCATGTGCGTGATTACACCAAGTGGTGCTTGCATTACATTAAGAAATTTACACATATGGGAAAATATACAAATAATTGAAGTCAGTTCACTCTCGGTTGTTCCTTTCCAAGAAGCAAGCAGTGACATGACAAGGTATGCATATAAGCAAATATGGGTTGCATATCCTCCAATTTGCATGAGGAGAGATAACTATCGTGTGTAAACAGCCGCAGGCGCGATCCATGCAGGTGAAGGAAGTTGGTTTTGATGGCAAATGAGGCTCGGACAGTTTGGAGCACCTGCTTCGAGGCCATCTTCTTTGTCGCTCTTTTCTCTCGGATCCATCAGCATACCTGTCAACTTCGACGTTATTCCATATTTTGTACACATTTTAAATCATTTTAAATAATGTATGGCATAGTACAACTTTTATATGGCAAAAAAAATGGTGAACCGATGGTCCTCCAAAAATCATTTTGGCTCAAATCCAGTTCGTCTCAACTGCTGGTAACGAACGACAATGCTGCCGCCGATCGCTACTATTGTCACGGCAAACCAGCAAACGTAATCCTCAATTTTTTTATCGGTGTGTACGGTAGGATTGATAAAAGCATAACGTGGGCATGCACAGTCAACTGTCAGGTTTTTTAAATCATTTCAAATAATGTACGGCACACGACAACTTTTATTCGGGAATCATTTATAATGGCAGCTGTTAGCCAAGGTTGAGAGATATGCGTCAGATTTGGATGATTTTCATGTAATTGAGTCATTACTTGCCATGACAAGAAAAATATAATTTATTTGGAGTTGTTGTTTAATATTTCTATGTGAATATTCGTATTTGTTTTTCTTAAAATCTTCAATACTTTATTTACAATATTTTTATGATCACTTCCGGTTCCGTATCATGTTTCGATGTGCGATAGAAATCGCTCGAGGGAGAAACAGAACCAGAGGAATTATGAGAGAGAATGACTATTCAACGTCATTACAGTTTATCGAATTTCGGTTTACAAGGTGCACAAGTTTTCAGGGTGTCCCATAATAAACATTTCTTTTTCAGAGCGTCACTTCTCAATCAATATCTTCTCTGTAATTTGCACAAACGAACCGTTTTATTAAACTACATTTTCCAATCAGAGTTGTTTTGAGAAGGAATTTTGTGCCGTTTCAACCATCGTCTTGTGGTTTGAGACTCGATCAGCTGAAATCGTATTCCCTCCATGCAATTTAGCCGCTCCATTCATTTTGATGTGTCTTCTGCATCCCGGCGTAAGGTCAGAGGAAGTCTGCCCAGTAACAATCGCCCAGCCTGCTCGAGTGCTGGAGAACGATTGGCTATGCAAATACACACACGCGGAAAGAGGAGGAAACTACACGACTGACTATGTGTGTGCACGCGTGCGTGCGTGCGTGCGTGCGTGCGTGTGCGCGCGCGCGTGTGTGTGCGTGTGCGTGTGTGTGTGTGTGTGTGTGTGTGTGTGTGTGTGTGTGTGTGTGTGTGTGTGTGTGTGTGTGTGTGTGTGTGTGTGTGTGTGTGTGTGTGTGTGTGTGTGTGTGTGTGTGTGTGTTAGGGGGAGGGAAAAAAAACTTTAAAGAGACATTTCCCCGGCTTTTACTCCCGAGATGCCGCCTATGAGCTCCAATTGTGAGGACTTTACCAATTTTCCCCTGATGCACCGCGGCTTTCATTCACTGCGCCCAGCTTTGAAGTCGCTTAAGAAGAATAGGGGGAGTTGGGATCATTAACATATTCACCAATGCAATTTTTTTCTCTCATTAGTTGTGCACATTTTCATCTCTCATTAGTTGTGCACATTAGTTGTGCACATTTTTAAACTATCTGCTTAATAGCACAGTGTGAGTACAGGCACTGTGAGTACAGGACTCACAGAGCTGTACACAGTATTTTCCTCGTCTGTGCCATATTTAGATAGAAGGAGAAGTTTTTATCCGTGCCTCAAGTCTTGCTCTGCTTGAAAAAAAGCACATGGCTGAGCCCCTCTGCTCACCGCAATCAACAGTAAAAAGTCAGTCACACAGGAGCTTATTTGATTAACATTTCTATTCTTGCTTTGCAAAGTAGGTAGTTTTTCCTCAGACGGTAAACTGACAACATTCACTGACATTCCTGAATGTATTCAGGAATTTACAAGCTTTACGTGTAGCGCCATTCTAGAATTTGTTCAGGTTTAGTTTCTTCTTGCGGAGGGTAAAGCGCTGGTCAGACCTCTAGCAATGTTTTCCCTCCCACGAGGGGGCAGCATTTGCCTTTTGTCCATGTTAGAGCTTTGTTTCAGCTGCAGATGTTGTTAAAGCGCTATATAAATCAATATCAATGTATTGCATTATATTTTGGACATCCGCTCTCATTTCAAGCTTATATAACTCCAGACCCATATGATTTAGGAATTAACACTCTTTCTGATGAAAGAAGAGAGTCTAAGGTTTCGAATGCTGCGATGAATGTTTATGTAGTCCTAAAACTTAATCTTATGTGGGTCCTGCAATTTGAGTGAAAATGACAAAAACCCTGGCACTTCAGTGGCCACGTTTTTGCACATTGTCTGGCAGTGAATCGCGAAAAATAAAATGTATTTTTCTTTCATTTTTAAGGTCTAATTGAAGTCAATGCTCCCAAAGATAGATGGTCATTTTTAACGCACGTTATTCGACTTTTGGAGTGCAAAATTGTGCATAAGTTGATTTGAGTTCTGAGTAGTGCGTGTGCATGGCAGAGAAGAAAGAAAGAAAGAAAGAAAGAAAGAAAGAAAGAAAGAAAGAAAGAAAGAAAGAAAGAAAGAAAGAAAGAAAGAAAGAAAGAAAGAAAGAAAGAAAGAAAGAAAGAAAGAAAGAAAGAAAGAAAGAAAGAAAGAAAGAAAGAAAGAAAGAAAGAAAGAAAGAAAGAAAGAAAGAAAGAAAGAAAGAAAGAAAGAAAGAAAGAAAGACTAAAAAGCGAGAGCCATGCGTGTGCTATACTCAAAGCTAACGAAGTGAATTGGGGCAGTTGCGCACGCCTGCAGCGCAGCCTTGAAATGCGCCTGATGCAAGTCGAGGCGCACTGAAAGGGGCACTCAGAAAAAGTTCTCCACAACGAGAGGCAGGACGACGCTAACGGAGCCCTGCAGTCTCGCCTCTTTTTTGGGGGGGAGTTTATGCCTCCTTGTACACTTTCCCCTCCACACGGCGTGTCTTTGCTCTCCGACACACTTCCGAGTTGGTGATCCTGCTTCTTTTTTTTGTTTTGTTTTATTTTTGTTGTTGTGACTTAAGCCAAACGCAATGGAGCTGCTCTGCCTCGAAATGGACACCAATATACGGGCTCGTCCTGATCCCAACCTCCTTTGTGATGACCGAGTCCTCCAGAGCTTGTTGACCATAGAGGAGAGGTTTCTACCTCAATATTCTTATTTTAAAGGGGTGCAGAGAGACATTCAGCCCTTTATGAGAAGGATGGTCGCCACTTGGATGTTGGAGGTACAAACCCCAGACAAAAAGCTTGTCGTGTGCTTTTAAAATACCCCACCACGTGTTCGCTACTTCTTTTCCATGCAACCTTGACGGACTTGAGTCCACATTTGTGGCTATATTTGTTTATTTGTGGCAATTTTTGAGGCAAATGTGAGCTTTTCAGCCTTTTCAGCTCCGCTGACGTCGCTCGTTTTTGCGCTGCTTTAGGCGTCCATACTGAACGATTGCCGATGTTTGCTGCTCGTGCCTGAAGTGCTATCTATTGTGGTCGCTTTAATTATTTTTAATGATTTTATGAAAGATAGATCGACTATTTCCATGCACACGTATGCACTCCCCGAGCACCGCGATAGTCCGTTCGCCATGTTTTTTTACGGGAGCGCTTGTGCTTTTTAAGATGACTTTACAATATCATAAACGCCATAACAACACTTGAAATCCATCGGCTATAGCACAGGATGCACCTATCTGTACCCCGACTGAAGAAATTGTGTGTTTAGTCGTTGCAAACTTTGGAGTTATCTGTTTGAAAGGAGGAAGGGCGAGGGCCTTATTTGCGCCTTTGCTATTCCCTCTTCGCCATGCCACACACAGGAATTATGTTCAAAAGATCACATTAATTCGTGTATTTCTCACCAACAACGAACTACATACGTAGCTGAGGCTCCCCTCTTTATTTTCATGTCAAAATTATCCGTTTCCGAGCTACTGGATATTTTTAATTAATTTTTGAAGTGAATATCGCCAGGCTGGTGACGCACACAACCCCAGCTTCTTGCGACTTGACTTTTATTTAGACATTTTATTCACATTAATCCTCGAACAATTTGAAGAGGAATGGTCGGGTATGACGTGTAAGGTGTTGGTCATTATTATGGTGAAAAAGAAACGCATCCAGGCAATTTATTTCTATTTTTAAATATTTTTTGAAAAACATGACGAATGAAGAAAAAAGTGTTTCCGCGTGCTGCGCTAAGAGCTGGGTGTTTCTGGTTCGGCTCGATTGTGACTTGAATTCATTTCTTAGTGAATGAATTGCAGGACTGCGACGGTTATTGACGTGTTTCACACTTAATTCATACTTTGTTGTTATCATTACGTCGATTAAATGTGATGTCGCAACCGAGGATTTTTTTTTTTTGGCTGGTCCCCAACTTTTGAGTGTCATCGCATTTGGATGTGCCTTGAGATGCCATTTAAAGCGTATTCATTCTTTTCAAGTGCCGGATAATAAACTTGACGTTACTGAACACCACTACATTTTATTGTATTATTTTGTATTTATTGAAGTCCCCATTTCGCCCCCCCTCTCTCCCTGTTTAGGTTTGTGAGGAGCAAAAGTGTGAAGAAGAAGTTTTTCCTCTGGCCATGAACTACTTAGACAGATTTCTAGCAGTTGTCCCCACCAAAAAGTGTAACCTGCAGTTGCTGGGAGCAGTTTGCATGTTTCTTGCATCCAAATTGAAAGAGACTCGTCCCTTAACTGCAGAGAAGCTTTGCATCTATACCGATAACTCCATCAGACCACAAGAGCTGCTGGTAAGATATATTCCAACGTCATCAGTTGCTCAACACCAATGCTTTAATCAACGTTTTCTCCCTTAGCTTCATGGTGTTTTGTATTACACCCCCCAAAAAAATCTCAACCGGTTTGCACTTTCAGTCTATGTTTTAAAGAAACGCAAAAGCCCCCCCCCCCCCCCCCCCCCCCCCCCACACACACACACACACACGCACGCACGCACGCACACACACACGTACACACACGTACATACACAAAACACGTGAATTGCTCCACAGGGGCTCCTTACTGTACAGACCCTTCTGGATGGTCTTTAAAGTTTGTCTAGTAGTCTCCATTGCCATCTAGCGGCAAATATTTGCACAGGCAGAGCAACGAGGTCATCTTGAATGGCGGCCAAACTTCTGACTCTGTTCCTGTCAAAGTGGGAGAGAGGCACAGAGAAATCCAAGTTTGCCTTTTACAGTTCAGCCTTCATCCCAAAATAACCAGCGATGTACAAGCATATGATGCCATGTTATTTCACGCTGGTTGGACCGTGGCAATGAAACAATTGTTCATTTGCAAAGGGCTGAAATGTCGGCAGCTGCCGTCACCTGCGCAAAGCAATTACTTAGGCCCCACATCAGATAACAAAGCTCTGCCGTGCTCCATAAACATTCCTCGCTCAACAACCGTCAATTCCATCCGTGTTATGAAAGAGGCCTGATTTTGTAATTCATGGTCCCGAAGCGGCCGGCGGCGGCTCAACCGCAGAGCGCTCTCATTGTCATTCTCGTACCTATATGGTCAGCATTTGAAAGAAGTGCAATCCATCAAACAACACGTGTAACTTTTAACTTTTGAGGCCCTCATCTGTTTGTTTCCTGATGCTTCCTCAACTGTTTCTGTATAAGGCTGTACGTATTTTGGCTGTCATGCAGATACAGGAAGCAGAGATCAGCTGCTTAGTGCACGTGATTGCTTCTTCTTCTTTTTTTTGTGGTCCTCATCGTTGGTAAGGATTTCTTGTAAATTGAACCGCAATGTTAGAAAGAAGGTGTGACCAGAGGAAGGCAGTAGCAGAAGGAAGTGGGGCGCCAACTTGCCACTCAGCATTCACCTCTGCTACGTTGCAAGTTTTTTTTTTTTTTTGTTATTGTCACAGATTCCATATTGCAGCCACAATTTTGGAAGAGGCACTTAAATGGATTGAAAAGAAATATTGTTGCTCACATGATGGTCCTATTTTTTATTTAATTTAATATGTCAGCAATGATGACTTATATTAAATTTTAAAAATATCAGTGCATATCATGAGTAGAATATCAAATGTCTGAAAAGGTCATTGACTCACTCACTGCTACACGATGTGCAAAAATGTGTCCACTCCAGTGCCAGGGTTTTTGTCATTGTCACTCAAATTCCAGGACCCAAAGACTATTGAATTTTAGGACTACATAAACATTCAATGCAGCGTAAGAAACCATAGATTCACTTCTTTCATGAGAAAAGAAATAGTTATTTCCTAAATGATATGGGTCTGGAATTATATGAGCTTGAAATGAGGGTGGCTGTCCAAAATACAATGCAATACATAGCTGTACATATTGGTTTATATAGCGCTTTAACAACAGTTGAAGTTGGAACAAAGTGCTAACATGGAAAAAAGGAAATGCTGCCCCTTGTGGAAGGGAAAAACATTGCCAGAGGTCTGACCAGTGCTTTATTGGAACCCAAGCAAAAAAAAATAAAACAAAACAAACAAACAAAAACAAAGTCCAAACTAATTTGGGAATTGTGCTCTGTGTCATATTTTCAATACCCAAATAAATTTGTGAATGGCAGTGAATGAGTAAAAAAAAACATTCAGGGCCGGCCATGTTGGATTATCTCATGACTGTGACCACGCGGTCTCTCCGAGGAAGAAAATGAGTCGCATCCGTGGCTGCAGTCACAAGGCAGCAGTCTGAAAGCAAACCAATAAATGTTTTCCTAAATTAGTCACCAACTCTTCAATTAATCACCTCTTGCTCTCGTAAGTGAAAGTAACAATATACCCAAAGACGGGAGAACACCACACCGAGTGTCATGTCCTATTACATGGACAGCAGTCGACTCAAAGTCCTGCCACAGCAATGTCTTGTGTCAGTACGAGGCATTTCTACGTATGAATTGTATGTCTGTTTGGCATTTGACAATGACGGGTTGACAGAGATTTTCCAAATTACTTTTAATGGTTTCTGTGGAGGAAATCCATTTAAGAGTATTTTTACATTTCTTTCACCGTTTGAATGTAGATTAAATGCTGATTCTTCCCAATACTCCGTCTTCCTTCCCTTCCACTCACACACAGTGGAACCTCGACTGGGCCTCTTTAGGAAAGTCCCAGATGCCAGACAGACAAGCGGGGAGTGAGCACACAGTCGTGAGGTCACCTGAGCTGGTGACATTGCTTGTGTTTCTTTGTGTCCGGCTGGAAAACGCGCGCGCGCACACACAAATAATTGTCATCTGCACCAGATCAAGTTTTTGGGTGAAAACTGCAGTTATCCCTTTCCCCGTTTGTCTGCTTTGATGAAAGTGTTAGGATAAGTCGTCTGGGCAATGGACAACACAATGAATTAGTCATTTGTTATAAAACTTTTTTTTTAAATTTGGAATGTCTTGGAAACACAGCAATGTAGATTGAGAGAATTGCTCAGATCTTCGGTCATTAGACACGGCCGCTTGTTGCTAAGCAGAATTCATAAGGCATGCTTACAAAGTTGTTTGAATGGCAACTGAGAGTTGATTCAACAAAATAAAGTCATATGATTACATAACGGAAATTAAAATGGTAGAAAGAAGTTAGTGCAATAGAATCACAAATTTATACGCAAGAGAAAATACATCATGCAAAAGCCAAAAAGCCAAAATTGAGTGTTTCCTTTTTTTCAGGAATGGGAACTGGTGGTGTTGGGGAAATTGAAGTGGAACCTGGCAGCAGTGACGCCAAACGACTTTATCGAGCACATCGTGAGGAGGCTGCCACTGCCTGAGGATAAACTGACTCTTATACGCAAACATGTCCAGACGTTCATCGCCTTGTGTGCCACAGGTAGGATACAATCGAGCAACAGATGCTTTATCGTGAATAGTCCCTTTACTATTTCGCAATGGTCCTGTGAGATAATGGATGCAAAGGCAGGAAATGTATCAAATGTCTCCAGTGCATCATCCAGCATCATGGCCACCCGCCCGTCATAGTCATGAAAAAAGTGATTGGTTCACTTCCCATGTAAATCCATTTCAATTCCAAGCGCTGATTCTCACGTCCAAATACGCATCCGCACGACACACCGTTACTCCTCTCGCCTCATCCTCAGCTCCAGTGGCCATCCCTCCAATCGAACCAACGCAGACTGTCCCAATTGCGCTGACATATTCGCCGAACAAAACAGGGCCGTGAAAAACACGCAAACAAAACAAGCACCTCGGGACTGTCAGGAGGCAACATTCAAATAGCGCCAATATTCCTACCAATCAAAATCAGTGCTGGTACACACGTGCTGCCGAGAAGCACAGATTGTTCTCTTTTGACAACTCTTGTTGCCAAAACGCTGAGAATAGTCCAGTGAGTCGAAATGAAGGACAGCAAACACTATATGACAAAACAAAATAAGAAAACAAACAAACAAAAAAGCAGGACTCAAACATAGACTGTTATTGTGTTGTCATAGCAAAGTGAAGTGACGACACCCGGTTCCGCCTATTTAACCACTCGCCACCAGCCATCACACTCCCACCTGAGATCCTATTGAAATTGAGCTCTCAGGCACTCACTGACACACACACACACACGCACGCACACACACACACGCACGCGCGCACACGCACACAGACACACACACATACACACTCAATGCAGTCCTTTTTAAGAAACCTCTGTGAACAAACGGTAGTTTTAGTCAGTTTCATTACCTGAAGATGTGGTTTCAGTTTGTTTGCATATTTTCCAAAGCATTTTTGTTGATTGTATTTATTTACTAAAATTGTTCTTTCAATATTAGCTCTCGTGTTAGTTTTGATGTACTGTAATACGTTTGGTTTACAATTATTGGTATGTTTTAACATTTTCAGTGGGTTTTCAAAATTCTAATCAATCAATCAATCAAGCAATCAAAACTTTATTTATATACCACTTTTTACACATTAAAAACAGCAACGCTTCAAAGTGCTGTACAGTTAAAATCAGTGGCGGGCGTGGATTTCCATCGCTAGGCCTTCAGTAGTTGCACATCTAAATCAATCCAGACTGAAAAAAAAGTGTGGTGTGATTTACGACAAGTCCACTGGAGGGTATCATTAGCCAGGAAATAACTGACCGACCTTTCTTAATGGTGTCCATTTTTTCTTGAAAAGTCCGTCTTGAAAATGGTTTTAACAGTAAATCTCCCACCAAATCCATTTCTTCTCTTCCTTCAGCCATTTTGGGTTGACAAAACTGCTACTAAATCAACACAATATATTTGCTTACGCAGCTCACTGCCAATCCAATATCCTATCTCTGGCCAGTATACTCTTGTCAGAGCAGTTTTCACAAATTGTGATTGGCTATAAACTGACTAGCCAATCATTGTTTGTGAAAACTCTGACGTTGCCCAGCACCTTCAAAAAGGCGTTGGTACCGCTTTTAGGTTTCCCACTACAAATCCGATTGGGTAACACAACAGTTTGATCAACACATTTGATGCGACAGGGCCCGCAGAAAGGATTGTGAAAGCGTCCAGGTAGATTTCTGACCCTGACAACAAATGATGGCTGAAATGTGATTGGTTAAATCCAGTACTGGTAGTGGTAAAACGAAATAAAAAATGTTTTGCTGCGTTTCTGCCATCCATAATGTTTTTAACATTGATGTATTCTTTTTGACCTACAAGTATTGTGGTTTGAAATATTCACAATAATGATGAGTTTGTGACTGCGTTCTGTAGGTTTGAGATGGGACTAACATAAATCGGAACCATCTGCTCTACTTTTAAATGTGACATTAAGAGTGACCTAAGACACATTCAAGTAAATTAAATAAATCGACTTTGCGGGATCTGTAGCTTGAAGTGAGGAAAACAATCCTTATTTTGTTCCATTGTTGCACTCATAAATTTCCCAATATGGTGTTAAATTGAAGTGCTCCGAAAATAAAATGTGTCTCCTTTCAAAGTAAAATCATGAGACTCATTTCTCTTCATTGGTGCTTCTTTTTGGCATGTCCGATGAGTTTGATGCTACTTGGATTCTGTTGTTTTTCCTTGATATTGTTCGAAGGACTTGCACACTGCAAGAATCCGAACAAGGGCGCGGAAAATCCTACTGGACCCTCCGCACCCTGCCCACCACCTTTTCCAGCTACTCCCCTCAGGCAGGCGCTACCGATCCATGCGCACCAAATCCAGCAGACATTTAAACAGCTTCTTCCCCCAAGCCATTAACTCTTTGAACTCTTCAACAGTAGCCAAAATGGAACTGTATAGTGCCACTTAGCAGTTTTTTTGACGACGATACTAGTGCAGCGTGTTCTACCGGAAACAAATTCCTTGTGTGTCCTACATACTTGGCAATAAAGATGATTCTGATTCTGATTCTGATTCTGAAGTGGAGAAAGCAATGTCAGGCAACAAGATTTGAGCAGAGAAAAGGGAAAAGTGATATTGGCAGTGCGCAACTGCATGCATTTCCCATGTTGCAAATTCATTTCTGCATATTCTTCTCTGAGCTCAAAATCAAAGGTCATTGGCCTGATGTAGTTTAAGTGAGATGCATTCACACAGAGATGAAAAGTATTCCAAATGCAACTTATGTCATTGAAGATGTTTTACAGTTTAGACTCCCTTCATCTTCTGCCGTGTCACAGTCTGGTATGTGGCAGTGTTTTGAATGCTCACTGGTAGCCTCCAGTGACACTTCAAAGCGAAGTTGGCCGCTTGAGGAGTATTCTCATGTGGCACGGAGTTGGGAGAAGTGATGGACAGGCGTGGAGGCTTGGCAAGCTATTGTGAGGTGGAGTGTTCCCACAAGATCAAACATTGAGTGGGTCCTGGGAGGGGCAAATTTAACCTGATCTCTAGATGGCGGTGAAGAAGACGCAGAGGGTGTGCACATTTTCATATCGCCTTCCTTCTTCTCGTCAGGGAGGTGTGTGCCTTCTCCTTGCATCACCTCAAAACTGAGATGCTCTCAACTGGATTGGAGGATGGATGGAGTATTATTAGTATTCCTGATCAGTCTTCCTTAATGCCACCAATGGCGTCTTTTTGGACAGACCTCAGACAGGAATGGACCCCTCCCCTCCCCCCATTCCCCTTGAGAATGTGTTCCTTTTACTGACATAGTTCCAAGCAAGGCAGAGTTACATCGGCTTAATATAGAATTCATTTAACTCTTTTCATGTAAAGCTACAGTGAAAAAATAGCAGGGTCAATGTGAAGCAAAAAGAAAAATGAACAGACTTCCTGTGTGTTGCGTAGATTCTTGTGTAATGACAACATGTCAGTGATCGTACCTATTCTCAAAGTAACATTGTGAAAGACTCAGCATGCACTTTGTACGTAATGGCTTCATCGAGGGAGTGGAAGTGAATTTACGAGCCGGGTCCTTCTGACATTGTGTCTTCAGAGGGAGCCTTTCCGCAAATAGGGCTGGATTAGCAACAGCCCATTTATTTATGTATGTGCTCGGCAAACAGAGAGTAGTGAGGGCCGGACGCAGAAAGAGAAGAGTGCGAGTGAGTCAACAATTTGATGCACTGAAGATGTCTGGCAATTCGAAACCCTTTTTGCTCAGTGTTCCCAGACGTAAATCTTGCGTTATCTTGGTGAGAATCTACCCGAAAGGCATCCTCCGAGCCCATCTGAAGACGCGACACAAGAAGAGGAGCTCTCAGAAGGATTTACATTTGCAAGTCAGTCCACAACAGCTCACCTGTGGCCTTCCTGTTTCATTCAGCCCACCACCCGCCACGGAAACCCCTGCCCATCTAGTGGGGGGAAGGAAAGAAAACATACCCCGGTACATAAAACCATAGCGCTATGTTTTCAGGAGAACAAAGAGAAAGATGTGGAGACGAAGGCTTCTCTTTTCTAATAGCTCCTCACTTTTGATGAAACAGTTCCGTTCAGGCCACTCGGCGGGTTTTTGTCAGGTAGCATAGGCAGGATCTGTATTAATTAATAACACTGGCTGGTCCATTCAGAACGATGCAAATGGCTTGAGGGACTCAGCTCAAGACGGCGAGAGGCGGGACAAAAGACTCGGTCGGTCCTTGCATTTCATATGCAGAGCCATGTGAGAGTCCGCGCCGCGGGGCCACTTGATAAGAAACACCGGCCTTTCCCTCAGGCAGCCCGCCGGATAATAGCCCAGAAACAAGCTCATTACGGGAGATTATCAACCTCCATTCCTACACACGCACACCAAGCGCTCCCGGCTTCCTTGGCTATTCTTGTTCAATGGGGCTAAAGTGGGAGAATAGACGGGGTGTGTGGGGCAGACAGATGCACCCCAAACTGTCTGCTGTGGTTATTGAGCTTCATCTTCTGGCCATATTGGCAGGGATTAAGACGCCTTGTTAAAAAAGTTTGCACTCCAATAGCTTTTACTGTAATGGTATGCACATTGTGTATCCTCATGCATGTGGATCAAATGCAACACCTGTGTACTATTGGCCATGAAAGAAAGTCTATTGTCCTGCGTGTTGGGATGTAGATCACGAGTGGTTCAAGTGGCAGATGACAAGCTCTTCAAGTCATAAATGGTATTTGAGTTTTTCCACTCTCCAATGGAAGGAAAGGATAGGAAGTGGCTTTGAACTGTCAAGTAACTTCATCATTAACTTGTTCGTTTGGCAGCAGAAAACTAATGATTCACTGGATTGGAGACGGCCTTTTCCTTTTCCCTTCTTGTTCAAAGTCCATTTCACCGACTGGACATCCAAATTTAGCATTCGATCTTCCCTGTTTTGAGAGCAAGAGTGCAAGAAATATGTTATACGTTATAATGAAATCAAAATATTCACAACAAAATGTTGTCTGTTTCAGAACTTAAATTGAGTAGTGCTTTTTGAACTCAGTCACTGCCATTTCCGAATTCATTTGGGAACTGAAAAGCGTGACATGAAGCGCCACTCCCGAATTTGTTCATTTTTTTTATTTCATGTGGGGGTGCCGATAAAGCGCTGGTCAGACCTCTGGCAATGTTTTTACCTCGCAAGAGGGGGCAGCATTTGCAGCCTCAGGTGTTGTTAAAGTGCTATATAAATTATAAATGTATATCGATTGCAGTGTTTTAAATAGTGTCTGCCCGGTGGCCCGGGGCGTACAACTTTTAAGTCGGGCGTACAACTTTCAAAACGTCTCGGCCCGGATGGCCGACAACTTCTTCAAGAAAAAAAGCGATATTTTTTCAAATCAAATGTTTGTTTTATTCAATAAACGAAAAGCCACAAACAAAATGCTGCTGCAAAATGCAACATTTTAAAAAACCCTATAAATTTCGCAACAGTGCTTTTATTTTTTAGGGTGATTAGACGTCGTTATGTGTTTTAAGTTGTGAAAAATTGGGCAGGCAACTTTATGGCCGGGCCGGCAACTTTTCAGAGTTGTCTGCCCGGGTGTCCACTAACTTTTTGTCATGAGTTTCAGACACTGATTTATTGTATTGTATTGTATTTTTTACAGCCGCCCCCCATTTCAAGCTCAGATAACCCCATACCCATATAATTTCGGAATTAAGTCTTTTTTTCTGATCAAGAGAGTCTAAGGGTTCTTACGCCGCATTGAATGTTTACGTCGTCCTAAAACTTAATTTTCTGTGGGTCCTGCAATTTGAGTGAAAATGACAAAAACCCTGGCACTGGAGTGGACACATTTTTTTCCACATCATCTGGCAGTGAATCAATTAACAATTATTTATTTATTTAAATGATATTCTACGAGGCAACCCCATAGCGGAGTGGTAAGCATGTTGGCTTCACGGTGCAGTGGTGTCAGGTTCAATCCAGCTCCAGCCTCCTTGTATGGAGTTTGCATGTTGTCCCCGTGCTTGCGTGGCTTTTCTCCAGGTCTTCCGGTCACTAACTTGTGTGTTATCCCTTTCCACTCTGACTGTGTGGACGCGGGTTTCAATGGTTATGTTTGTCTTTTTTGTGCAATGCAACTGATTGGCGACCAGTTTAGAGTGTAGCCTGCTTTCTGCCCAAAGTCAGCTTGGGATAGACTCCAGCAACTCCCTGCAACCCTGTTCAGGGTAAGTGGTGTTGCAAATAGACGGATGGATATTCATCCATGGATATCCTTTAGCTCCACAAGATGGTGAAACTATGGGCAAAAACTTCCTTGCAATTTCTACACAATTGTGCAAATGTTTTTTTTCAGTGAATCATCCGTCACTGAAAAATCTGATCTGATGCCAATCTCACTGGACCAGAATGCTGTCGGCATGGACACACTCATCAAATTGGTCATGAAATGAATGATTCATCTCAGATGCGGTCAATGAAACAATTTTACTGCTGGTTTTTATCTTTAAAAAATACTCCTTCACGGTGGATGTGTCAGAGCTTGAACAAATTAGCCACCACCTCCGACAAAGTATCCTCACATCCTTGATATGTGGGATCATGTCCGGTGCCGCTACATTGGCAACAGATGAAGCAGGAAGTAGCGTGCGTCCAAAAGTGTGACACAGTAAATGAATCACACGGCCGCAAGTCCTCCATTAACTCCGTTAAAACCATGTGGCCATCTGACTCACACCAGAATCGCAAAAGGAATTTATCTCAGGATGCTGCTTCCTTCACTCCCGTGTTTGAAGAGGCAAAATCTTCATTTTTGACCTCGGCGAGTGATAGGACAATGTTCAAATCTAACAGCGAGAGTAAGGATACATTTGCTCAAAATTTACAACGTCTGAAATCCGTGCCTGTTTAATCAAATGCAAAGCTATGATGCTGTTGGGTACACTGAAAGGGAGCGTTGAAGTTGATTAAAACATAAACAGGAGACAGAGGTGTGAGGAGCTTGGCATGGGGCTAGCGAGTGGCCATAACTTGTGAGTTTACATCCTGCACTCATTTCAAATGTCCCAATGCTGTGTCATTAGTGTGTGATTGACCCTACCTTGGCTTTTCTGTCAGCACGGTGTCTTTAATAAAAAGACATGATGAAACGTTCACGATTATGACTGTTCATCTGCAGAAAATTTGTTGGATTGGATTGGATTAGCCTTTATCAGTCTCGTACTGGAGAAATTTACATTTCATAGCAACAAAGGAAAAGGAGGAAAGGAAAGGACAAAATAGAAAAACAAAATTCAGGAGCTGCTGTAAAGGCAGACACTCTCGCGGTGCCATGTTGAAGTCAAAACAATAAAAAAAACAATTACAAAATATTGTGACACAACACAAAAGACACAGACAGTCATTCAATCTTAAGCACTTTCTGCACCCTCTTGTTGCATGAAGCAGTTCTAGATGAAAGAGGAGAGGATCAAAGCGTCCTGTTCACCGGTGAATTAGGGACATCACGGTGGAATGTGCACGTCTGCTACTAGCTAATTGTTGAAAGCAAAACACGAAACATTGATGAAAAGAGATCGTCTCATGTCTCCTGTCCCACGTAAATCCACTTCACTTCCCAGCCGCGACAGTTCCGCATACACATCAGTGCTCTGCACTGACGATCCTTTCTTCTCATCG
Source organism: Hippocampus bargibanti (assembly GCF_051943395.1). NCBI lineage: Eukaryota > Metazoa > Chordata > Actinopteri > Syngnathiformes > Syngnathidae > Hippocampus > Hippocampus bargibanti. The sequence goes on along the minus strand of NC_142738.1, from coordinate 17,144,173 downwards.
CGGGCACCTCAAGCCATGCATCAATCCAGCCGCACAGTGTCCAACAGCACCGGCCTTTCCGCTGAACAAAACGGGGCTATGAAATAGGCGCATTACAGGCGCAAAAAAGCACAATCGCCCCAGAGCTGTCCAGCGATGACAGTCAAATGGCACCGACATTAATCCCAAATCAATGTCAGTGTGCATGTAGTTGATTTATCTTGGAGCGTTCCCGTAAACTACCCCAGTGTATTCAGTCTTGACAAGATTCTGCTCTGTACGTGAAACAGAGGTGTTTTGAATGCATTTGTGGTCACGGTGATTATGGTGACAATCCTAAAATAATGTTTAAATTTCACCTCTCCTAAACATGGTTAGCTGGTATTGCATCTATACGCTACAGGACCTTCATTTATCACGTTGAAAAAAGGGGATTGGAGAGTGTTGCAGATTTTCTGCCAGTTTTTTATGGCTGGTGTTCAGTGCTCCACTGTACATTGATTTACAAGTTGAATGGGCATACAACACATCTACCCAGCCACAAGGAGTGTGCCATGTAGGTCAGCAGACTTGATGTGACCAGAGGCCAGAGAGGACAGAGTTGCAGACAGAGAGAGAAAGGGCCATTCAAGGCACTGAGAGGCGTGCTGGCCAGATGAGGCAGCCACCGCCACTTCCAGAGACCTTTCCATCGCAGGCGTGCGTCCCCACTCAGCGACGTACAATGTTTATCCTCGACAAGAATATAAATGAGTGGCTCCTAAAATCCGAGTTTTCTTCATCGGCTGCACTCGCGCGGCCTTGTTTGTTGTCGTCTTGTCAGGGGTGCGAAAAATCAGCCCTCAGTGCACCGCCCGCCACTCTGCCCGGCCACAAAACGACACTACATCTATGCCGCCCTACGGTATATTTTTCTTTGCCTGCGAGGTCTACCACCCCGTCAGTCGGTCTGCGCTCACATCACATGTCGTCTAAATCCACGTACGTCGTTCTCTTTTTACCCCCCTGGAGAAAGTTGGACTATTACAGCGGTGGTGTAATAGCGAGGGTCTATCTTTCCACTCCCATATAAATAACTTTACCGATCTGCGTACTTCCACCTACGCAATATCAATCGTCTTCGCCCGTCTCTCAACCCATCACACAACTGCTATCCTTGTTCATAGTCTTGTCACCTCCCAGATTGACCATTGCAATTCACTTCTCCTTCGTGTCCCTCATAAACTTCTCCACAAACTTCAACTCGTCCAGAATTCTTCAGCCGGGATCATCACCACAACCTCATCCTTTCACCACATCACCCCCTCCAAGAGCTCTACTGGCTGCTGGTCAAATGTAGAATCAACTTTCTTTATACATATAATCAACTCTTCTTTATACATATAAAGTTATCCATAACCATGCCCCCCTTACATATCTGACCTTCTTCAAATTTCTATTCCTTCTCATTCCCTCAGATCCTCTTCCTCCCTCCATCTCTTTGTGCCCCCCCCCCCCTGCCCGTCTCACCATGATGGGTGACAGAGCTTTCAGCTGCTCTGCCCCCAAACTTTGGAACTCACTTTCTCCCAACATTCGTAACATCGATTCTCTTCCCACCTTCAAATCCCATCTCAAAACCCACCTATTCAAAATTGCATTTTCTGTGTAGCTCTTTCTCTTGTTTTTATTCATAATTATATTTTATTTATAGTTTTCTATTTGTGATTGTATTTTATTTATTATAGTACCTATGCTTGTCTGTGACTGTAAAGTGTAAAGTGAGAGCTTTGAAAGGCGCTTAAAATGAAATGTATTATTATTATTATTATTATTATTATTATTATTATTATTATTATTATTATTATTATTATTATTATTATTATTATTATTATTTGTGTGCTCTTGACTCTTGGCTCCAGATAGCCTTTAATAAATCAGCCTCTTGGCAGCCACCCAGCCACCAACACAGGGGTGTATAATAAGTTCATTTATTTGTCAACACTGAGCCCACACGATGAGAAAGCGCCTGGCTGCGCATGTTAAAAAGGCAGCGAGGGCTCGCCTGCCCGTCTTCGAGCCTATCAAAGGGCCCACCTCTTTGATTCCAGCTGGAGCAAAAAAGGAAGAGAAATCTCCTTCAGAGCCACGGCATGCCGTTTGCTTTGCAATTGAATATGGCAATATGTTAATTCACGGCTTGCCTCTGCCCCCCCCCCCACCGCTGCCTTCCCCCAACCCAAAGGTGGCCCAGGAACAGAGGCATGCTTGTGGGGGTAGGAGAGGAGGTGGGGGGGGTCACTGGAGAGCAATTCTTTTCTTCTTGGAAAGCCTCACAAGCGTCTGGACACAGACTTGAGAGTGATGTGCAGCAGAGATGTCACACCCCCCCCCCATCCCAATCCCACCCCCCGATGCGCTCCCACCACGCCCACCACCTTCCAGTCTTTTTTCCTCCTGGACTTGTCGCCACTGTGTCCATCTCTCCTTCTTCATCTTCCTCTTGCTGTTGACCCCCATCACCCCTGCTGTCCAGCCACACTCTTTGTCCGGCCTGTCTTGCTGAATTGCCTTCGGCACACAGGGGATGGATGCTGTTTCTCTCAATTGGGTGAAATGAGGTGATGACTCTGGACAATGGAGTCACACTCTTTTGCCTTCCATCTTGCTGGCCCGACACTCAATTAATATGCTAACAGATAGGAGGGCCGCCAACGCAAACTGCCGCCTGTTGCCTCGACAAAGCCTCGAGCATGTGTATCATTCAGTTAACCCCCTCTCCCTCTCCCGCGCTCCGGAGTGGGCCATGTGCTTTCCAAAAAGAAAGGTAGAAGAGCAAGTTGTTCGGGAGAATAGCGATGTGATATGATGATTTTCTCTCTCTCTTTCTCTCTCTCTCTCTCTGTCTCTCTCTCTGTCTCTCTGTCTCTCTCTGTCTTTCTCTCTTTCACTCTCTCTTTCTGTCTCTCTCTGTCTCTGTCTCTCTCCGTCTCTCTTCCACACTCTCTTTGTCTCTGTCTCGTTTTCTCTCTCTCTTTCTCTGACCCCCCTTTCTCTCTCTCTCTCTCTCTCTCTCTCTCTCTCTCTCTCTCTCTCTCTCTCTCTCTCTCTCTCTCTCTCTCTCTCTCTCTCTCTCTCTCTCTCTCTCTCTCTCATGCCCCCTTCCCTCACGCCTGTATGCCAGTTGTCTTGCCTTTTTGGGCTTCTGGCTCGTTCACAAGCTGTCTCATTTGCATTATGAATGACAGTGAGGGGAGCTAACAAGGTTATTGGTCTTTGAGCCGCACGCCTGTGACCACACGTGGAAAAAGGACCTACAGCAGTGAGCATTGGCAAAGGCACTGAGCCTCTTTATTCCCCCCTTTCCAATCGCTATGGGGCTTGCAGCAAGCACACGATTTACTCGGGAGATGGAAGGAAATGGGGGAAAGGGAGTGGGGGGGGGGGTGGAGGGAAGGTGAGAGAGGGTGGCTGCTTTTCAGCTCCTTTACAAGCCAAGTGAACCCTCATTATCCAGGCTGCTGGTCATTAGCGAGCACTGCATTCAGACTGTGTGCAAGAGAAGGATTATTTATCAACTGACTGCTAGATTACCAAATCATACGGTATTGTCTCACCTGCCTGTACTTTTTGTTACGCGTCATATTAATTAAAACCTGAAATGATGAAACGATACGATCAGGAATCCACAATCCTGTGTTAAATAGAGTTGTTTAACTACTGGTTTCAGGTAACAACGCAAGCTTCTTTTTGTGGCTGCCAATGGTTAAAATGTTCAAAAAAATAACAGCAGCATCACTTCCGCCTTTATTCAATTAGCTTTTTTCCTCTTCAACAGACTTCAGATTCGCCATGTACCCTCCATCCATGATTGCCACAGGAAGTGTGGGGGCAGCAATCTGCGGTTTACAGCTGGACTCAGTGAATCAATCCCAATGGGGGGACAGTCTGACAGACCTTCTGGCCAAAATCACAAATACAGAAGTGGTGAGTTGATGTTTACAAAACTCATTTTAGTCCTATTTTGCCATTGACCGTGTTTACCTGTGGTTAGTAAAAGGTGGATATGGCGAGCTCTGACCCGCGGATGTGATTAGAGCGTGCTTACTACGTACTACAGTATAATATCAATGTTTATTTTCGTAGTTTGCAGGGATGAACAACTGCTCTGCACCATATTTGGAGGTTCTGTTATTTTTCATTGGGCGTTGTTTCGTAGCCTTTGCAGTTGATTACAAGATCTAATCAAATGAAGAGAACATGTGTTTGTTTCCTGTACGTTTGTCATAAACCTGACTGGTAAGTAAGCGGCAGGTTTTCGTCTGAATAGGGCCTCCTCATATAAACAATCCTGGGAATGTTGCTGTGGTGGGTTAGACGAGTCCAAACAGCAGCACGACCTTTAGCGATACCTGGCATTCATCATGCGTCGGGAAGTCTCAACGTGCTTTATGACATTTGCACTTAGCAAAAATGAGCACTAGAAGTTTAATTTTATTTGGACCTTCATGGAGTACTATGTTCCGAAATCGACACGTCCACCCTGTATTGGTAAGATGAAGGTCACAGAGACGTGCCAAAAACCCAAATCAAGTGATGTGCTCTAAGAATTATGTTTGGTTTGCACTAGTTGGGACAAGAATTTGTCTGTGCCTACAACGCAGAGGGCAGATAGCTGTCGCCCCGACCTGAGTTTGTTAAATCCCGGCCCAAAAGCCTTCTTCTTCTGAGGAGGTGGGAGAAGGTGGACCAACGGGCCTGCATAATGATAATTGAGCCTCTCCCACCTCTTCCTTTTGCCCCGTAAAGCATCACGGCTGGGAAGCATGGCTCCCTCTGGTGTGTTCTGTGTGAAGTTCCGCTCACCAGCTGAGGAAAAACAAATAGTTACCTCGTACAGCACAGGACCTCAGTATGTTTAGACTGCACGGTTCAGGACTTGAGGGAATTAAGTTGGTCTATGGCTCTATGATCAACTCCTCACATTCCTCGGTCCAGACAAGCCGTGCTTTGCAGCGCAGGCTAGAGGCGAAGCAAAGGGCACAATTCCTAACTCAACATATATGAGGGAGTTTTGGTTTGAACCACCACCCTGGTGGTATTAAGTATAAACTGCTTAGGAGCCAGCCAAAAGTAAACATATTGGGTATGTTTTGGTTTGTAAAATTACTCAAGAAATTGCATCAGAGCACACAGCTGACTTTTTTTTAACTTACACTCTGTTATTGAGTATTTATTTGGATAGCATTCCAGTGTAGTTATTGAGACGGTCAGAGAGATTGTATTCAAAAGCAGGACTATGTCATCGTCTTATGCCACACTGATGGCTAACCTTGATGACAAATTTGACTGCAATCACCAGGGTGGTGGTTCCAACCAAACTCCAAATGCACACAGAACGTTATGTGTTTATATTTGGCGAGCAAGAGGCTATGGCTAAAGCTAACGCAAGAGACAGGCCAAATATGTGTGTGTTTAGGGGTGGGGGTTTGCCAATGCTGCCGCAGTTGCCAATGGCATCATGGCCGAGGCTGACGCCTCCTGCTACCCTGCTGGCATCTGCGGTATCCGCAAGTTGTGGTTTTCCAATGGAAATGTGACAAAGCCAAGTCACCTTGGGCTGCTAGAAAAATGCATCTCATGTCACACTCACACACACACACACACACACACACACACACACACACACACACACACACACACACACACACACACACACACACACACACACACACACACGCACACGCACACGCACACACACACACACACACACACATACACACACTCATATACACACTCAGTGCAAATTTCCCCATTGTGGGACGATTAAAGGTTTTGTGATTTCTGATTAAGTGTTCTCATACTGTGCTAGGTCAGAATTAGGGACAGCAAAACTCACTGCAGCAACACTTTCATGTTCATTCATTAGCCGCCTCTCACTTCTTGGTGAAGTTTGCAATCTCCTTGTCTTTGCACTGAGATTGCCCACCATTTTTTGAAGCAACATTGTTTTTGAAATAGCGTCGAAGAAGAATGTTGAACATGAAGTCGTGCTTCTAATTTTGTGTTTGAGAAAATAGTAGTTTTGCCTGATGGTTTATTCTTGAACTGTTGCGGACTTGAGCTTGTACTCAGACTTTGTGTGATCGGACTTTGACTTGGACTCCGACCATTGTGAATCGGACTTGGCAAACGTGGACTTGAATAGAGACCTGCCCTGACGCAAGCTTCATTACCCAAACCTTCACTGACAAATGGCTTTGCAAGCGATATATCAAGAAAAGGGATTCAGTAAGTCATCAGAAAAAAAATACGTTCCCACACAGCACAGCTGGTATATCTCAGAGACGCAGATTTCACTCAGTCATTCAAATGGACTATTTCACTTTTTCTTCCTGTTTTCATGACTTTTTGACTGCACAGCCAAGCTCTACTTCGCGATAGTTGCAGAATGGCTATTACCACAGCAAGCAACATGTTTATTTTGGAAGATCAACGCGTCACAAAGTGAGCTGTTTGGCGCCACATAAAAACAAATGATGGCATTATCTATCGTTAGGATTTCCACTGTCAGTATCTTTCAGGAAGATTTTTGAGATAAGACTGTCGTGTTGTGTGTGTTCTCTCCAGCTCTGACCATGCAGCCTTGTGTGGTACATTCGGCACTCGAAACACATTCCACGGCTTCACACATTTCTTCCTTTTGGTTTTGTCTGTCTGCATGACTTCCCCCTGCTGCTCGTGTCACAAAGGCCGCCCAGGAATAATATGCTTGCCTTGTCACACAGACAGATTGTTGCAATATGATGAATGCTGGAGGACTGTAACAACATGGCTGGAATATGAGACCGTCATGTGCTGTCGTTCGTGCGCTCTCTCTTCAAAAGTCCTGGTCACTATTGGTCGTCTATATGAAAGCACTTTGGCCTTCCCTGGAAACACTACCAATGTGTCCAGTAGCCACACGCTGAAGTCATTAGACTTTCTCAAATAAAACCTATAAGACTTGGCAATACTTGCCGATCTAGAGTTCTACAGAGACTGCGAGAGTGTCTTATTAGAAGTGAGAGTGCGCATTCTTGCGGTAAAACACAGGCAGTTACTTTACATATTAGGACCTTTGCTTAATATTATCACAGGAATTGAGATTTTATGACCATTGAGGCATGTTTGTTGGTGAATCGGCTGTGTTTGGGTTCCCCACAGAGTATGGCCACTCGTCGGGTTATCTTCATATGTTACCGAGTCTAAATAAAATCCATATTCCTGGATTCAAACCACAAGTATTGACGAAATAATACTCTGTGGTGGCAATTAAACTGCCCTGAAATCTGCAAAAAGAAGACTGAAGAAAGAAAAAAAAACTAAATAGGCATAAATAAGTAGGGCTGTAATTCATCAATGTGTATCTTGCATGTTTTAGCCTGTAATCTATTTATGCTGTTTGACTTTTGACATTGTGACCTTTTGTCAGTGAGCCATGCGCAGCTCCCGAAGAGCAACCCTGTTCTGAGTTATGTGTTGTTTCTTCCTGGCCTGGCGGCATCTGAAGCTATAGCACTGGCTTTTCAGGTTTAAATTAGCCGCAGCTTTCTTCAAAAAAGTGGTGCACTCAATTTTAGGTACAATGAACACAAGGAACTGTTTTTGTTGTTGTTGACTCAGCTAGAAGGTAGTGTTCACCATTAGCACACTCAATTGTGAACAAATGCTTCTCCAGCACCGTCAATTCAACATCTGTGGGATTCTTCTGCTAATAATCAATTCAACAGTCACCACGAGCACCCCCTCCCAAGAATTCGGCATTCCTCCCCCTCTCGTCCGTACCCACGGTGGACCAGCCATTACAGACGGATATGAGGGCTCAGTACTGTTGAGAGGCTCCTCTCCCAGTTGGATTCTCACATTGCCCGAGCACCTTTGATGGTGAAAGGCGAACCGAATAGGTCTCCCATGGATCCCCCGCAGGCAGGCAGGCACAAGGACTGGCTCTCGTTAAAAAGGCACCACCTTTGTGCTCCCACAGAAGGTGGATGTAATTAACATAGCTTTGGTACTACCTGTGTTTTGAGACGTCCTTTTCAAGGGTACCTCTGTTTTCTCATCGCTTGGGAATGGCTGAGGGAATGGCTAAGGAACAGGCGGATAGCTGGGCGTATGGTTGGGGAAGCAGGCACAGGTGTGTACGTGTGCGGCACTGCAGGGTCGGAGTTCAGGGCACAACCCCGATGGATGATGTAATGCTTAAATCTGCATGGTGTCTGCCCCTCAGCCTCACTGCTAGTGGTACTTGCTGCAAAGTCTGTGATCATTTATAATGTCTGACATACAGTCCCCCGCCCCCCAATTCTTGTCATTCACAAAGATGGTTGTGGAGGCCAATTTTCTCCCTGGGCAACACTGGCACACTAGCTGGAAGTGAGAGCCACGTGGTACCGTTTGGAAATGTAAATCTTTGGTTTCCAGTCAAATTGGATGGAGAGTGGATCTCTTCCACTAGTTTTACTGTTGATCATTTTCATCTTGTAAAGCAGGAATGAGAAATACGAACGAAGGAGGTGGCCGCCCTTTCTTTGTACCGAAACATGCACATCCTAAATAGACACAGACGTATCCTAAATAGAAGTGTGACAAAAATGCCATTTTAAATCTTGAGACAGATTCTTCCCAGAGCAAATGAGCCACTTCCATAAAAATGTGTGCAGGATTTCACAAAACTAAGCTGATTTTTAGCTCATTCACTGCCAGACGTGCAAGACTGTGTCCACTCCAGTGCCAGGGTTCATTGTCACTCAAATTCCAGGACCCACATAATACTGAGTTTTAGGACTACATAAACATTCAATACAGCGTTAGAAACCTTACACTCTCTTCTCTCATCAGAAAAAAAACAAGCTAATTCCTAAATTATATGGGTCTGGAGTTATATGAGGTTGAAATGAGAGGGCTGTCCAAAATACAATGCAATATATACATTTTGTATTATATAGCGCTTTAACAACAGTTGAAGCTAGAACAAAGCACTAACATGGAAAAAGGGAAATGCTGCCCCCTTGTGGAAAAAAAAACATTGCCTGAGGCCATGGCCAGTGCTTTTTTCGGCACCCAAGCATGAAAGCACAAAACCGGAACACATTCGGGAATGGCGCTATACGTCATATTTTCCCAATTCCCAATAATAATAATTCCCAAATCCATTCGTGAATGGCAGTAAATGAGTTTATATACCATATGTTCGTCCCGCTTGTCATGCAAAATCTACAAATGAATAGGCTGGTTCACGACCCGGAGCAGTTTTAGAGTAGTAAAATTTATACCAATCGAGTCCCCTGTGCTTCACAGGTGATCATCACAACAGCTACAATAATTATCTACTTTAGCCACCACATGCGTTGGATGCACCATTGAGTATCGAATATATAATGTGTTTTTATTTTTTTATTTTACATAAGCGCTTTGTTACAGCTGCAGCTCTTGTGAAAGCGCTATAGAAATCAGGATGCATTGTGTATTGTATTGAATATGCCATGTTTTGGGAGGACACAAATATAGTCGCTGCTCATATAGTTCAAACGAACTGTCAAAGGTCCTTGTGGGGTGATTGGGGATTGCCGTGTGTGTTCTTTAGTCTTCAGTGTTGTAATGGCAATTTAGGTTGTATTTGTTGATGGCTGATAGCATCTCAAGGCAAACTTGGTAGAAATCTAGTGACAATATAATCTCCCTATATAGCACAATTTTTTAACCTAATTTTGACAGAACCTATATATATATATAGGTTAACCATACTGCATAAAATTACTTTTTATTATGCATCGCATCCTCCTGGAACGTCAACTGCGAAGACGGATTTCGTCCCCGCCCACATAGTCTACGCAGCCAATCATAAGCAAGCTCGGCGGATCGGGGCCATAACTCATTGGCAACACTTCAGCATTGCTGGGCGCTGATTGGTCAGCCTTGAAACCTCCAATGTGCCAGTGTACGTGCGTGTGAGTGAAGCACATTACGCAGTCAGTCGCAAGTGAGCTCGGCCGGGAAAAGGCGCGCAATACAAAATGTAACTTACAGCGTCTCTGTCCAAACATTTTTTGACATACAATACCCGCAAAAATGTTCATATGTATTGTTTTTTGTAACTCGAATGTTCGTAAGTTGGGGAGTGTCCGTATCGCGACATGAATGTGATTGCTATGAAAACGAATTAGACTTGCTTTTGAGGACAGAAGTTTTATTCCAGAATGTGGTTCCATATTCTCCAGTTTGGGTAACCTATGATAGATGTGATCGCTCTTCGCTTTGCCAAACAAATTCTACATGTGCCTGTCTCTCTTGTGACATTACAGGATGTTCTCAAAGAGTGCCAGGAGCAAATCGAGCGTGTGTTAGAGAGCAGCCTGCGTGAGGGCCGGAAGCAGCAGCAACAGCAGCAACAGAGTCAAAGAGGCACCAGCAGCAAAGGCCTGGATGAGCTGGATCAGTCCTCCACACCGACAGACGTCCGTGACATCAACTTGTGAACCAGAAGAGGGCCTCATTGTGCAGGATTTACAACAACGGCAACAACAAAAAAAGATGAATTGTGAAAAAAAAAACTTTCCGAAAAGCAGAAAAAAAGAACAAAAAAAAAAAACAAAATGCTAAAAATGACAAGCCCTTTAAAAGAAAAAGAACAATGCTTGCTAGTTTTTTTGTAGATTTTTCTGTTCAAGATAAAAAAAGAAAACGCCTGCCCACAAAATCTCAATTTGTTTTTTCTTTTTGTTTTTTATCTAAAAGCAACAGATTTGGGGCACAACAATGCTCCGTGGTGCCTTGGATATACAGAAGGGAAACCAATCATATTTGCGTTCTGCCTTTGATTGTATAGAATGATCATTAAGTTATATTGTAACCTTAGCTGGTTGGCAGAAAGTTGCATTCGTGGGAGCAAAGTATGGGCTTAGTTTATTTGTTTGTTTGTCTTTCTCACTCTCTATTTTGATATATAGTCATGTTCCTCTTCTGACCATCAGTGAGAAGTAGAGAGGAAGCCTTGACAACAGTATGCGTTACATTGGTGGGTCCCAAATCCAGGTGCACAACAGGATCATTTGAATCATCATTAGTTTTTGCAGTAATTATTATTAGCCGTCATATTATGTGACATATTTTGAGTAGTTAAGATCAATATGCTCTTTTGTCAGGCTGCTATGTGTGGGACAGCTAGTGGATTGGGCGTGCCTCAGCATGTGCGTGTGTAAATGTGTGCGCAGTCTGAATGGGATCCTGTATCGAAAATTAGCAGTAAACATTCTAAGACGCGAGGCACTTAGAATGTTAGAAGAAAATGGAGCAGGCTGAGGTTACTTACATACTTTGTCTATCAGTATAACGGGGCATCTATGCTATGTCACAGCCTTCATTCATTGGCAGTGTATCGAGGTCTGTTGTTGGCCAGCAATAAATTGCGGCGTGGGCGATGAATGAGATGGGGTTTGTTTGAGCAAAGGGACCTTCATTTTACTCAGAGCCCTTCTTCGAGCACGTTTCAAAAGTCTTTTGTAACCTCAGCCTCACAGGTCACGTGAGGTGTTTTGTTGTATTACTGCTATTCTGTTCGTGATATATGACCACATCCCGTCACGTGGTGTTACGATGTTGCGTTTCCTTTAGTCAATGGAGGATTTGGAGTGCAGAACTCTCCAGCACGGAGCGTTTTGGAGCACATTTGAACAGCGAAGAGGACAATGCCTCAAAAGACAGGAGGATGGGGTGGGAGGGAACTCCTATGTTCATTAGAAGGGAGGCCACAAGAATGAGAAAAAGACAGTTTGGATGGATAATTTAAATCGAATGGTGAGGGGTGTCGCAACGCGGCAGCATGCTGCTGATGTATACAGCCAGTGGCTGAATGACGAATAAAGCACCCGATTGAGGTTTGAGAGCAAGATAATAAGATTGACTTGAAATTCTCTTTATGGGGGTGTACCATAATGCAGGTAATTGAGTTGAATTTAGACAACCACAAAAAACACCCTAAAGTGCTGGTTTTCATGTACATGAATGCTAAATGAGGAACTAAGGCTAGCCGATCGTATGAGGATGAATTTTCTTTTTGTTCCTTGGAGGACTACAACATATTGTCAATACATCTGGAGTCCCGCACGGGGTCGTGTTCAGCTCCCTATCCGATTTCAATGGCAAAGCACTTTGAGAACATGCTCCCCAGGAGATACGTCAAAATGAATTGGTGGTGATTTTGGAGGTGGGTGGGCGTTATATTTTCCTTTTTATTTGTATCATTTCCTTTGGTTTACTTTGTAGGGCTGGTTTCCCAATCATCCCCTCGTGTCAAGCAACAGTCACATAAAACGGGACATTCCAATCAAAACCAACATTCCTATTCAAGCAAAGACCAAGTTGATCCAAGGAGCCTGTCCGTTTCCAAGGATGGAACAAAAACAAAGGCCAAGGCACACAGTTCCCTCCTCTGTGGCTTTCCTTTACACTGTCATGATTTTTTTTTTGTACTTGAATATTTCTTTCTATTTATCTGCATCACAGCCACAGTCGTGTCACACAGGGCGGCGCTCGGGTGCTCGGGTGGTCGTAACATCCAGTATTTGCACATGTTCTACAGAGGCCAATGATTTGTTGTTGTGTTTTTTTTTTCGTTTCCAAACCACCACAAGTGATGTGTGTATTCGTGGCTGTTCACTTTCGATGGTGCTGGCTTGATATTGCAGAAATGTTCAACAACATTGTGTGCGGCTACGTGACGTGTCATTCGGTCCTCTTTGCGCTTTGCTGCTTCGAATAATCGACGAGGGGGTTCATCAGGCAGAGAGACACGACCATGTTTTTCTTTTTTTTGGGACTTTCACATGTGCTTGAGTTTTTTGTTCCTTTTCCATGAATGACATTGCTTGTTGTCAGACTGAAGAAAATGTGGGGATGTTTTTTTTTTATTTCGGCAATTAGATTTGCCCAAACATCCCATTTTGAGAAAATTGCCCTCCTTCATTTTGCCTCTGCCGGATGTAAGCTCTCACCCATACTTAATGTCTTTCCTGCAATGTCTTGTTGCATGTGTTATATATTGAGACCACACTTTCAATTTGTGTTTGATATATTTTATGGGGTGACCAGACCCACAAAAGGGTTTTTTCTAAGATTTAGAGATACTGTATTCCAAAGTGAAGAGAGGACAGAGGAGGAGTGAAGACATCAAGAAAAAAAATGTCAATATTTTTATTGAGTTATTGTTGTCTTTTTGCGCTGCTAAAAGCTATGAATTTGTTTCATTTATACAAAATAACATTACAGAGTTGTGATGTGTCACTTGAGTGTGCTGCTATTTTATAAACATTTGTATTATAATATAATTATTTTACTGCTTAAGAGATAAATTCAGAAAAACGAAGTAGAAGGTGATAGAAGAACATGAAATGAGTATTCGACTGGAAATGTTCTTTGTACAGTTTGACGTTTTGCTTAGATAGCATGTCTCCTTTACCCCTTTTTGAATCTATTTTGCTCTTTTTCTTCTGTCACATTCTGCATCGGTGGTATATGTCCTATACCTCAGGATTACTGGCTACATACAAAATAATCATTCAAAACAACCGATCCATCATCGATACCGCTGCAAGTTAGGGAGCCTGGACTAGAACAACAAATTTGCATTTTGTGGATGGGCCGCTGTCTGCCTTCCACTTGGACATACTGGAGGGGAGGGGGGTCCTCAACATTTCTGGGGGTGTTTAAGCATCTTTTGCTCATGTTGGTGCTACATCTGACACGTTGTGGGTGACAGAGGTACAACAGCGTTGCTATGATGGCCAAAGTACAATTGTTGCTTTATTCACTCACAATCACCCTGAATGTCCGCCAAAGTGGATTCCCAATCCAGGAATGACATATTTTGGCCTGAAATCGTAGATTATGCACGTGTGTGTGTGTGTGTGTGTGTGTGTGTGTGTGTGTGTGTGTGTGTGTGTGTGTGTGTGTGTGTGTGTGTGTGTGTGTGTGTGTGTGTGTGTGTGTGTGTGTGTGTGTGTGTGTGTGTGTGTGTGTGTGTGTGTGTGTGTGTGTGTGTTTGTATTACACCTGTCATTTCGACTCATAAATATTGTGATATCTGGAACTTTGAATGGAGCACATGACTCGTCCCCCTCCCCAAGAGAACCCATGTCATGTACCTCAACTGTCTGTTGCACAACCTCTGTTCAATAAACTTCTGCTTTAAAAGGTGTGACACCACATCAGTTCACTGTTCTTTTCCTTGCCTCGCTTCCTTTTTACAAACACGTTTCCTCAGCTCTGTGTGTGTGTGTGTGTGTGTGTGTGTGTGTGTGTGTGTGTGTGTGTGTGTGTGTATGCATGTGTGTCTATTATTTTGTCCTTCATTTCTTCCATTATTCTGTAGTTACCTTTCATCTTTCCTTACTTCCTTTCTTACATCCATCGCTGTTTCCGACCTTAATTTTTCCCTTCCTCCAGTCCATCCTTCTATTTTCCTTCCTCCACCCTTCCATTTGTCTCTCTTTCCTCCGGTCCGTCTTTTCTTCCTTCCTTCCTTCCTTCCTTCCTTCCTTCCTTCCTTCCTTCCTTCCTTCCTTCCTTCCTTCCTTCCTTCCTTCCTTCCTTCCTTCCATGCTTCATTTCTTCCTCCTTTCAATTCTATCTGTTTTTACCTTCTCTTATTTGTTTCTTCCTGAAATCCATTCTTTCTTTCACTCTTTCCAATCATTCATTTTGTTCCCTCACTCTTCCTTTTTCCCCCTTCCATGTTACCTTCCAAGCTTCAGTCCATCTTTTTTTTCATTCACTTATTTATTCTTCTGTTTTATATACAATATATGTGTTTCCTTCCATAAAAATTTGAATAATCGTGGCTAGGTGGGTGGATTGAAAACACTGAGAAACAATTTTTGAGTTAGGCCTCATAGCTGATTTTTGGTATCCAATTTAGGGGTACAAATGTATTTGTACGGTGTGAGACTAACAGGATAACTAATCTAAAAAAGTACAAACGCAAAGCATCTCAATATACACATGATCTGGTAACATATTGAGAAAAAAAACAAGTCAAAAAATGACTGCAATTTCATCAACATTTGACTTTCAGTTTTTATCGGCGTATCAATCAAACTAAACAGAATTGGGTTTTTTTTTCAACAAAAATATCATTTATTGTGACTTTATTTTTTTTTTTAATATATACCACGACTAAAAAACAACTCATCGATTGCGAATGTACAATGTTCGAAATTGAAAAAAAATGCACAGCCTTTACCGTAAATGTGGCAAAACGACGCTCTGCAAAATCTACTTGCGTACATATTACCGACAGTACGCATGTCCCGGATGTACGGTCCTGGCGTATTTTTGTAGCTGTGAAACTCGGGTCATAACGTGTCGAAAGCCGCTCATCATTGAAACATACGCCTTTTTGCTTCCTGTGCGCTGCAGTGTCTCCAGGAAATGAAGGCGTTCACGATCGGGTTGACATTTGTTCGACAGTAAGTGCAGCAGCAATTCACAGAGCACATACAGCCATATTCTACCTGTCAACTTTACTCACAATATAGCCGCAAGCTATCTGATGTCAAATCCATACTGTGAACAACAAATGTATTTCATACACCATGCATGCCTTGAGTTGATGGCTCGATTAGTGTGTAGTATACCAGAGTGACCGGCGGAGTGCACAAATAATCATCACATCTCACCATAACGCTATCTCGGTGTGGCGGTGTTCATTTTCGCCCAAAATAGATTGGAAGTGGTTGGAAGTTGGAAGCAAAGCACTTGCTTAAAATAACACGTTGATTTAAGCAGAAATAATGTCGCCGAACTCAAAACCATACACAAAATATTTATTACGTAAAACTTAACGTGTGTTCTGATAGCCAGCGACGTAACGCAATTTGACCTCAATCGAAACGCCCTGCAGTCCTCCAACGCCAACAAAACGGGTAAAAAAACTATAATTTCAATCAACACATTTTGAGGTTATGCATTTAAAACAATCAAATGAAAATTGAATAAATGGTCTTTGTACTGTTGAGAATTGTATTTATTCTTGACAATGACTACAGTGGAAACTGGCCGACAGTGATGACATGACATACATTAATATGTAAACCATAATTAACATGCCCTGCCCCACCCATCAACTATTTTTTTTCAACACCGTTTATCTTGAACAACGTCGCAGGGAGTGGCTGGGGCCTATCCCAGCTCACTTGAACTGTTCACCAGTCAGTTGTAGGCCAAAAGCACTGTCCCTTCGAAATTAAACCAATAAAATGAAAGTGACAGAGCCAAAATTCAAACAAATGTTATGAGTGTGCTGTATGTTTCGTGGTAGCTATCTGTGTGTGACATCTTGGATAATATAATAATGTATTTCTTACAGTGGAGAAACAGAGTTCAATAAGGAGGGTCTGCTTCAAGGTAAAGTATTATCTAAAAAAAGTCACAAAGGATCTAATTTCTTTCATGTCACTTGTTTTGATTGTGGTCTGTCTGTCTTGAATACAGGCCAGACCATCGACTGTCCATTGTCTGAAGTTGGCCTGCAGCAGGCCGAGGCTGCAGGTCGCTACCTGAAGGACATCAAGTTCTCCAACCTGTTCGTCAGTGACATGCTGCGAGCGCGGCAGGTTTGATGTTTTGTAATTAAAAGGGGAGAGGGAAAAGATGTCTGATGACTTATTGGGAAAAAAAGCCCAAACACAGTCTGTTCTGCAATGCTGGCAGGAGCTCATTTTTCCCGAGAGGAAAATAATGGAAGCAGAATTAATCAGGTCCAGATTAAAACCGTTTTTCACCTGAAAGCACATCAAGTTGTGTTTCAATATCTTGGCAGAATTGCTAGAATGTCTGCCTCACAGTTTTGAGGTTTGAGGTTCAAATCTGTGCTGTGCTATATCGAACGTGTTTATGATGTGGAAGCAGCATGGGCATGTCTTTGGATTTGGATTTGCCTTTATTTTTTTGTCTTTCCATGTCCCCCGGGATTGACAGCTTCCCTGGACCCAGAACAGACTAAGCGTTATCAAAAACCGGACGGATAATTGCTGTTCTTCCTTTCTCCAGACTGCCGAAACCATTGTGAAATACAACAGCAGTTGTGCCGGTCTACAGCTGGTGCGTGACCCTCTACTCAAGGAGAAAGTCAGTTAAATTGAAGCTCCCTTATATACGTGAAGAAGTTATTCCTGTCAAATAAACAATGTTCCTTTAATTTATCGTTTTGTTTTCTTTTTTAGAGCTTTGGGATAGCAGAAGGGAAGCGATTGCAAGATGCGAAAGATATGGCCAGAGCTGCCGGTCAGTCTTGGGGGGCCTTCACGCCTCCTGAAGGAGAGACTCAAGAGCAGGTGAGGCTCTGATATACTGTACTCCATATGAGGCTAACAAAGCGCTACAATGCTTGTACTGCAAAATAAAAGACGTGATACGGGAGAACAAAGCTTCTACAAAAAATGATCATCCTATGTCAACTTTTGGAGCATAACTAGTATTGTTTTGAATTCTAAGCTATGCCTGTTTCCAAATATTGATTCAACCCAATAAAGACAATGGGGCCGATACGACCAGTCAGACTTTAGTTCGCTGACGAAGCCTCTTGGATAGGAGGCGAAACGTCCGAAACCTTCACTTTTGTACAGATGACGGCTGAAGAAACCTTCTCATCGATGGACCACTCCTGTACGACTGAGAGCTTACACAGACAACGTTAGTAGTTATTTGATATTTGCATTGTGATGCTTCTTTTGTGGGTCCTTTGCCCATACATATGTTGTGCAATACAGAATTTGCATTCCCAATGATTCACCCTAGATTTCGGATTCCTTTGGAATAAATTAATAACATTGCGCCGGACTACTTATTTAAGTCTCTTCTTCTTTTCCTTTCGGCTTTTCCCCTCAGGGGTCGCCACAGCGAATCAATGTCCTCCATCTATCCCAGTTTTGTGCATCCTCTTCTCTCACACCAGCTACCTTCATGTCCTCTTTGACCACATCCATAAACCTCCTCTTCGGTCGTCCTCTCGGTCTCCTGCCTGGCAGTTCAAGGCTCAGCATCCTTCTCCCTATATAGTCACTCTCTCTCCTCTGGACATGTCCAAACCATCTCAGTCTGGCCTCTCTGACTTTCTCTCCAAAGCCTCTACTATGAGTTGTCCCTCTAATGCAGGGGTCGGGAACCTTTTTGACTAAGAGAGCCATAAAAGTAAAATATTTAGAAATGTTTTTCAGCGAGAGCCACACGCACGCGCACATACAAACGCTCGCGTGCGCGCGTGCGCACACACACACGCGCACGCGCGGCCACTTTTCAACAAAATATCAGAATGTATTATTTAAAATAACTTTGTGATGGTACTCACCGTTAACATGGATGGTTTTCCGTTCCTCGTGTTTGGTAAAAATCCAGGAAAAAAAATTGGAATGAAATTCAATTTGCCGGTCCAGAGGCGAAGTTACTGCTAGCTCGCCTGCACACGGCTCATAAGCTTCCACACTTGCTATCTGCAATCTACTTCTCGCAGAAGTATGTCGATGCTAACGTTAACATGGGGCTTGTTAAAATGTCACTGACATTCGACTGTTTCATCGATGGTATTGTTTCATTGCAAATTAGAATCAGAACATTTTCTCTCCTCTAATGCTCCGGTGCATTCAGGCTGAAGTGCACAAGTTGGGCTCATTTAAAGGGGCGTTTACCTGTTTCAACATGGCGGCCACTCTCATCCAATCAACATGGCGCTTTCGGCCATTCTAGGTCAGTGTCATCCAATCAAAATTGCGCTTTCCGCCAACTGCAGCCCCAACGGGAAATGAACGGCGAAAAAAACGACAATATGTATTATAATATGTAATATTTATCGGCGAGCCATATGCAATTATCAAAAGAGCCATAAATGGCTCGCGAGCCATAGGGTCCCGACCCCTGCTCTAATGTAAAGTCTGGTCTTTGTTAAAAAATAAATTTAAGTGTAAAATAATACAAGTTCAACTATTCATTAAGCATCACATTATCAAGTTGGAAAATAGGGATGAGGGATGCAACCAAAAATGTATCGTGCTGGGTTTGGTGTTAAATATCAGCTAATGTTAATACGTACACATTTTCTTTACCTTTTAAAAATAGCAAAATAGACAATAATAGACAGTATATTGCAAAAAACCTTACCTACATAAAAGTAGGTAAGGTGTGAGTACAAGACACTGAGTAAAAAATAGACCTTATACAAATCCACTGAATAATGAAAGGCAAATCCGTTTTATTTCCTGTATATAGTTAAGCGCTTCGTTACAGCTTCAGCTGTTGTTAAAGTACTATCTACATCAATATGTATTGTATTGTACTGTCTTCTTCTTTTCCTTTCGGCTTTTCCCTTCAAGGGGTCGCCACAGCGAATCAGTAACCTCCATCTTCAGAGGTATGACAAAATAAAATAGAGGCACAAAAATACAAATGAAGGGATTCTTGATAGTTGCCATTTTGGTGGTGTCTATGCGACTGTTGGGAGAAATGATTGTGTTTTTAAGATATTCAATCTTCATTGAATATTTGACGCAACATGTCTTTTTTTCTAATTGTTTAATTTAATTCTAACTTAATCCTTCCACATCACGTATCAGAATCTAAATCTTTCCTGAAGTCCACAAACATCTTAACTCCACGATGTTACAAAAGCTTAGAAAAATGATACGGCACCCATATTTTAGCCCAAATAAAGCTTTTGGAAGTCTAAGGGCTTGCTTTTCTTAAAATATACACCCAAAGCTAATTAAATTGCTTCAATGTTTCACTATTTGCAGGATCGAACCTTCTTCTTCTCTTTTATGCAACGTAATTGTTACTTTTCTTTAAAGCAATATTGAAGGAATACGAATTGCAAACATGGAATCTGACAGTGTCCAGCTGGCAAAACACAATTGGAAATTGCGTCAAGTGCTTTGGTCCAACCAGAGCAGATTAAATTACTACAGGGCACAAGGTATGCCACTAGAGGGCAGGACATAACAGAAGAACCGCTGAGTGTCTGTACTCCTGGACAAAGTCGCAAGGGAGCGCATGTGAGGCGGTTTTGGCGTCCATATGCTTGAATGACATCTTGATCAAAGTGCCTCCGCTTTACCCAGTGTGAGAGAATGTCACCACCTGATTCTGTTGTGTTGTGTTCGACGCTGTGTTGGTGTAAGTGCGCACATGTTTGGGATGTTCAATTTGAGAAACGAGTTGCCTCTCTTGACTGAAATTAAATCAGCTCCATCGTAGCTTGGGAAAAGCACATGATGGTGACTGCCAAAGATTTGAGACTCATGATCAGCACCTGGAAGCTTGGTCCTTCCGGTTTGATGCATCAAGATTCCAATGCGCTCGTTGCCCCCAGTTTGGTCAGTGACATAGAAACCAGATTGCAATCATTAAAAGAGCCATATATGGCTCGCGAGCCATAGGTTCCCGACACCTGCACTATACCATAAAGCTCACCTTTGTACTTGAGGCATTGGACGGACGCATAGGGATGGGGGATCGGGGGCTCAATTTCAATCCAAATCACGCTGTAGGAATAAATTAAAACGTTTTATGTACGTCTCTTACTTTTTAAGGGACAAAAATCAATGGAAGAAATGAATTCCATCATTAAAATTTTGACTCCTTGATACCCAATTGCCAATTCTTTGCTGTCAATTACAGTCTAAAGTCTGCCCTCTCAAGACATCACCAGATGATGGATTTCCTCCCTGGTGATGCTCTGCCGGGCTTCTACTGCAACATTCTTCAGTTCTTGCTTGGTCTTGGGGCCTTTCTCCATCACTAACAGGTGAAATGCAGGCTCAGTTGGACAAGGTCAGATTTACTTGGCCATTGGTTTTCTTTCGCAGTCTATTTTGGGTTATTCGCCATCTGTGGTGTGACACACTATTTGATGACTTTTTATAGCATTTTGCTGAGTATGAGGTGAGAACGTCGCAGAGGCACTTCAAAAGTCGTGATGCTACTATTGTCAGCAGCTAAATCATCACGAAATACTAGTGATGAGTTCCACTGACAGCCATACATGGAGACATATTTGGGTGTGTGTGTGTGTGCGCGCGTATACCTAGGCCGGTGTCCATCCATTTTCCAATCCGCTTTCACAAGGGTCGCAGGGAGTGCTGGGATCGATCCCTGCTCACTTCAGGCACTAGGCGGAGGACACTCTGAATTGGTTGCCGGCCAATTGCAGGGAACACAGAGACAAACAATGATCCATCGGCGCTCACACTCAAAAAAAAAAAGAGCACACAAAGTTGAATTCAAGATGTTTTGATGGATGACAAGTTTTGAAAGCAATTTATAAATGTTTTTGTGAAGGTTACATAAATAATGTGTTGGGCTGGACCTTGCTCGTGCTTATAAAAACAAATGTGTTTTGTGTTCAGGTGAAGCAGCGTGTCAAAGAGTTTTGGCTCAAAATGGTTCACCAAGTCGGGCGCCAACACTGGGCCAGCAGAAGTGACGATGAGCGCTCTTCAGCACCTCGTGTTGAAGGAGAAGAGGCGCACGACCTCCCCGCCCATGCCCTGGTGGTCTCCCACGGGGCCTACTTGTGCATGACCATACGCTTCCTCGTGGACGATTTACACTGCCCCTTACCAGAAGGCTGCAACAGAGCACGCATGTTCTCTCTGAGTCCCAACGCCGGCGTGAGTCGCTTTGTGCTCACTTTGTCCAAAGAGGATGACGACACTTTCAAAGTGTCTCAGATTCGATGTTTGTTTGTCAACCGGGGAGATCATGTGAAAACATAGGCACCGTGTGGCGAATTTAGTGCCATCTATTGGTGAACTATCAAGTTGTTACAACCATCAGGATATGTGACCCGTGAAAGCAAACGATGTGCATGCACTTGATGTCGTGCTAAAACAGCTCCATTTGAAATTGTCCTCATTTTTTTAAGTAAGCATATTTCATTACAATCCCCCTTTTTAGTCAATGCCGTTTTTACTGATGTTTAATTTCAAAACTACTTCTTTGCCATTTTATTTGGCTTCACTGTGATAATATGGCCCTTTGAATGAAACTAAAATGTGGCCCCGCAAAATTATCACATGCCCGATATATTTGTTAACACAAGGGAGTCATGAGAGTGAGCAGAATTAGGATCCAGAATCAAACATGACACATTGAAAGTTGAAAAGTAAGTCTTTATCTAGGAAAATACAAACTATAGAGAGCAGGTCCATGTGCATAACTAAGTACCGAGCAACTGAAACATAAATTGAACTCATTCACTGCCATTCACAAATGTATTTGGGAATTGAAAATGACGTTAACCGCCATTCCCAAATTTGTTTGGGTTTTATTTTCTTGTTTGGGTGCCGATAAAGCGCTGGCCATGGCCTCTGGAAATGCTTTTTTCCCCTTCCACCAGGGGGCAGCATTGCCTTTTTCCCCCATGTTAGCGCTTTGTTCCAGCTTCAGCTGTTGTTAAAGCGCTATATAAACTAATATGTGCGCATTGAATTGTATTTTGGACAGCCACCCTCATTTCAAACTCATATAACTCCAGACCCATAAAATGTAGGAATTACCGGTAACCTTTTTATGATGAAAGAAGAGAGTTTAAGGTTTCGTACGCTGCATTGAATGTTTATGTAGTCCTAAAACTCAATATTCTGTGGGTCCTGGAATTCGAGTGACAATGACAAAAACCATGGCACTGGAGTGGACACATTTTTGGACATGTCTGGTAGTGAATGAGTTAAGGAGAAAGAAACATTGACAACAGTAAACAAGGGTAACAGCCCAATGCGCAATTCTGGTGGTAGAAAATCATAATCCCTGTCAAAAATCTGAATGCAAATGAACAAAAGATAAACCAAGTCTAGAGTGTAAACCAAAACAATAAATAAGCACAAGTCCAAAACAACAAGAATCAAAGTAACTAAATAATAAGTAATAATAAGTCACGACACAAACACAAGCAATTAGACGTGACAAAGACAGTGAACCATCAAAGATGAAAGAAAGTAACTAAAAACAAACAAGTCAACTCAGAACACGTGGACAAGACAGTGGAGGAGGGAGCCGATTGGGTCACACAAGAGAGTAAACGTATACAAGTGGACGCAACAACCAAACGAGACACTCACAAACAAAATAAAAAAAAGGGAGGAAAGCATTAATTGAGTCAGTTTCAGAACCGCTTTATCCTCACAGGGGTCGCAAAGGTTGCTGGAGCCTAACCCAGCCGTCTTCGGACAGTAGGCGGGGGACGCCCTGAAACGATTGCCGGCCAATCGGAGGGCACACAGAACCTGACATCCATTCTCCCTCAATCTCACACATCGGGACAATTTTGAGTGTTCAATGTCACAGAGTAATCCTGCATCAAGCCTATTTGGATACAAAGCATAAAGGAACCACAGCAATGGAAACATTCAGCAGGAATAAAGAGTTCCAACATCTGCTTTGTTTTTCCAATAAATAAATACCTTCATCGTTTGTACAAGTTGGTGTCCGGCACCCGATATGAAGAACTGCAAACGCAAAGGCCGATGATGCTCAACCAAAAATGAAGCATTTCAAAAATCAACACATTTATAAATAGTTGTTCTTGCTCACAGGGATGATTCAATTCCCAACATTTGCTGAATATCGCCCAATGTTTAACCGACAAAATAGTTTAAAGGACAGCTGTGCGCTGAACCTCTCATGATGCCATCCAATGTTTCCAACTAACAGTGACGTAACACATCCTGTCACGGCGTGATTATTATTCCAGGACTGCATTTGGGAAAATCGGATCGAACAGGAAACACTTCCTTGCTACTGTGTGTTGGCGCACTTTGTAAATGGACGATAGTGGTTTATGTGATTAACATCATTTCAAAGTCTTCCTCGGGTTTTTGCAAAATATGCCTTCAGACCCAAGATCTTCGCATATCACACAAGAACTCAATTCAGTGAGCCTCTCCAAAACGATGAGAATGGCAAATGATGCTTTTCCAAGCCTTTTCTCTTGCTTCTTTCAATTCTTGGATTAATTGCTGAGAGTTTCTTTATTCAGTCTCCTCTTTAGCAGGTAAAATGTAGAGGCGAGACTCTGTTAAAGTCCGCCAGTCTACGACCTTTGATTTTTTTTCACCCCTCTGATGACATCCTTTGCTGTGTTGGCAGTCTGCTATGGGTCATTATCTTGTTGCATGATGAGACTTGGCCTGATTAGGTTGGAAGAATTTTTGTGTGTATTGCAAGAGAAAGTGGTTTCATGGACTTTAAAATTGAATAAGTGTTATGTCCTGTGTTGTTTCGCACATCTCAATGTAAATACCAAGAAATACAAGCTGAAAATTTGAACTTTGGTTTCCAATTTGTCTTCCCATCTATAAAACTCTTCAGTCACCAACAAAAAACAGTGAACTGACTTTGCCGCTCCCATATTTGTGGAGGGGACGGTAGATCAAGTCACATAAGAAGGCTCCAGTGCCAAAATAGACAGCACTTGCTTTTTTTCCATTTAAAGTGGTGAACTACTTTTTGTATTCCTGTGTTATAAGAAGAGGTGGGATGCAGGGAGTGCATCATTGTCAATTCTCATTGACAGTATTTTAAAAAATCTGCCTGGAAAAATTTGAAAACATTTTCGGCAACAGACCATGTTTACTTTTAGATGTTCCGATGTACGTTCTTTAACTTTAAACCACAATTGCCCAAGTTGATGACATCAGTCTTGTTCCGCTCGGTCGGCTATGTTGGTCTTGACTGGACTCACGGGCCCGTTTGCATGTAAGACCTTAAAAGGGTCATCGTCACTAGAGGTGATGGTCTCTTTTGACACGGCTCCCGTCTGGTCCGGTTCAGGCTCGCCCTGATCCGAATATTTGTGCTCCTTCATGGGATGAAAGGGATCCGATTCGGACCTTAATGGGTCGGATGGGTTCACCTCCTCGCTCCTCCTATGTCTCGTCACCAAGCGGGCCAGGAAGCGCTTTGGCAAGACGGACCACAGCCCTGATGATTCAGGGTGAGAGCGTAGAAACTGACTTGTTTTTGGAGAGTAAATCACCCCACGCTGTTTTGCACTGATGAAGCCAATTCGACTGAAGACACAGTCACTCCAGATATTATGCTTCTGTTTAGGAAGAAAAGAACAACAATGTGCTTTTCAGTGTTTCCCCGCTGTAGCAATTGTGCAAACTTTAATATGATCGTTTTCACCATCAACAGGCTAATCTGAATTTAGAATTGCGCACCCAACGTGTAATTCCACAACACGCCATGTTGCGCTATGGTCTACTGATGTAACTTACTTAAAAGGGAAGTCCCAAAAAAATATTGACAGTAATGTGCTCTATGCACCTCTGTGAGTCTGCACGAGTAGTTGGGGTACACCGTAAACCGGTTGTCAGCCAATCGCAGGGCACACAGAGACAAATAAACATCAATGGCTCACAATCACACCTAGGGACAATTTAGCCTGTTCAATCAGCCTGCCATGTATGTTTTTGGAATATGGGAGGAATTCAGAGTGACTGAAGAACAAAAAATCTGCACTGTGAGATGGCCGTGCTAACCAGTTATCCACCGAGCCGCGCATAGAACATATTGTAAAGAAAAGATTTTGACTTGAAACTTATCCTGTGACTGTAAAGTGACCTTGAGAATTTTGAAAGGCGCTTATAAATTAAATGCATTATTATAATTATTATTTCCCTTTTCAAAAGCAACAAGAGCCAGACAAGCTCCCCAATGTCCAGTTAAAGATGTCATTCCCACAAAGCAGTGAGAGTGTATTGAAAATGTTTTGATTACCATCACATCAATGCTGATTTTGCTTTATGGCATTTCACATGATACAGTATGTTAGCATTAAGTTACCCGACGTTCAACATATCAAATTGTTTGGTTGATAATTTCAATGTTTACCGGTAAATATAAAATGTTTTTTATTTGTTTTTGGTCATTTTTGCCGTCAACTTCAACTGGGGATGACAAATGGCTTCAAGCAAGCGTGCTCGGACTTTTACAGCGCATAAGAGGCTGTAAAGGAACACTTGAAAAGCTGTATTATTACTCAGTTGAGTCTGTTTGGTCTGGAACGTAGTCCCTGCGATAAACACTGTGGACTGGATTTGCAGTTATCCGGAGGCAATCAAAGTTTAGAAAAAAATACTCACAAAATTGTAGAGCTCCCCCTCAGAATCCATGCACACATAACGCTTTCTCCTCAGGTCGAATATGGACACATCATTGCTCCGTTGTGATTTCACGGGATGAACAACTGCAAAGATTTTAGACTAAATCAGATGACCTCAAGAACAAAAAGTTTTGGGTTTTTTTTACATTTAGGAGAACTGTAAATGGGAAAGGTTTTTCACAACGTGATTTTTAGTACAGGCTATGCCTGCATGAAACAACTTTAACTCTTATGCGATACTGAAGTGAAGTGGGTTTCATTGTATTATGTCTAAATAATGACTGGTTTTCCCCTTTCAATCTCTCGAAATTTTCAGTTTCCTTCTATTTATTTATGTATTTATTTGTTTATTTATTTATTTATATGTGTTGCGCTAGTCATTCTGGCAGCAGTCCTCGCGTTTTAACAGTAACCAAAATGGTAGCTTTTTGACTCGCGGGCCGCATTGGGTTCTAAAATTTGACAGAGGGGCCGGGCCAGGAGCATTTGGAGGGAGTGTTTGGGCCGGAAATACTAAACCTAAAGCATTAAAGGACAACCGACGCCTCCGGACAAGTTATGTCCATAATTTATAAAATCACTTCAAATGACTTCGACTGAGCGTATTTTACAAAGATTCCACAGCATATAGTTTACGTTTTAAGACTTGCGCTGAATATTCATGAAGTCTTGTTATCGAGTTGATGACGATCCCCATGTGATGTCACGTTTGGACCGCCCCTGACCGAGAAAGCGACACACAATGCATTTTGCGGTACTTTGTTTGGTCTGAAAACGTCGTGTTGATCCGTGTTGATGGCGAAATTAGAAGGAAAACACATAAATAACGCCATGGTGAATCGTTGTGTGTTGCACCAAGACAACTATTTGATATTCGCTGACACAAATTCCCAGCTGACAAATGAGCCCATTTCCAACGGAGCTTGGGCACAATCTTCTGCATTTTCTGGGTGCTACGTTGCTGTCATTGACGGCTTGAATTGATATGGGAGGACTCCTTGAATCAATTGCAAACATTTATGCTTTCCACTTCAGAACTATTTGAATCATATTCATAACTGGATGAGTAATAAGAAAACATCTTCTCAGAATCTGAAGCCATTGTTTTGATTCTCGAGCAAGGCAAGACGCCTTGGCGTGACGTCACGAACAAGGGGGTGGGACCTTCTGAAACTGGCCATTTCCGGATTCATTTTGAAGTCATTTTTATTGGTGTTTTTCATTTAACTAAACATATCAGCCTGCCTGATTTGGGTATTTTAGATGCTATAAAACGTTTTTCTGATGTCAGTGGGATACAAAAAAAATTGGTGCCGGTTGTCCTTTAAATGTAGTGTGTCTTTCAAATGTGAAAAATATCCCTGATCAGTTAATAAATTTGTCTCAATGAATATGGCGTTTACATACTATTTCGCAGATACTTGGAGGAGGAAATGGAAATAGATTAAAATAACATATGCACTGTGATTTATCAAGATTGCGTCTGTTTTTAATAAGTTTTCATTGAAGGGGCAAAGTTAAAGAAATCAACATTTATTGAAAAATAGAATCACTTTCAACATTCAAAACATATTATTACACAACGAAATATTCAAGCTCATAATACCTACTTGTGTTAAATTCCGCCAAATCATAGATGGTTTGTCCGGACCGCGCGCTCAACAAACTCTCCACTGACGCCCTCACCTTCATGCGCAAACAATACACCTGTACAGTCGCCGAGCACACAGACGTAGGCTACCTGCAGTTGAAATTTGGATACTCGGCACGGCAGCCAATCAGAAGCCTGCTTCTTTCTTCCGGACTTTCGGAAGCGTTATAAAGTCGTGCAATTGCATGTCATTTTCCAAAATAGATGCACAGAACCTCAGCCCAGAAGAAAGATTCAAATGGAAGCTAACAAAATATGTGACGCTACAAAATGTAAATTTACATTAAACCTTGACTGTAAAGTGTACGTGAGACTTATGAAACGGGATTAGTGGCTCGTAAGAAGCAATGCAAACGTTGCATTGCGCACCACAATGACAATCGACTACTGCAGCAAAATCTACAGCCATGCGCATTTATCGTAAATTAAGCAAGGTAGCATTTGTTGTAGGTACATTCTTGATTTAAAGAAAACTTTATACTTTGTGACAATGTTTTTTAATGTGATTAGTTGTCTCATTGTGTTTCAAGTTGTGAAAAATGGGGCAGGCAACTTTTCAGTTATCTGTCCTGTTGTCCGCTAACTTTTTGTCATGAGTTTCAGACACTGTTTTTACTATAATTTGGGCAAGTTCGGCGGGCCGGATTAAAAAGCCTAACAGGCCGTATGTGGCCCACGGGCCGTAGTTTGCCCATGTCTGGTCTAGGTGCATGGCTCTTTGAGTCGTAAAGGTTGCCGACCCCTGACCTAGACATCTCAAATAGTGTTTGCCAACCTCTCTCGGCAGTACCGTTGAGGCGAGTAGGGTGCACTCGTCTCATGCCTTATCCCATTCTTTCTTAGTAAAGATTGAAACTCTTGCCCAGTGAACTCAGTGCCGTTGTCGGATCGGATGCATTTTATTTTTCCATATGGGGTTACATCGGCTATGAATTTTTCTGTAGCCTTTGTCGTGTCAGACCTTTGCCTTAATAAAATATGGGAAAATCATCCCACTGTGGTCGTCAGTGAATGCTATTGAGTACCTGTAGCCATTTCTACCTGTCAGTTATTGGACCGCACAGGTCTGTGTGCACTAGCTGCACAGTTGCAGCTTTAGCATCTGCATGTCTGCTTCTGCTCTGTGTCAGCTTGCCCTGTGTGCATATTTCACAGTTTTGATTAGGCTCGTGTTTCCCTCTAATGGACATTCCTTTAACCACTTTTTCTAATTTAGCAACATCTTTGAAGTTACAATGACCCAGTATTTTGTGCCAAGTTTGGATATCATAACAACCATATGCTTCATCAACATTTTTCTCTTCTATTGTGTTTAGGTAATACATTCTACCAAAGCCCTCCATTTTGAATTTTGTCCCATCCCTGTGGACTAACCAGTCATCATCGTCTTTGAAGCGGACCTCTGCTCCACTCGCTGTTGCTGCTTTGACGGAGAAGATGTTCTGCGGAAATGCTGGGATGTAGAGCGCTTGCTTGAGTCTCGTCTTCACGCGTCGTCCCTCGCTGTCCAGCAAGTAGACCTCAGCCTCGCCTCTCATCTTTGCCATTCCGCTCACATTGGTTCCGTCTGCAAGCTCAATGATGTGGTCCTCGGGTTTGAAGCTTTTGTCGACTGTTCTGAACTTCGTGGCGTCATTGACCATATGTGCTGTGGCGCCACTGTCGACTATAAAGCCTTTCCACTTGTCGGATGGCCATTTAGATTGAAGAAGAATGATGTGTGCTCTGACTCGATCTCATCAGCAGCTCCCTTCATGACGTTGCGTCCTCGACCGCGTCGGCCTTGATGTGGCGTGTCGCACCTTCTTTCCTCTCTTCTTGGCTGGGAAGTGTGAGGACATGTCCTGGCCATGTGCCCTCTTTTACCACAGGTGTAGCACTCGATATCAGCCAGGTCCATTTCCTTCCTCTCCCTCTCCCATGCGGTTTTGTAGTCCCGCTGGTTTTCATTGCGTTGTCTTTGTTGGCACTCTGGTCACCTTTTCCATACTTTTCAGTATTCTCAAAACTTCTTAGCTTAGTTTTGAATTCGCCGAAAGTCATTCTGTCATTAGTTTGGGTGACGTGCACAACGAATGGTTTGTAAAAGTCAGGAAGCCCTTTTAGCACCATGGCTATCTGAAGCCCTCTATGAGCCACAACAGCAGATGTATGGCAATAATAGTAAGCGTGCAGCAGATGGGAAAGAAATCATAAAATCCAGTCCTAATATTGCATATAACATGAATAGAACCTTCAATATATCAAAAACTACAGAAACAATATTTCTGTTTTTTATTCAATGGCCATTTTACACTAAACGTGACATACACCATATTATTAAAGGAAACAGTGAACGCTGGCGCAAATGGCTGCCGCTGCTCACCCACACAAAAAAAAAAGTTCTGATCCCATGACTCTAAAGTGTCCTTGAGAGTTTTGAAAGGCGCTAAGAAATAAAATGTATTATTGTTATATTATTATATTCAGATAATGGCTGGTTTTCAGGTGTTGTGATTTTCGAAGGGTTAGTTTGCTTTCAAGCTCTCAAAATGTTCAGTAACATCAGACAATATCTCTGAAAGTATGAAGGATATAAAAATGCATCTGGTAAATTCAGAAAGCTTTAAATCTCATTTTTATATGGAATGTTAAAAGATGTTCAATGTGAGAACCTTTGGTCACACGACATACATCAAGGCGATAGTCAAGTGAACAACAGTCCATGATTTGGTTTTTGCTAATTCAACCACACAAAACGCCTTTTCTCGTTGAGTGAACGCCATTAATGGGTCTGACAAGAAATGGGTCAAAAAAAAATGCCTGACAAAAAAAAAGTTTATGTAATTACAGTAGCTTTAAAATGGCACAACTTTTATCTTACTTCCATTCACAGTTAAAGAGATATGGAGACTTTAAATGTGCCCCCTGCCCAAGACTTTTGGAACATCCTGAAGTTTTGATTAATTTGTTCTTCTGTTTGAAGACGAAATGAAGTACAGTATTGTATTATGACTCTATATAAGTAGCACTAACTCGATATGTCCGATATTGTGTATTAGGTGTATGTAGATAGGTATGTATGTAGAGTGAAAAAAAATGTTGTATGTGGTAATTAGAACATTGAAATAATCAAAAAGCAGTGGTGGGCCGTCAGAGCCAGCAAGGCCTTCTCTGCTGGCCTAACATAATCAGATATCATTATCATAATTATAATAAAAGTCAATTTCATTAAAAAAGTATTTTTTCTAAATATATATATATATATATATAATTATTCTACATACTGTTTTCTTGATGTTATATTATATCCATTTGGTTATGCTTCAGTGTTGTAGTTTTAGGTCAGAGTTTTTAATCCAATCAAAATTCAGATAGCTTGTGTCACCAGGCTGTATGAAATCTGACCGACGCCTTCAGAATCAACAGTGAGGGCGTCTGTGCGCTGTACATGAACGGGCACATGTAGTTGATATACAGTTGCGATAGCCAATCAGATCACGAGTTGGCACAGTAAGGCCAGCTAGAGGGCCTCGCGTTGAACATGACATGTACGCGTCCTGTGATTGGATACTCACTTTACCTCAGCCCTCAGCGGAGGCAGCGCTATGCAAATCAACCAAGCTACAACAGATCAGACCCGGAAACTTTAGCAGAAAAACCAAGTATATCTACTCGCTTTTTTAACCCACAATGGCTGAAGGAGAGGACAACTCGCTGTCGCATGTAGGCCTATTCTGAAGAACAAATGAAAAAGATTTGTTTACTTTTATTTTCAACAAATAGTTCGTTTTGTGAATGTCTTGTTGTTTTTTTATATTAAACTGACATTTTGTAATTTAGCGTACAATCTTGTTAAAGATTGCATATTCTTGGTGGACTTAATAAAACTTTGTGGACAAATGATTTATATATATGTATATATATTAAATTTCCTTTTATTTTTAAGTGTTTGCAGTATCACGTATAGTGACAAGTTCTAATTGCTGATGCAGATTTATTGATGTGTAATTGCTCCGGAAAATAGCCTGTGTTGTAGACCATTAAGGTGAAGCCAGGCCCAGTACTGCGTGCGTGTGCTTTTGTAAATGATATCTCCAGCCGTTGTGTCATAAATTATGGTATTACGAGGGATATTTGTTCAAGTCGGACTAAGGAGGACTTCACTGAAGGCCTAGGTGTGAAATGCACGGACCGCCACTGTCAAAAAGTTATAAAAACTATGAAAAATGTTGAACTAACATAATTTTTAACAACCAAAACAACCAGCAACAACTGTACAAACTTGAAAAAAAGAACCCAAAAGAGGCAAAACAACTCTGAACTTTGTTTTTGTTCTTAATAATAAAAGCAATCAGAACCCTGATTCTTTTTATAGCATGTCCACGTTCGCTGTCGGACTTCTAATTTGGTGGCACCAATTAGCTATGTCCGTCTGACTTGGGTGGCCGTGCAGAAACGTGCGACCATAGATTTGTTGAGCACAAAATGGTGGGTAAGTACTGCTTTGGTGTTTTTGAGCAGTACTGTTCTATGTGCCTCACACGTGCGTTGACATCCATACAGAGTCGTAAAGATCTCTTTCAACAAAATGTATGACTGAATGTATGTTGGGGCGTGCGTTTTGTCTGTAACGGTATCCCCTGGGAGGTGAAATATAAATTTGGTTTAATCGCCATCTGGTGGACAAAAGAGTTAACCACGCTCAATCCGCAAATTTCAATTTGAAGCGGTGTCGTCGTAAGGGGGAAGTGATTTTGAGAAAATTACGAGAAAATTTAATAAACCACAAGGATTATAGTGGATTGAAAATTGCCGTTTATAATGGGCGTCAATCTGATAAATGGTGGCCCTTTACCACCTTCATAGCTAAAATTCGGGACGATGTACGATTTACAGGACCAACTGAAATGTTAAAAAAATGTCCAGCAAGTAGGCATTTTGAACGTTTATCCCTTTTAACTTCATCTGCAAATTTTCAGCTTCGTGTTTATTTTTCACTGTTAGATCTATGATGTACATTTGTACAAGTCCCAAAAATGATCAACTAATGTACATTGCTGCATGAGGACTGGAGCCTACTGAGAATCCACACCAATACCAGACCAAGACACAGAAGCAAACTCACCCAGAAAGTGGCCGAGAAGACGGTTCCTCATACATCCAGGACTTTGCAGCATGTAATTATGCGTCCTCCTGGCTAACATGTCCGCGTGCGTTCCTGAGCTCAAACTCACGTTCTGCTGAAGGGGTAGCTCCAATGGTAATGACACATGGGCGGCAATCAGGAGAAATGGGAAGAAAGTCGCTTGCATCGTCATTTGAGAAAGACGTGCTTTCCTCACCAGAGCAGAGCGAGTGCTGTGGTCTACAGTGTGAGAAGCTCACTGCCTGAGGAGAAAGTCCAACGGGTCTATTTAAACACATGGTCGTATCCAAATGACAGAAATCCTTGTTGTTTGTCAGTGGTTTAGGGTTGCCTTTGTGGAATTTCTGCACTCTTTAACTGGCAGTGTAACAAGGAATGTCGCAGCCTCTTTGGAAACTGAAATACATTATTTGCCTAGGCAGCCATTTGTGGAACTGTGTAAATTGCGTAAATTAAAGTGTGTCACAAAGGAGGACAATAAGGTCTCTGCATTAGCCACATCATTCCCGTCATCATTCAAATAGTCTTGAAGTGGTCATTTTTGTGGTGTCAAACCAAATCTGAAATCCATTTGCTTCAGGGGACAAAAATAAAATAAAGGAATTGACCTCATTATTCAAGTACTATTTTATATAATATATAAATTTCATTTTTAATGGACACAAACATACAGTACAGTCGTGAATATCATGTTGAAATTCTTCTGTTTGAATTGAAAAACGAAGAGAGGCGGGGTGCACCATGGACTAATCAGTTGTCAATTACAGAACCCCCTCCCCGGCTATTCATTATTTAATTTGTATCTGTATTTAACATACATCACACGCACGCACGCACGCACCATCACGTGACTGCTCGTGCACAGTAGTATGCATGATAGAGACTCACTGAAGCAGGGGTCGGGAACCTTTTTGATTAAGAGAGCCATAAAAGTAAAATATTTAGAAATGTTTTTCAGTGAGAGCCACACGCACGCTTGCACACACACACACGGGCGTGCGCGCACATACAAACTCGCGCGCGCACACACACACACACACAAACACGCACACGCAAACACGCACGCACGCGCGGCCACTTTTCAACAAAATATCAGAATGTATTATTTAAAATAACTTTGTGATAGTACTCACCGTTAACATGAATGGTTTCCGTTCCTCGTGATTGGTAAAAATCCAGCCAAACGATCAGAATGAAACAACTTCCATAGGCGAAGTTACTGCTAGCTAGCCTGCACACGGCTCATAAGCTTCCACACTTGCTATCTGCAATATACTTCTCGCAGAAGTATGTTGATGCTAACGTTAAACATGGGGTTTATTAAAATGTCACTGACATTCGACTGTTTCATCGATGGTATTGTTTCATTGCAAATTAGAATCAGAACATTTTCTCTCCTCAAAGGCTAATGCTCCTGTGCATTCAAGCTGAAGTGCACTCGTTGGGCTCATTTAAAGGGGCGTTTACCTGTTTCAACATGACGGCCAGTATCATCCAATCAAAATTGCGCTTTCGGTCAACCTAGGTCAGTGTCATCCAATCACAATTGCGCTTTCCGTCAACTGCAGCCCCAACATGAAATGAACGGCGAAAAAACGAGAATATGTATTTAGTTTTATCAGCGAACCATATGCAATCATCAAAACAGCCATATATGGCTCGCGAGCCATAGTTTCCCGACCCCTGCACTGAAGGAAGCTGTGCACACTGACACTGCACACTACCTGCATTTCGAAGTTCATTCGCGGTGTGCCTAAATGGCAAGAACGTCACTGTCAAGAGGTGCAGCCACAAAAACACGGCGAGGATTGCTAAAATAATGTAGTGTTCACCGTAATATAATAACTATGCATACCTGTCGCTGTGTCACTCATGAAATTAGGAACTCAGTCTGCTGTCCCCATCCTTTTTTCTTTCCCCCACGAACCGGTTTAATGTCAGACAATATTTTCAGGGACCGTCCTTTAAGAAGTGACAGATAAGTACAACAAAATATTATTAAATGACCTGCATTAAAAATGTCGTATTTTCAAAACATAAAAACAAACAAGAATCATTAAACGAGGAACATCTGATCTGGGACTGCGGTTAAGCCAGCCTCCACTCGCAAAAGCGAAGTCAAGTGAGCCGCCACTTCGGTTGACAACACTGTGCATTACGGTAGTCTGCAGCGAGCCGGCGACGAGCGAGCGGCGTGAGACACCTTCAAAATAAAAGCGACGCAACGAATTCATGCGCGGCAGTGGTTTGGATTAAACAAAAAATATGTAAAACAAGCCGTTTCTAGGCTGTTGGGTAAGGATGACGTTAACCTAGGAAAGAATAAGAACACTCAGAAAGGTGCCAAGACGCATTCTCAAATGGAGATAGAAAAAGTATTTGTAATAATAATAATAAAATAAACAATATCATAGTTGAGTGCATGCTGACATTATTTTTCATAAATTTAAAAAAACTTATAAATGGAAAAATATTTGATACCCTGGGACCAAATAAACACTGGGGGAAACCAGAGCACCCCAGCTATCCAACCAGACCACTCTGATACAAATCTGATGTTTTCTTGTGGAATTGAAAGCCTCAGAAAAGTTGCATCTGACCGCTTTCCTGACTCCAATGCATGTGAACATGTTGGTATCTTTCGTCAATTCTTCAAAACTTCGTTATCACTCGATTAGAACACGTGGTTGGTTTTCGGCATTTTCAAAAACCTCCCAAGGCAAGAACTCGAGTTATCCCTCAACCAGCCTTGTGTGTATATCATCTGTCAAAAGTAATACAGTGATCGTGGAGACGGATAAACAAGTCTTTTTTTTAATCTGGGTTAAAAATTTTCAATGTCTCTCTTCTCTCTCGGTGACTGTGAAGCCTGATTCTGGAGCCACAAATCCTGCCACATTCAGGCTGCCGAGGCGGTATTGGAGCAGCCCAAACGTGTCTTTGCTGGTGCCGCACGATCCTCCTCTGAGTGCGTTTGTCTTCAAGGTGTGTCACCCCTTCGTTCCATAAGGAACGCCAGAGTGGCCTGTTAGCTGCAGCAGACTCCAGATCGCTGGGCTTGTTGTTGCAGTCCTTTAGAGTCTGTTTAAGATGGTCTTTGTATCGCAGGTTTGGACCACCACACTTCCTATTCGCTGACAAGAGTTGTCCATAAAGCACCTGTCGAGGCAAGCGGCAGCTAGGAATCCGGATGACATGTCCAACCCACCGGAGTTGCCTCTTTGCTAGTATAGCCTCGATACTGGTGGAGGCACTGCGTTGAAGGATGTCAGTGTGTCGTGTGATCCTGCCAGGTGATGCCAAGGATCAAAAGCTACAACGTGATGACAAAACAGTTCCCATTAAATTCAGTTTAAAATTCACATCAGTGTCAATATGCTATTTAACTTTTTTGTTTTCTATAAATACACCAGTGAATAATGCATTTGATGTTTAATTATTCAATTGTGGTTGAGTGCATAAATAACAAAAGTATTTTATAATTTTATTTTTCGGTCATCCATTTCTGGGGGTTACAATCAAATACAAAAAAAGAGGTCAGATGTCACTTTTCAAAGGCCCATTATTTCAAAATAAAACATCAGATCTATATTAGAGTGTTCTTGTTGGATAGCTGGGGTGCTTTGGTTTCCCCCAGTATTTATTTGGTCCCGGGATATCGAATATTTTTCCATTTAGAAGTTTTTTTACATTGACGAACAATATCAATATGTTTTCACTTTTCAGAGGCCCATTATTCCAAAATAAAACATCAGATCTGAATCAGAGTTGTCTTTTTGGATAGCAGGGGTGCTTTAATTTTCCCCAGTGTTGATTCTGTTCTGGGATATCGAATATTATTCGATTTCGATTTTTTTGAAACATTGACAAACAATACCAACATGTTCACATGCATTGGCGTCAGGAAACAGGTCAGATGTCACTTTTCTGAGGCCCTGTATTTCAAAATAAAACATCAGATCTGTATCAGAGTAATCTGGTTATATAGTTGGGGTGCTCTGGTTTTCCCCAGTGTTGATTATGTCCTGGGATATCGAATATTATTCAATTTAGAAGTTTGATTTAAATTGACGAACAATATTATAATAATAATATTTTATTTCAAGCGCCTTTCAAAACACCCAAGGACACTTTACAATAAAAACAATAAAACGAAGCACATAACAATAAAACCATAAGTAAAATGATACATCATAAAATAGCAGATAGAGTTAGACATTGAAAGCAATTTTAAACAAGTGGGTTTTGAGGTGAGCCTTGAAAATAGGGAGGGAGTCAATATTACGGATGTTGGGTGGAAGAGAGTTTGGGAGCAGAGCGGCTGAAAGCTCTGCATCCCATCGTGGTGAGACGGGCAGAGGGCACATAGAGGTGAAGGGAGGATGAGGATCTGAGGGACCGAGAGGGAACAGAGATTTGAAGCAGGTCAGAAAGATAGGGAGGGGCAAGGTTATGGATGGCTTTGAATGTAAACAGAAGTATTTTGAATTCGATACGATGTTTAACAATATTGCTACTTTATCACTTTTCAGAGGCCCATTATTCCAAAACAAAACATCAGATCTGTATCAGACGGGTCTGGTAGGATAGCTGGGGTGATCTAATTTTCCCCAGTGTTTATTTTGTCCCGGAATATCAAATATTATTCGATTTAGAAGGTTTTTTTTTTTAATTGACAAACAATATCAATATGTTTTCACTTTTCAGAGGCCCATTATTTCAAAATAAAACATCAGATCTGTATCAGAGTCGTCTGGTTGGATAGCTGAGGTACTGTGGTTTCCCCCAATGTTTATTTGGTCCCGGGATATCGAATATAATTTTTTATTTCAAAGTTTTTTTTTAATTGACGAACAATATCGATACGATATTTAAAAATAAAACATCAGATCTGTATCAGAGTGGTCTGGTGTGATAGCTGGTGTGCTCTAGTTTCCCCTGGTGTTGATTGTCCAAGGATATCGAAGATTTTCCCCTTTAAGACTCTTTAAAAATTAATGAAAAATAATGTCCGCATGCACTCAACTATGATGGTGTTTATTTTACTTTTATCATCATCATTATTATTATTATTAGTATTATTATTATTAGTATTGTTATTAATAGTAATATTAATATTATGTTATTATTAGTTTTTCTGTCTGCGCTTGAGAACACGCTTTGGCATCTTTCTGAGAGTTATTATTCTTCTTAAATTAATGTGATCCTTACCCGACAGCCAAGAAACCGCTTGTTTTCCATATTTTTTTTTTTTTTTTACATACAAACCACTGCCGGGCATGCACTCGTTGTGACGCTTTTTGGGTGTTCTTATTCTTTCCTAGGTTAACGTCATCCTTAGCCAACAGCCTAGAAACTGCTTGTTTTACATATTTTTTGTTTAATCCAAACCACTGCCGGGCATGAATTCGTTGCGTCGCTTTTATTTTGAAGGTGGTGCGCGCCGCTCGCTTGCATGCTCTCTCGCCGCAGACTACCGTAATGCACAGTGTTGTCAATCGAAGTGGCGGCTCACTTGACTTCGATTTTGCGAGTGGAGGCTAGCTTGACAGCAGTGATCTGGGGGCAATGCTCTGTGTACGCTTTAGTGAACGTTGAGACCGCAAATACAAAGTGCATGAAAAATATCTCCTCTCGGGGCCTTTTCCTCTTCCCAAAAAATACATTTTCCAAAGACGTCTGCTTTTTAACTTTAGCTGCTTCTGGGTTTTATTTTAGTGGTAACCTCTCACGTGACAAAGACGCGTGTCACATGTTTGTAGACGGGTGTAACAGAGAATCCGGTCATTTTCCCAAATAAAATATATTTCGGAATCAAAATACAGGCAACACCCGATTTACGACCAGTGCGAGTTACGACCACCACCACTAACGGAAGTAAGTTGTTTATTCTTTCTGAGCGGCCCCGCTACCAAATGACCCACGAACCAATACCAGTCATTGGCCTTGTGGTTGGGGGCCACTACACTAAGTCACAAAAAGGAACTCGCTGCCTCCATGTCCCCGCATCTAACGCTGTTGCTAGACCAACATATTTTGCTGAGTGTGCGGTTTTCAAGTGTTTCAAAAGTATTGTTAAACATGGAAACTTGAAGACATCACAACAGTTTTTACAAAATCTTTTTTATTATCATTTCAGGAATACAATTGACTGCTGTGCACAGCACATACGTACAAAAATAAAAGGAAAACCATTTGCAATATAGTCTTTTTTAACGTTCTCGCCATCATATTCTTTCAGAAACAAATGATTGAAGAAGTCTGTTGTTTCAAACTAATTTACAATCATTTCAATAATCAGAACTAAGGCAGAAGGTGAGGTATATGTTCCAAAAGAGGAGCGGGACTCAAGAGGAAGCACTTTCCCCTCAGTACAGGAATAGGAAACTGAGAGGAAAACAAAGTCTGCTAGCGCACAGGCACGCACGCGCACGCGCAGACACACACACACGCACACACACACGCGCACACACACACACGCACACACACACACGCACACACACACACACAAACACACACACGCGCGCGCGCGCGCGTTCTGAGCACAGATCCACTCGCTAGAGATTCCTGTAAACAAACAGATCTTTAAAAGCAGCTGGTGGTCAGCAAAATGAACAAGGTACCATTCCAAATTCCTCGTGCATAGTGGGGCATTAAAAAAGTGGGAGTTGATTAAAAGGGGATATTCTTTTCCCTCACCATATCAATACCTCTCAAGATGGAGGACACTGATTTGCTGTGGCGACCGCTTGAAGGGAAAAGCCGAACAGAAAAGAAGATATCAAAACTTCTCTCAGTGAAATCAAAATTAAACCGAAAGTCTGCCTCAAAACAACATCATGCAACAGACTTTCTTGTCCTTTAAGACACCCAACAAAATTGCATTTGACACCACAATACTACTGCGAATAATAAAATATTTTCTTGTAATGCCAGTTTACCAGTCCAACCAACTTGCATTGTTTTAAGAGTGTCTTGTGCAATACCAAACAAGAGACCAGGGATGGCAAAACAAAGACAAAAGATATTCGCACAATATTGCCTTTACAAGCAAGTGCTTTGAAATGTGTAAATCAGGCTTGTTTGCCAGGCCGTTGGTAAAATTGCACTGCATATAATCATTTATTCTCATTTTTGTGGTTTTGCCAAACATGTTACAATCACACAATCATTCCAGCAAAAAAAAAAAATAATAATAATAAATAACGAAGCTACAGCTGATTATTTTCTGATCCTCCATCATATGTTAAAATGAACAACGCAAGTGTGGTGATAGAACCAAAAGATAGCTTTATCAGCAGTGATAATAGTCACAGTTTAACACCTTCAGCCTCCCTTGTAGTCACAGTATTCAACATGTTTAACCAACCAAGCAACCGTTCTGGAAGCATTTGATTATTTTAGCTACTTTAAGTGCATCCCACTTAAATCTTGTGCTCCCCACCCCACCACCCTTTTTTTCCCTCACGATGTCCCATTATTCCTGACTCGAGGTCAACCGATATGGCCTCTGGTGACATTTTGGCAGAAAACCGACAAGTCGTGCATGTGTTGGCATGGACGAACCCACCATCCAGGTGCCATACACTCTTATCACTGACGAAACATGAGCAGAAAGCTTGTGTGTTTGGGGGGAGGGGGGTGCACTGCCCACAGCAGGTTACAGTAAAGAGTGAATGAGGTAAACGGTGACATTTTCCACACACACGCAGTGGTACTTAGCTCCATGCAGAAATTTGCTAAACAACATTTTAAATTGAGTCGTACAGTAGAACCTCTCAATTTTTTGCACAATGCTGGTCAAGCGACTGGTTTGTCTGATTAAAAAATAAATGAAATAAAAAGTCATGCCACACAATGTTTCAACATTCTAAATTGCCATACGAGTGTTAAAAAAAATATCAGTCAGTAATTCTTTTACTAGACACATGACTATGCCATCATTTTAACCTTCTGATTTGCATATCGTTCTATTTCAAGCATGACTGCATTCCCTCATGTAACAAGGGGGCTGTGTTCAAGCTCACTTCCGTGTGTGTTCTATATACCACACAAGAAAATAAAAACAAATTGGCAACGGCGCTCCACCTCATGCTTTTCAATTACAGAATAAATTCTAATAAATCCGATAAATCAGTGTAGGTGTTAACGCTGAGCGTAAGCAGCACTGCACAACAGACTTGTTAACTTATTCACTGCCAGACATGTGCAAAACCTCAGGAATTAACTCTTTTTTTTCTGATGATAGAAGAGACTAAGTTATATTGGTCTGGAGCAGTGGTTCTTAACCTGGGTTCGATCGAACCCTAGGGGTTCGGTGAGTCGGTCTCAGGGGTCCGGTGGATCCACCGCCACAGAGGTCCACCCCTCAGTCTAGTCTGCAGTTAGTGGGCAGTCATCGAAAGAATGGTTCGGTGACTCAGCATATGAAACTGGTGGGGTTCGGTGCCTCCAATGAGATTAAGAACCACTCGTCTGGAGTAATATGAGGTGCAAGTGGCGGCTGTACACAAGGCAAATGCTGCCCCCTCGGGGGAAGGGAAAACATTGCCAGGGGTCTGACCAGCGCTTTATTGGCACCCCCACAAGAAAAACCAAAACCTTAACAAATACAGGAATGGCGCTCCACGTCATATTTTGAATTCCAGACTACATTTGGGAATGGCAGTGAACGAGTTAATACTTTTAACCAAGGTGTCAATTTGACGTGGGGGGGGGCTTTAATTTGTTCATTTCTAGCGGAGGAAACTACATTATTTGTGGAAATGTATCATTATTAACCCATTCAGGGATAAATGTTACGACAGTGGCCATCTTGGGTTACAGGGTGCATCAGTGTTTTTTGTGCCATATTGTACCGAGGAGGTTACATTGCTTCTTTTGAATCCATTGGAATCCATATGTCAAAAAGGCAAAGAAAAAGATTTGTGAAGTTTGAGCTCGATCCCCTAATCCCACTTTTCAGTATCGCTTAACAGACACTTCAGAGGTTCCACTGTACCCAAAAAATGAACAGTGATTGCAACGCGTTTTTTGCATGATCGAAAACGGTGTCGATGAGTCATGACATTCTCATCTCAATCCAACACGAGTAAACACGAGAGGCTCGCTTGTCACGCTGCTCAAAGAACAAGGTCACCTCGAGAAAACAGCGAAACGTCAGTAACCCGAGAACGGACGTCAGCGTGGCTTGGATGAATGGAACGTGCAACGTTCGTCCGCATCACTCGCATCGTTCAGTCAACAACGGCGGCCACACGCTGAGGTCTTTAAAATCCAACTCTGCTGCCTTTGTGGCCTACGCCCCTTCCTACATACTCAATGACCAACTTGCATAAATACATTTCATTAATAATAAAGACAAATTTCCTGCTAAATGGGGGAGGCTGGGGTTCCTGAAGTGTCAAATCCTGATGTCCCTTCTGAGCAGGCCCTCATTGACAGTGAACTGACTAATCGACAGTAGCATCCACGCTATTTCCCGCATAAAAGCTAAACCAAAAAGGAAGCCTCCATCACGTTTTGTCTAAATGCCAAACGCGCACTCTCCTTGGTCGAACTTCAGTGAGAAAACCAAGCTTTCCTTCAAACAACGGATGACAATGTCCTCAAAGA
This sequence comes from Hippocampus bargibanti, assembly GCF_051943395.1. NCBI lineage: Eukaryota > Metazoa > Chordata > Actinopteri > Syngnathiformes > Syngnathidae > Hippocampus > Hippocampus bargibanti. Next base: position 17,101,627 of record NC_142738.1, on the reverse strand, counting down.
CGTTTGACAACCAAAGTGCGGCATTGTTAAAATTCTTTCCGGGACCCGATTTCTTTTTGTCAAATGATTGGAAAAGGTTCTGCAATCACAATTGGTTTCATTTTGCTCATTCCCGAAGGGAACGTCATGTGGCCTTTCTGGAATGGAGCACAAGAGCAACGCTGGCGTCTGACTTGTGGAGTGATGACTTGTCTGTCATTCCTATTTCTGACTGAAGCACCCACGATACTTGCATGCAAAGGGAAAAAAAGGGTGGGGCCAGAATAGGAATTCAAGGCACCGCTAGCTCATGACAAAACAACACCAACCACTGCCATATTTGCAAGTGCTTAAGTTGCTCCGTCAGAGACGTTATCCGGAGACGCTCGACAACAAAAAAACATGTTCACAGGCAATTATTTTCCCTCAGTATAAGTTCCATGCATTTATATGTTTCAGGATTTTTGGTGCTTTGAGGTAATACAATGATCATCTCCAAAAAGAAGGGGGTACCTACCCCACTGACTCCACCAAGCACCCATACAGTAGAATGAAGAGATCACTGAAGCCTCCCTCCCCCTCTGCCCCCCAACACAAATTGCTTTGAAATCCCCACAAAAAAGCAGCAAAGAAAGGCATTTCATCGTTTCAAATTCAAAGTAAGCTACCACATATCAAGTCTGAATAAATACTATTGGATATTCTCTCTATGACAGTCTGTGGTGGCTTTGTATGGAGGCTTTTGAAGTTACCTGGGAAAGAATCCACATGTGCAAATAAGTGTGTTATTGCCAGTCTTTGCTCAGGGAGGGGGGCGGTCATATTCGGGGAAGGAAGTGCGTCACAGTCATGGCAGTGGTGGCCTTGTTGCCCCTCTTCACGCGCCCGTGCTTGCTGAGCGCCACGAAGGAGCCTCCGTAGGCCAGCGACTCGTAGGCGTTGTAGTTGTTGGGGAGCATCCTCTCTCGGAACTTGCACTCGTCGTGGAAGACTGTCTGGAGAAGACACAGGTGACAAAGTCATTTTCACAAGCTCCCTTCTTGTCTCATTCAAAAAAGTTGGGGTGTTCCCTGACATGGTGAATTGAGAGGTTTCATTAGCTGTCAAAAAGAGTAAATACAACGTCATTTTTAATTTGTGCAGAGATGCCTTTCTCGAGATACGCACGCTCACGTGTGTGTGTGTGTGTGTGTGTGTGTGTGTGTGTATATATATATATATATATATATATATATATATATATATATATATATATATATATATATTGTGACGTCACGAGAGGCAGTGTCCTGGCCCCATCTGGTGGAAGGCAGCAATTAAAACCCCACACCTGTGGCTGATCACGGCTTGATTGGCAAGCAAGGCTTTTAAGGCAGGAAGCCTCTGAGTGTGCAAGGCGGGGGAAGACAAGCTCTGTTGCTGTGCTCTGTGGAGAAACTGATTGCTGTGTGGAATTCATTGCCAGTTGGGACCGTACGGCAGAACACTGGATTTGGACCTTTGCTAAAGGGGGCTAGGCTACCTGAGAAGGACATCAAGAGGGGTGAGGCCTAGAACCACATGGAAAAGAACTCTGTCTTCAGTCTTACCTCAGAAGAGACTTGATTATGATTTAAGTATTGGAAGAGACACTATTCTTGCCTTTGTTGCTTGTGAATTCCCCCTGAAACCCTTTATTAAAACCTGTTTGTATTCAAACCTGTCGCCCATTGCGCTTCTTGTCCTGTCCCGCTGAGAGCTAGCCTATCATGATATCACAATATATATATATATATATATATATATATATATATATATATATATATATATAAATATAGAGTGATACCTCATCTTACAAACACTTTAGCTCACGAAGTTTTCGCCTCACGAACATTAAATTCACAAGAATATAATCTTGACATACGAACTAGTTTTCGGCAGACAAACCATACCACACAGCTGGCGGACTAGTTTCGGACTACACCCTGACTGAAAAGTGTACTTGAGAGTTTGAAAAGCGCTGAGAAAGAGGAGTCCATACGGTTTGTGGCGGTTTGCTTGTAGCTTTTTGCTTTATTGAATAAACCAAACGTTTGATTAGATTTTTTTTTTTTTTTTTTTTTTCCTTGAAGTTGTCGGCCACCCAGGCCAAGACGTTTTGAAAGTTGTACGCCTGACGTAAAAGTTGTACGCTCTGGGCCACTGGGCAGACGCTATTTCAAACACTGCATAAAATATGAAAAAAAAGTGATGAATTCTCTCACCAAGGACAATGGAAGTAAATTACTCACATTTCCCCAAAGGACGACGATAGCCAGTTATGAAATTGAATGACAGCGCAAAAATGTTGAACTATTGAAAAGTTGCTAATGTTGTTATTGATGTTTCAACTGGCTTGATGTCATCATTGTCGAGATTCATATCGTTTCCAGCCTTCGACCACACACACTTGACTAAATTGAACAACTTTCAAGACAATCTCAATTCATGATATCAAGTGGCCTCAACTACCTGTAATTGCATCCTTCTGCTGCAGAAAAATCAGTTCCATTCGAAATCTTTCCGATAAATAGAACACAATGCAAGAAAGGGCTTTGAGCTGAACAGCAATATGTCAAGTCCCTCAGTCGTGAACAAAACATCAGCCACTACTACAAAGGAAACCCAGTGCAAGTTCTACGGTGCTGACTTGCCAACATGGCCGACTGCCTCCATCCAACCAAACGCATGGGGCTAAATTCAATCTCTTATCAGATCACCAGCACAGTGGCAAGCTAACACTTCATCACTCGAGAGGAAAACATTCTGCCTGTCAAAGATGTCAGCCCACAAGCAGAGCGGCCGCCACCAACGAGAACACGTGTCATTGTCATTTTAGCGGCAGTGACATCAAGGTTACTGCTGACATGCTCACAAATCTCTCCAGCTCAAGTCAAGTACCTTTGAGCTTGTCCGAAGCAGATGTTAAAAGAAAACCAAACGCAGAAGGTTAAGTGTTGGCTGTGCTGTGGAGCCATCACACTAAATGTGTTAAAGAAATACAGCACAATGATGCAGCTTCGGTTGAATGCCTCCAACTTTGTATCGCTCAGAATTCAATCAACATCCCTTCTTTGTCTATGTCCTCATTATGAACTGAACAGGACTTTTTAAAATAATAATAACAATCATAATACATTTCATTTATAAGCGCCTTTCAAAACTCTCAGGGTCACTTTAGTCACAGGATAAGTGGCACAGCGTTCACTCATCACTCAACCTGGAATAACTCAAATATATAGAAAGCTTCCTAGCTAGCTAATACATAGCCAGCTAGATAGCTAGCTAGACAGCTAATAGCTAGCTAGCGAGATAGGCAGCTAGTGAGGAGCTACCCGAGCTTTAGATAGTTATGTATATTGTGTATCCCTACATCTTTCTAAGCTTGAGGGCGGCCGCCCAAAACACAATCCAACACACACATACCGGTCCATACAGCGCATCAGAAACAAATTTAACTGATGAAACTAATTTCAAACTATTTGCTACAGTGCTTGTTTTCATCATCATGTGGCACATTGAGACAAAATATACACTACTCCTACTTTATTCTCACTTATGGACAACTGAGTCTTCAATGATCCCAAGTTCCCAATTTGTGTTTTGTTTTGTTATTTTTTTAACTAGAGAAATCCCATGCATGCACAGTAGGAACTCAACGCAGGAAGGCCACAGCAAAGTTCAACCCATAAACCTCAGAACTGTGAGGCAGACGTGAAAACCACACCACCACTGTCCCTCAACCAAAACATTCCAGTAAGAGATGCCTAAATTAGGGACAGGGGGGCAAAAAAGAAGAAATCCTCATTCAGGGCATTTCCTTGGTTTATTTAGTTTTTCTTTCTTTTGCCTTTTGGTTGGACTCCAAAAAAGAAGCAGCCTAAACAATTGGTATGAAGACGAGTAGAAAAAGAAACTACACAGAACAAAGGGAAAGGTGTGCTATGTGACTTCTTATGAAAGCTCGATTTTGATTTTTTGATTTTATAAAGAAAGTGTACCTGTTGTTTTTATTTTCTAACTGTGGTCCAGGATGTCAGTCATTACATTTTGAATAGCGTTTATTTTCTCCCTCATCCACACATCGGTAATACGTAACGTCGTAATATATTTTGTCAGAAATGAAGGGACTAAATTCCGCAATGGGAGGATTTTGTTTTTCATAAAATGCCGCAGCAATAACCTATTGCGCATGGTAAAGTAAAAGCCCTAAAGTAAAAAACAATGAAATCAGCAGCTGCAAAACCTGATTTGTGAGAAAAAGGTAAAGATAGGTTTAAATCAGCACCAAAAATACATTGACGAACACATAAACCACTTCTGATGGAAATTCTCAGTTGACTAGTGTTATTTTCTTTTCAATCCACAAACGGTGGTGTCCTCGAGATATAGCCATAAAGTGACTATTTCTCAGCTCCGCTGATGCCAAGGATGATTGAGTTGTAATGTTTATATCGGTCAGTTAGCGAGCCAACTCGAGAACTGTGGCTGCGAGGCTCTGGCTTATAAAATTGTAATTATAGCTCATAGTGATGGTGCAATACCTATAAAATATTGCTGTTAATAGTTTTGTAGGTGCTCATCAGCTGTCGTGAGAATAAATCCTGACAATCAGTTTTGACGGATGCCCTTCAAAAACACAATTACAGAATAGGTCAAGAGTAGTTGCACTCCAGAGCCCCTTATAGTTTTGTTTAGACAGACAGACAGTTTTTTAATTATTTATTTGGCAGCACGGTGTTCCTGGTGACATATGCGGTTCTGATGTTGGGGATTTGAATCTCAACTATGGCCTTCCCGCAGGGGGACATGCTCGCCTGTGTTTGCCCGGCTGTCCTCTCATGTTTGAAACATGTGCATGCATGGTTCATCAAAGACAAAATATTCATTTTGTATTATTGGCTGGCGACCGGTCTTGGGTATACCTCATCAATGGTCAAAATTCAGCTGGAGTAGCTGCAGCACGTGTGTTGATATATACAGTAGATGATTTTTTAATCGCACTTAGACCATGATGTTCAGGCACATGGTCTGAGCTTGTCAGCGAGTTTGTGGTTTGGCATGATAAGAATGTTAGGAGACAGATGCAACGCACAGATCAATGTCTTGCATTTGACTTCTTAGTCAGGGGGCCCAATTTACAAGTTCCTGCTGTCAACTATTTGGAATGTGCCAATCCTACTGGCTCGAGCATATGAATCACCAGCACTTATCGAACCATTTACACATCGTTCCCGTTCCGGTGCAAGTAAATCGGGGCCGCACACCTACCGTCCCATATAACCTCCCACGTCTGTTCATGGCGACATACAAGTCACTCTTGACTCCGTACAGGCTCACCACTCCTCTCTCCACCGTGGAAATCTCAATAAGACCTGAAAGCAGAAATCATTTCAGGGAGCACGGCAGCTGACCGGAAGCAGTTTTGGGGGGTTTTCTTTTTCCTTGAAATAGAGTTATTCTTGGGATTTTGCATGCATTATGCTCCCCCTCTGCGCTTCTGTGTGTAGCCTTGCGGAGTCACGACTCTTTGTTCTGCATCCTTCACATCCAATCACATCTATGTATTTATTTGTTTATTTGCATTTGAGTGCTCGCGCGCGCGTGCGTGCATGCCGGGATTGCGCCATTTGCGTGGTCGTGGGCTCCACCGCCCCGCAGCGTAAAAATAAGTTGTGTCTAAAAGCGTCCATACATTCATGTCATGCTGTGGGAGAAGGGGAGGAAGAGCAAGAGAGAGGGGAAGAGGGGAGGGAAAGGGAGGAGGGCCGGGAGAAGAGGAAGGTGTTGGTGACGGTGTGTGTGTGGGGCGGGGGGTCGCTCGGTGCCGTTTGTTTTTTAATAGAATTGTCTTTGCACACCCCCCCCCCCCCCCCTGCTGAGATGACGTACGAGCATGTAAATGACACGGAAGAACTCACTGTACTGGTTTTCGTGGTGGTCACCGTTGATCGTGCCGTCGGGCAGAATCTGTAGGTGGAAGCCGATGCCCACGTTGCAGTAGAGCCTCCGCACTCTCTTGATGCCCAGCAAGTAATCACTCTCCCAGCTGAGCTCCGGCTTCTCCCCGGAGATCCCGAGCACGGAGCGAGAGAAGAGCGTCTCCCAGCGCTTCTCCAGCAGCAAGGTGCCATTTGTCTGGCCGCTCGGGAGCGGGTAGGCAGAGACGATGCCCAGCAGGAGGCTCAGGAGAACCGCCGCGGTCAGCGTCCAGTGCGGCGTCCCGGCCTCGCAGGACATACTGACGAGGAGCCTGTGAGCTCCGGCCATCCGGTTTACCTTCAGACCACGTGGTCCAAATTAATGAGCCTAAAAATACCGCTCTTCTTGTTTTTCTCCCTTCGGCATGCTGGCTCAGGGTTATTTCTGGAGCTGCGCAGGGCATGAAACGCAAGCCCCGGTGCAGAAGAGGAGAAGAGACGCTGGAGGTGATGGTGCTGGTGCTGCTGCTGGTGATTACCATGTTTTGCAGCTCCTGCCTCCACGCCTCACTCTCTCTCTCTCTCTCTCTCTCTCTCTCTCTCTCTCTCTCTCTCTCTCTCTCTCTCTCTCTCTCTCTCTCTCTCTCTCTCGCCCACACGCGCGCGCACTTGCTCTGTCTTGCTCCTCAACCAAAAAGAAGAGTTGCAAGAAATCCACAATGCACCGAAATAGAAACAAACAAACAAACGGAGGAGAAAAAAAATCAAAGAAAGGATGATTTGAGAGCCCCTGTGCAGCAGGGCAGCCAGGGGCTCCGCATCCTCCCAGGATCTGATTCCCAATGTAAGGCTGGACACGGCCCTGATGGCACCAAGAAAGCCGCTTCAATGTTTTGTCATTGCTGGCCCAGTGAGTGGTGTAGGGGGGCGGGGGGTTGAGTCAGCCCTCAGGCCAGCACCCAAATTGGGTTGGTGGTCATATGTCTGTCAGGTCGCTTCCTTATTTAGAAATAAGGTGTAAAAACAGTCCCACTTGTCACTGGAGAGCAATGACAAGGCTCCTGCGGGGCCACTTCTTCTTCTGCAACCTTCAACAACTTTAGCAACCAAATTTGTGGATGACATCGTCTACACCAGTGCGTGCAAAAAGTAAAGAGGGTTCCATGCAGTTTTTCACTCGGTGCCACCAACTATTCTAGACAGACTATTCAGCTGAATATTGAATGTGTGGAATATGAATTGAACAGTCGAATTCACCTGTTTTTTTTTTTCACAACTGAACACATACCATCAACAATGTCAATCGTAACCAATGTTCCGATGAAAACTTTTTGTGAAGTGGCTATATAGTATGATGTCATCTTATATTAAATATTCTGCAAAGTACTTCGTTACAGCCACTCCTGTTGTGAAAGCATCGCCAAAAGAAGTAATGTATTGCATTGTATCAATTTGTGCCAATGACTAATCAGGACAAGCAGAAGAATTAAATCCTCTTACACTCTATTACAATGAAGCTTTTGCACACACTGTGTGCCTCGCCAATATTATCATGATTATTTTTTTATGTAAAGTGAAGGACATGTTTTCCGTCGATAAGAGTTGGGAAACATGGGTCTACACCACTTCAAGTTTCAACGGTTAAGTCCGCCATCCCAGTCAAAAAAATCCAAAATGTCGCCGCCCATTTGTGCACTGCAACATTAATCCGAAAGTCACACATTATGATCTCAGCATGTTTCCCATGGTACATGTGTAAGAGCCGTGTGGAGCAAAGCGGAGGCCTGACATGGAATGGCACACATAGTCTGCATGCCATTCCCGGTGACACGAAAGCCTATCGTCTTTTCCATGTAACAGATAATGTCAGCAGCTGCATTGCCATGTGTCAGTGGGGGGCACAAAGGTGGGCTGTACAAAATTGTCAGTTCTCGGAATATCCAAGGGATGGCACCATTACCAAGATAGTATTCACAAGAGCTTTATGGTGAAGCAATTTGGAGGGATGTACAATCAGTAACTTGGAAGAGGGACATATGTTTTGGAAAACAAAACACGCTGACAGTGATTTTGCAGTACCTGATCAGACATCCTTTGGGGGAAGAGTTCATTTTCAAGAAAGCAAGTCAGTTTAAAATGATTATTGAATTAATGAAGTGGCCAGTCAAAAAAGTAGGGGGATAAAATGCCCATCTCCACTATGGAGATTGCTGAGAATGGTTCGGGGTTCTTACACTTGACATGACAGTCGAGAATGTTTATATTACGTATTTACAGGGAATGTGTTCAATCTTAATTGGTTTATAACGCACTTTTGTCCCTTATAAAATGGTCGCATGTGCAACATTTATCGTCACACTTCAGTACTTCAGTACAGACAGCAATGCGGTCTCACTGCAGAGCAAGCCAGCACAGTTCGCATAGTCATTGCACAATCCATGCTGAAGCTCAGCCGGCTGCTGTCTCACCGCTCGTCTCTACTTAGTATTTGAACGGTAAATGTGAAAATTCAGTGATTTCGAAAAAAAAATTTCAAAAAATGTGAAGTTAAATGGAAAAGAACTTTAAAGTACAAAAAACCTAAATAAATATAACTGTTTAATTTATTTTTTTATTTGATATTTTCATGATGACTTCCCTGACTGCACGTCACTGTAGACATTATCTATCTAGCTATCCAACTAACTATCTAACTCAGGGGTGGGCAAACTTTTTGACTCGCGGGCCACAATGGGTTCTAAAATTTGACAGAGGGGCCGGAGGCGCATTTGGAGGGCGTGTTTGGGCCTAAAGCATTTAATGTAGTGTGTGCACAATAACAACACTACAACCCAATTTATTAACTGTCTTTCAAATCGCCCTTATCAGTTCAGAATTTTTTTCTCAAAGAATATGCAAGATATTGCAATTACATACTATTTCGCAGATACTGGGAGGAGGAAATGTAAATAGATTAAAATAACATACGCACTGTGGTTTAGCAAGATTGCGTCTGTTTTTAACAAGTTTCAATCGAAGGTGCAAAGTTAAAGAAATCAACATTTATTGAAAAATTGAATCACTTTAAACATTCAAAACATATTATTACACAACAAAATACTGAAGCACAATAATATCTACTTGTGTTAAAATTGTCCTGACCGTGCGCTCTACAAACTCGCCACGGACGCCCTCGGCTTCACGCGCACACAGTACACGTGTATCGTTGCCAAGCACACAGACACATAGGCTACCTGCAGTTGAAATTTGCATACTCGGCACAGCAGCCAATCAGAAGCCTGCTTTGTGATTCGGACTTTCCCAAGCGTTATAAAGACGTGCATTTGCATGTCGTTTTCAAAAATAGATGCACAGAACATCAGCCCAGAAGAAAGATTCAAAAGAAACTACAGTAAAGTCTCGTTATATCGATATTCAAGGGAGTCCGAAAAAATATCGATATAACCGGGACTATCGATATATCCGACCCTGTTTGCATGTAATTTTCTCCGTGCGTGCATAGAAATAGTATCGATATAACCGATATCGATATAACGAGACTTTACTGTAACAACATATGTGGCGCTACAAAACGTAAATTTACATTAAACCGTGACTGTAAACTGTACGTGAGAGTTATGAAAGGCGCTTCGTGGCTTGTAGCAAGGAATGCAAACATTGCAATGTGCACCCTGACGACAAACGACAACTGGAGCAAAATCTTCAGCTACGGGTATTTACCGTAAATTAAGCAAGGTAGCATTTGCGGTAGGTACAGCCTTAATTAAAAAAAAAAAACTTAATACTTTGCTACAATGTTTTTTTTTTTTTTGCGATTACTCATCTAATTATGTTTCAAATTGTGAAAAATGGGGCAGGCAGCTTTATGGCCGCGCAGGCAACTTTTCAGAGTTGTCTGCCCTGTTGTCCACTATCTTTTTGTCATGACTCTCAGACAGTGTTTTTACGATAATTTGGACAAATTCGGCGGGCCGGATTACAAAGCCTAACGGGCTGCATGTGGCGATTTTCTCCCCGCCCACACACTCTACGCAGACAATCGTAAGCAAGCTCGGTAGATAGGGGTATGAACTTGCTGGCAACACTTCAGTATAGCCGGGTGCTGATTGGTCAGAATTTGGTGTCCGTCGCGTAAACATCCAGCCCTTGAAACCTCTATTCTCTGTGTATGTGTGCGTGAAGCACTGGACGCAGCCAATCGCAACTGAGCTCGGCCGGTAAAGGCCGTGCGATACAAAATCAAATTTACAGAATCTCAGTCTGAATATTTTTCGACATAATGTACCTTCAAAAATGTTTGTATGTACCGTACCGTCGTAACTCGAATGTTCGTAAGTTTGAGAGCGTCTGTAGTTGACCAAGTTACCTTTTTTTAGAATTAGGATTTGGGGTGGGCAAATGCAAACAAAGTCAATGTCATCAGCCAGAAATAAATCTAAATTCACATTTCCACTATATTCTCTGCTGTAAAATAAGTCGGGCGCTTTCTTTAACAAATGCAGCCTGTTTCTCCCGCTTAAAAGGCTTAAGGTGTTTCACTATGCTAACTAAGCCGTGCACTCACTTTCGCCAGGAAACTCTTAAACTGAACTTGGACTGTGAATGAAAACGCTGGCTATGACGCAGATGGCCGGACGCCCTCACTCCACATTGTTACAATCCCCTGGCGAGCTACTGGGACTAGCAACCAATCACTCAAATGCAGCCCAGTACTTGTTGCGATTCCCAAAAGACCTACCTTTCAGTTTCGGTCTAAGTTTTGATGAGCCAAAAGGTTAATAATAGCTCATGGAGTTTTGTTTATTTTCACCTCCCGTGACTTGAAATGGTGAGGGTGGTCAACTTTTTCCACTCCTTGTGCAAGTGCTATGCGCAGTGTCCTCATACTTAGAATAGTAGTAGTAATGACCTCAAGGTGATGTTTAGTGAGACACGTTTTTAGCGTTAACAATGAACTTAGAAATATATTAGCGATATTGCTAAGTTAGCAATGTTTAGTGAAACGCACACCCCTGCAGTTCAAATTTAGTGTCGAATTAGTTACATGCTTGAGGAGGCAGAGCCAATTCAATTTCATACTAATGAAGAACAGCTAGAACGTACTTATACACGGTCGAAGATCGAAAACAGGACGAAATTTAGTCGCTAAAACATCGCAAAACGAATTATATTTTTTTTCTTTTTATAGAAATTTCATTTCACTCACTTGAAGAACGAAATTCCTTTGTTTTTCAGCTTGTAGTTGAAGCATCCGTAAGCGAAACATTGCGGCCCCCAACTGTTGTTCCTTTTTACAGCATCTGTGACAGGTTGTAAATTATCGTATTTCCTATTTTGGTTACATTCGCGTAGTTCTATTGGTTTACAAATGATATATATCGAAAATGTTTATTTAAACATGGAACGCCTGCTTCGGTTCGTGTTTCGTGTCGGACCGATTTAGATCGTTGGACCGGAAATTGTTGTGCGCGTACGTTTGCATTAGATCGGGGCATTCGAAGTAAACCACTGTTGAGTCAAGACGTATCACATTGCTTGTCTTGTGGTTTTTTCCTGGATCCCACAACACCGTATCTCCCTTACTATAGTGGAGAGCGCAACATTTTGGAGGCACCGCTGGGATATTTGCGTTCGAGTGTTGTCTACTCGCCGTGGGTAGAAGCTCGCGCCGAATATCCCCAATCAACCCAGTCGGAGTGGCGTCGCCGTTTACTGGTTTGTTTCTACATGTGCTCTAGTTGCATCTCTGTGCGTACAGCCACCACTAGAGGGCACTGGAAGACTTTGAAGTGAATCCGGCCAGCTGAACTGCGTCTACCCTCTCGAAAATGGCGTTAGAGGAATTACAGTTGGACATCAAAGGCAAGTTATTTGGACTGAATTTTCAACAGTTGTCAGAGTTATGTGCTGAAATCCAAATATCTGGACTGGAAAGAGAGCAACTTACAGGAAAGACTCGAGGCCAACTAATTAATATTGTGTCAACCTACATTGAAAGAGCTGAATTAGAGCTAGAAGATGAAGGAATGTCAGATTTGCTACGTGTAAAGGACTTGATTGAAAGTATAAAAGATTTTGAACTAGGAATAGCCAAACCAAGTGAGAAAGGTCGGGATGCAGTGCGAAAGAGAAGCATAGTGCCCCCAGACACTGCCCCCTGGCGCAAAGATTTCAAAATATCTGGACAAATAGGTGAACTCGGACAAAAAGATAAACTCACATTTCCTAATTTGGTCAGACAGATAGAAAGTGGGCTCAGTAAAGGCTACCAGGGGGATGAGATCATTGATGCAGTGGTTCGTGCCATAACACCAGGTCTGCAGTTGAGAAGCTACCTCGAAGGGAAAGAAAATCTCACCCTACCTTCTTTACGAAGGATTCTCCGATCTCACTATCAAGAGAGAGGAGCCACTGAATTGTACAAGCAGCTCTCATCGGAAGTGCAGACTAATAAAGAGTCCCCACAGAAATTTCTACTGCGTGCGATGGATCTTCGTCAAAGGATTCTTTCTGCATCTCAAGAGGCTGAATCAGGGGTGAAGTATGATCCCACGTTGGTCCAGAGTTTATTCCTGCACACAGTTCTGACGGGGTTACAGAGTGACAATGTAAAGAGTGACATGCAACCTTTCCTCCTGCTAACCACCACATCAGATGAAGTACTGTTAGAAAAATTAAACATGGCATGTGCAAATGAAAAAGAGCGACAGGAAAAAAAGAAAAATGCTGCTGCACGGGTGACAACGCTGAACACTGTCCAGTTAGATGACACACCAGTCCCGATTGGGAAGAAGACAGTCTTAAAGCAGAATACTTTTACTGTGCCGAATGAACTCCTTTCAGAGATCAAAGAGATGAGGTCAGAGATGATGCTGTTAAAAGAGCTGCGTGCAGAAGTGTCCCAGATCAAAGAGACTATTCAGAAACCAACAGCCACTTCTCAGCCCACCAGCGGAGGACCTGAACGCCTGCCTGACCACTACCCTGAACAGGTCGCCTTCACTCCACCTTCACAATATCAGGTAGATCCACCAGCCAGGCACTACTACACCCAGCACTCCCCATCAGCTCTTCAGCAGTACCACCCAGCACCAGGCCCCAGGTCGATGAGGGGGGCAGCACAGTTCCAGCAGCGGTTCGCCCCTCAGCAGTACTACATGCCCCGTCGCCCTCAGCCCAGGTGTTATTCTTGTATTCAGACAGGTGAAGAATATTGTCAGCACTGTTTTAAATGTGGAAGTAGTGAACATTTCAGAGCAGGCTGCAGAGCACAGAACTCAGCTAGGAACCATGCTTTAAACTAGAAAGGGTTACCCCAGTGGGACATGGTGTGACCACAGAGACAGATAGGTCCCAGCGTTACAGTGGTGCTATGAAAATGGAATGTAAGCCCCATACATGTGGCCGCGTTCAGAAGAGATATAAGCAGTCATTTGTCGAGCGTACAGATAAGAAACAGTGTGGCAAATTACCTTCGGTCAGGGAGTTAGTGGGGAAGAAATGTCTTATTCGGTGCTTTTTGGGTAACAAAAGGGTTGAAGCACTCTGGGACTCGGGGTCCCAGGTGTGTGCTGTAGATGAGTTATGGAAACAAACGAACTTACCTGACGTGTCATTGAAAAATGTGAATGAGCTTATTGACCCTGATAACACTCTCAATATTGTGGCAGCTAATGGAACGGATATGCCTTATGTAGGATGGCTTGAGATACCATTTAAACTTGGTGCTAATGATCCAGGGCTACTTGTACCAGTATTAGTACTAAAAGGTGACCAGCAACAGTGTCCTATCATAGGGTTTAATGTCATTGAGCGTCTTGTGTTAGATAGCCTCTCTAATGAGTCACAAACAGGGGATACAGAAAAGCTCTTGAAATCGGTTAGACTAGCTTTTCCCCACCTTAAGCGCAATAAAGCTGCCACTTTCATAAAAGCAGTTAGTATGGGACAAGCACATGAGTACCGTGTAAAAACAACAAATGAGAGATTCACTATAGCCAGGCATAGCTCACTTATTATTCCATGCAAAGTACAGGCTAAGCCCTTTAAGGAAGATGTTACATTGGTTTTTGAGCCAAGTGAAAACCCACAGTGGCCAGATGGCCTCGAGCTTTGTGACTCGTTGGTCTCAGTAAAGGCAGGTTCCATCCCTAGGATAGTTGTTAGTGTCCAGAACCCTACTAATCATGATATTAGGTTTCCAGTAAAGACTATTATTGGTACAGTGCAGTCAGTAGGGTCTGTCTACCCAGCTAACATATTTAAAAGGGACCTTCCTTCAGCGGTTGTCAATGAGGTCCATGTCCAGAATACCACCATCGCTCTCAGTGAGCAGTGGGACCCCCCAATTGACCTTTCTCATTTGGACGAAGATAAAAGAAAGACCGTTCAGCAGATGTTGAGAGAGGAATCGGCATCATTTTCAAAATCGGACGACGACATAGGGTGTGTGGAAAACCTACAAATGGACATTTTGTTGAAAGACACTGAGCCCGTTTCAAAGACATATATGTCTGTCCCAAAGCCAATGTACAGAGAGGTGAAAGATTATTTACAGGACTTGATAGCGCAGGGGTGGGTGGAAAAGTCCACTTCCTCCTACTCATCCCCTGTCGTCTGTGTCAGGAAAAAAGATGGTACACTGCGCTTATGTATTGATTACAGAGAGCTGAACCGGAAAACACACCCTGACCGGCACCCCATCCCACGGGTACAGGACGTGGTGGATACCCTTGGGGGTAACACCATCTTCTCGCTGCTGGACCAAGGCAAAGCATACCACCAGGGGTTCATGTCCAAAGGGAGCCGACACCTGACTGCCTTCGTGACCCCTTGGGGCCTTTATGAATGGATTCGAATTCCGTTTGGACTCATGAATGCACCAGCAGCGTTCCAGCGGTGTATGGAACAATGTCTGGAGGGGTTACGGGACGAAATATGTGTCCCCTATCTTGATGACATTCTTGTTTTCAGCGGGACATTTGACGACCACGTTGAGGACGTCAGACGAGTGTTGCGACGTCTCAGGGAAAATGGAATAAAACTCAAAGCCCGAAAGTGTGACCTCTTCAAGCCGGAAGTGAGGTACCTCGGCAGGATTGTCTCTGCTGAGGGGAGCCGAATGGACCCGGCAGATACAGCAGCAGTGCGTGCCCTGAAAAACAAGCAGCCAGGCACTGTCGGTGAGCTTCGAGCCATTTTGGGACTATTAAGCTATTATAGGCAATACATCAAAGATTTCTCTTGTATCGCTAGTCCCTTGTATGATTTGCTTCAAGCCCCTCTGAATGTTGAGACTCAGCAGCATCAAAGACAAAAATGGAGAGTGAGACATAACAGTGTGTCTTCCAACACACGTATTGAGTGGAGTGATGAGCATCAGTCAGTGTTAGAGCAGCTAATAGACTGTTTAGTTCAACCACCAGTTTTAGGTTTTCCTGACTTCGCGCATCCTTTCATTTTGCATACAGATGCCTCTAACCGGGGTTTAGGTGCTGTGTTGTACCAAAGACAAAATGGCAAACTTCGCGTGATAGCCTATGGCTCTCGGACATTAACTGCAGCTGAGAAGAATTATAACTTACACTCGGGCAAGTTGGAATTTTTGGCGCTTAAGTGGGCGATCACAGACAAGTTTCGTGATTATTTGTACTATGCACCATTCTTCACTGTGTATAGTGACAATAATCCACTCACTTATGTACTGTCGACTGCTAAGTTAAATGCAACTGGGTGCAGGTGGGTCGCAGAACTTTCTGATTTTAATTTTACTGTTAAATATCGTCCCGGTAAGGAAAATGTTGATGCAGACAGTTTATCTAGGATGCCCCTTGATATGGTAACATATATGGAAGGATGTACAAAAGAAATGTCATATGATGCTGTGAGTGCTGCCGTACAAGCGGTTGACCAACAGAACGAGTCTAGTGCAGCTTGGTCTATGGGAATCTCAGCTACGTGTGCCGAGGTGTCACTAAACACACCGATAGCCCCATTGACTGTTGGACAGATCAAGCTAGATCAAGAGACTGACCCCATTATAGGACATATTATTAGATACAAACTGGCGGAGACTAAACCGCTAGGTACTGAACTAAGAAAGCATTGTCCTCAAGTTGTTTGTCTTGTGAGGGAATGGGACAAGCTACACTTTAATGACAGAGGTGTTTTGTACAGAAAAACGGCAAACAGAACCCAACTACTGCTTCCTGAAAAACACAAGATGACAGTGTTAAAAGAGCTGCATGATGAAATGGGCCACCATGGTGTAGAAAGGACTCTTTCCCTTGTAAGGGATCGTTTT
This sequence comes from Hippocampus bargibanti, assembly GCF_051943395.1. Classification (NCBI taxonomy): domain Eukaryota; kingdom Metazoa; phylum Chordata; class Actinopteri; order Syngnathiformes; family Syngnathidae; genus Hippocampus; species Hippocampus bargibanti. Next base: position 17,085,406 of record NC_142738.1, on the reverse strand, counting down.
TACTGGCCCTTTATGCAAAAAGAAATAGAGGACTATGTACTGAGAGAGTGTGTGTGCCTAAAACACAAAAAGCCCAACTGTGAGACCAGAGCCCCTCTCACTAATATTGTGACTACTCAGCCTTTTGAACTTGTCTCCGTTGACTTTTTGCATCTTGACAAATGTAAGGGTGGTTATGAATACGTGCTTGTGCTAGTAGACCATTTTACACGTTTCGCTCAAGTTTATGCTACAACGTCCAAATCTGGCAAAACAGCGGCAAACAAAATCTTTAATGACTATGCTTTAAAGTTTGGGTTCCCCCTTCGAATTCACCATGATCAGGGTGGTGAATTTGAAAATCAACTTTTTGCTCAACTGAAGGAATATTGTGGGGTTGCGGGTTCAAGGACAACCCCCTACCATCCACAGGGAAATGGACAGGTTGAACGATTTAATCGAACACTGATCCAGATGTTAAAGACACTGACAGAGAAACAAAAGAGTAACTGGAAAGACTCACTAAACAAACTCGTTTATGCTTACAACTGTACCAAAAGTGAGGTGACAGGGTTCTCACCTTTTTACTTACTTTATGGACGTTCACCACGTTTGCCAGTTGATATGTTGTTTAGTTTGAATCCAGACTCTAACCAGGGTGAAACCAACCAGAAGGACTATGTGAAGAAGTGGAAACAGGGCATGGAGGAAGCGTATGCGATCACGCAAGAAAATAACAACAAAGCTGCTGCCAGGAGTAAGAGACTATATGACAGTAAACTAAAGTATTCTACCCTGTTGCCCGGTGATCGTGTTCTGGTTCGAAACTTAACCCCACGTGGAGGTTCAGGCAAACTGAGAAACCACTGGGAGGATGTTGTTCATACAGTGGTTCGTCAAGTCAGCCAAGACATTCCAGTTTATGAGCTGAAACCTGAGAGGGGGAAGGGCAGATCTAGGATACTCCACCGCAATCTCTTGCTGCCATGTGATCATTTGCCATTAGAGACTTCACTACAGTCCCAGTCCAAGGAAAAGTCCACTCGGCAACGACCGAACAAGATGCCGGAAATGGATCCGGAAGAGGATGATGAGGAGGATGAGTATTATCCAGTGTTGCATCGCCAGAGCACCCGACCAGACTCACCAGAACCGCGGGACGTGAGCTTTGTGGAGACAACCCACCATGATGACAATCAACTGGGGAATGAACTGCCGGGGACGGAGCCGGGAGCTGCGGAAGTTGACCAATCTCAGGAGGGCAACATTGGTCCGGAAAATGATCCACCTGTGACAGTGTGTCCCCCTTTTCCCCAGCTACCCCCCAGTAATCCTGATATTGGGGGAAATCAACGGCCACGACGAGAACACAGGAGACCCAAGGTATTCACGTATGATCGCCTTGGTTCGCCATCTTGCTACAATGTAGGGACAGTACCATATCATGGTGAACAGACAATGCCTTGGATGTATGGCGCACACCCCTATTATGCCACGAAATACTACAGAAATGGTTAATCGACACTTCGGTTTAATAGAACAGTGAGATGGAAACAAGAAGACCCCGATGAGCCCTGTATAAGTAAAACGGAATGTATGAAAAGAGTTCCAGTCTGTGAATTGTTGATTGTTATAATGTCAACAGAATGTATGAAAAGAGTTCCAGTCTGTAAACTGTTCATTATTATAGTTCATATTTGGATGCAGTTCATAATACCGTGCGTCATTGTTTTGGGCACGTCGTCCAGCGTATTTATGTATTTACTAGTACATATGTTGGGGACAACATCTATTTTGAGGGGGAGTATGTGACAGGTTGTAAATTATCGTATTTCCTATTTTGGTTACATTCGCGTAGTTCTATTGGTTTACAAATGATATATATCGAAAATGTTTATTTAAACATGGAACGCCTGCTTCGGTTCGTGTTTCGTGTCGGACCGATTTAGATCGTTGGACCGGAAATTGTTGTGCGCGTACGTTTGCATTAGATCGGGGCATTCGAAGTAAACCACTGTTGAGTCAAGACGTATCACATTGCTTGTCTTGTGGTTTTTTCCTGGATCCCACAACACCGTATCTCCCTTACTATAGTGGAGAGCGCAACACATCCATACGTTAAATAGACCGAAATACGCTCAAAACTATCCTATTTCTATGCCAAACCAAGCCACGTTACTATGGACGCTACAACTCGTGCCGTCACTTCCGGGTTTGCAATCAACCTCGTCTCTAAGCCACTTCTCAACCTATCTATTTCTATGCCCGCGAGTCAAAAAGTTTGCCCACCCCTGAACTAGACCATGAAAGCAAGTTTAAACAGGTGGGTTTTGAGGTGGGATTTGAAAGTAGGAAGGGAGTCAATATTACGGATGTTGGGTGGAAGTGAGTTCCAGAGTTTGGGAGCAGAGCGGCTGAAAGCTCTGCACCCCACATCATGGTGAGACGGGCTGAGGGCATATAGTAGTGGAGGGAGGATGACCAGCAGTGTTTTAGCTGTCGCTGTGACAAAAACAGCTTGAGTTGGTTTGATAGTTGAAAATGTTAAATTCTGACACTACGAATTCTAGTTCTCACAATATTTGTTTCAATTGTTGCTTTATTTTTGACTATGTAGTGGCAGTTGCAAAACTCGAGCTTGAACTTTGTTGAAAAACTGGAGACTTTTTATTTTCTTTAATTATTTTTAATAAGTTGTGCAAAATGAGTGCCTTCACTCCAAAATATAGACAATGTCTTTAAACGTTACACCCCCCCCCCCCATGTTTCCCTTGGCAAAATAGAATAGGACATCTATGTCTTCGAGAAGTTCTAATATGCATCTTCTGACTCCTGAGTTGTGATTGTAGTTTTCAGTTTATTTGGTCTTAACATTGCTTTGTTTCTCGCTATGACCTTTCTTGTTTGAAAGTTGTATGCTCATTTGTTTTAATTGCATAGAACACAAAAATATCGGTCTGTGCAATAAAAGAAAAATGTTGATTGGATCAACAACAGCATGGTACAAACTGACGTGAAAAAAATAAACTGGAGGCTTTTATTTAATATGTCCTGTTGCACTTTTGTATGTACTGTATTTGCCGCATGAATGAAAGAAAGAAATCGATTAAAGGGTATTTTCTTTCGGTATTCCTGTCTCTTCACTCCTTTGTATAAATAGCTCCCGAGCATCACACGACTTCCTGTACCTCATGAAACGACGCCTCCTGATTCAGATCACAATCTATAATTGCAATATTTGCAATTTTTTTTGTTTTTGCTGCTGTGAAATGTAAATTTATCCACTGTGAGACAAATAAAGGCTCATCTAATTTAAGATACCCACACGTTAGTTGTGTCTACATTTCTGTTGTTTGTTTATCTGGGCCCTTTCCCTTGTGGTGTGCCACAGGGTTCCGTTTTGGGATCACTCCGAATGCTATATTCCTCATGTTAAATTATTATTTAACATGCCATCCACTTTGGAATTGTCTGCTGGTCAGGCAGCATCACCACCCGGGACAGGAAAAGACTGGAGCGGCTTGTCAAGAGGGCCAGTTCTGTCCTGGGCTGCTCGCTGGACTCTCTGGAGGAGGTGGGCAACAGACGGACGCTAGCTGAACTAAAAGCTATTATGGACAGCCCCTCCCACCACCTCCTGCCCACCCTGACAGCACTGGGTAGCTCCTTCAGCCAGAGGCTATTACACCCGCGCTGCAAGAAGGAGAGGTACCGCCGCTCGTTCCTACCGACTGCTGTCAGGCTTTGCATTCTCATTGATCGCATGTGGAAAAAAAAAACTGAACACTTGTAGATATGGGTTGATGCAATATATCAATATGCCTTTCTTGATAATTGCACTATGAACAGTCTTTATGAAACTGTTTTGCACATTTACAGTATACTGTTGACATTTTTTATTTTGCTATGCTTAGAATATCTTGTTTCTATCCTTAACCCCCCCCCCCATCACCACATCCCCTTTCAAATTGCTGCTGTGGACTGCAAATTTCCCCATTGTGAGACGAATAAAGGTTTTCTGATTCTGATGACAACTCTGTGCTAAAATTAATATTGCAAACTTAAAGTGCACATCTTAAAATTAAAATATTTTTTATTAACACTAAGAAGCAGCCTTTTTTACCTCATCAGTTCCAAAATGCTGTCCATGTTACAATTAATCAAGCTTTTATCAGTACCGTTTAGTAAAAAGTTACACACACTGTATAATAAATGATTCTTGGAATTAGACTGTTTATATTATAAACTCTAAAGTGAGCCCAGCTCTTATTTTTGTGAACATTTTATGTCTTCATTGGACAACACTGAAGAAAAAAAGGCAGAGTCGGTGTGTAATACTGTAGTTCCTTGTAGATTTTATTGTATATTGTATATATTTATATTGTATATTGTAATATTTTGGTTCTGCACAAAAACGGGAACGTCTGATGTGAAAGAGGAAACACAGGACCCTAACTGACGGAGTTTATTATCCCTTGAAAATCCTGCAATCAACTTCGTTGGCTAATCCTCGCCACGCCCACTTTGTATAGTTCTTAAGGAAACTTGGAGACTCACCAAGAAGATTAAGTGGTTCAAACATTTACTCCAAGTGACTGTTCTTACCAACACTTTCTGTCCTCAGCAAAGTGACTGCGCTGGAGGATCCTCACCACAAGAAACCCCCTTTGACTGGAATACCAAAGCAACCAAACGGGCCCACGTGGAGGTTTTTTTTGGACAATTCAGCAAGTTTGCATGTGCTCGGACACTCACTTTCCTGTCAAGTTTCCTGTTGTGCTTTTGTCCCTTTTTTGTCTTGAGTGTCGTCAAGCTGCCACGCGACAAGTAAACCACATGCAGCGACTGGTGCTTTGTGATCCCTTGACTGGAGTGCCTGATTTTTATTTCAACTGCAGGTGTGGTGTCTGTAGACCAGGGGTCATTATTTTCTTTCTTTCTATCTATCTAATATATATCACTCATGGATAATGAATGAGAAGTTCCTTCCAAAAATATACAGTAAAGCAAAATTTTTAAAAAATAGAGTGGACCAGTCCGCGATTGGCTGGCAAACAGTTCGCTGTCCACCACCTCCTACCACAAAACAGCCGAGATCGACTACAGCGATGTCTATCCAGTCTTCATCAAAAGATTTATTAGTCAAGCATTTGCGTAGTAAAAAAATATGTCGTGATCTTGTTCATGTGAAAGGCACTCGGTGTGCACATCGATAGCATCTGCACGACGAGAATGGAGTCCAAGATGGCGCCTGAGTAGGCAGCCGTCAGCAAGTGCTCTCATGAGCCTTGCTTTTTTTGTTGTTTTTGTATTTTCTTTTGTCACTTTGTGTTGCTGTGCGTCGTGTGGAATCGGATACGGATTGTTTTTCAGCATTTTTGGCCACGACAATCATCAAGGATGAGACTGTGCTGAGCGGTTGCGCCTTTTTGGCAGCATGAAGATGCCAGTACGGTTTTTGAACGGGAGGAATGTTAGTGCCATTCGACTGTCATCGCTGGACACTACAGGGGCCATTGTGGTTTTTTTTGCGCCTGTAATGGGTATCATCTTCACAGCCCCGCTTCGTTCAGTGGAAAGGTCTGTGCTGTTGGACAGTCTGCGGCTGGATGGATACATGGCTTGAGGAGCCCGCGATAAGAAGGAAGGAGCGTCAGTGCAGAGCGCCGATGCGTATATGGAACTGAAGCAGATTTATGAGGTACAGGAGATGTGAGACAATCTCTTTTCGTCAATGGATGCTACAGCTGCGTGTTTGCTTTCAACATTTAGCTTGTAGTCGACGTGCACATTCCACCATGATGTCTCTCTCCTCTTTCATCTGGAACTGCTTTATGTAACAAAGACGGTACAGAAAGTGCTTAAGAATGAACGTCTCTCTGTGTCTTTGTGTTGTCATGTTATTTGTTATTTCGTTTTTTTTTGTTCTTTTGACTTCAAGACGGCGCCGCGAGAGTGGCTGCCCTTCCAGCAGCTCCTGTTTTGCTTTTCTACTTTCATTTCTTTCATAACTTTGCTGCTGTGAAATGTAAATTTCTCCACTGCGAGACTAATAAAGGCAAATCCAATCCAATCCAAAGGTTGGCTGGTGTGTTCGACCGTGTGCGTGTGGCGTCACCGGTGCGCACCGCAACTTTGATGTCTTTCAAGCCCGGACAGACACACACAGCTCGCAGAGACCTGCTCAGCATCGCACGGAGTTCACAGCACGACTTGCTCGACTCCACGCCACGATCAAGCTCTGCGTGACAAGTGAAGAGAAACATCAAACTCTTTATGCGACCCCGCCCACCCGTTTACTGCGTGACAGTTTTACTCGGCTGTGCTTCAATACGCGCAATCGCTCAAATAAAAGCCGAAGGTCTCTGACAAAGTAAGTCTGCTCATTCATCTCTTTCAACTTTATTACAATGCGTATAGACCCCCGTTATAATTATATGAATAGGAAAAGGTAATGAGCCCACTTCCGTTTTTTTAACAAAATCTGCGACATACCTAACGGTTTGGTTCAACTGCAGTTGTGGAAAAGAAAATGTGTAGTCTTTTCAAATTTCGAAAAAAACGTAATGCCACTTTAAAATGACAACAAAAATACCGAACTCTGAAGTAAAAAGGAAAAGACATTGTTTTTACGACGGGAGTTGACACTTTTTAAAAAAGGAGAGTTTAGCAGCTTTTGACAGTCCACAGTTGAGTTGACAGGGATAATTTAACATTTGGACGTATTCACTGAATACTGAAACGGAATATACCTGATATGATAGGTATATTCAGTTTCAAAGAGGGGTTCGGCGGGGGGCATTATCGTGTGGTTTTGGCACTACATAAACGAGTCTGATCAATTTCTTTTGCAGTCGGTAGAATACCGTGGAACGACACACCTTCCACAATCAAACACCAAGTAATAAGCCAGTGTACTTAAAAAAAGCGTCATATCAACATCCAAGGTTTTTTTAATGTCTTAAAATCAGTGGCAGCCCATCAGGGCTGGCAAGGCCTTCTCTGCTGGCCTAAAATATCTGAAATATCTGAATCACAGTTGGCTCTGAAGCATAAAATCAATGGCGATGAAAGAGTTGCTTTAACCAATCAGAGTTCGAATTGCCAACCCAAAACCTGCTTGAAGGCACTGGCAACGTCAGAGCCATGACTCGCAAATTATGATTGACTTGTCACATGATGCAAGTTACGAGCCAATCATAGTATCATTACCAGCAAGTGATAATCACACTGCCTTTCCAGCAGCTCATGTATTTTGTTTTTCTACTTTCATTCCTTTCATCACTTTGCTGCTGTGAAATGTAAATTTCTCCACTGTGAGACTAATAAAGGCAAATCCAATCCAATCCAATCCATACTGGCCTGAGCTAGCACACTGTATGAGTAGCAAGCTGCATAAGCAAATACATTGTGTTAATTTAAGAGCAGTTTTGTCAACCCACAATGGCTGAAGGAGGAGAAGAAATGGATTTGGTGCAATATTTACTGCTAAAGCCATTTTCAAGACGGACTTTTCAAGAAAAAAATGGACATCATGAAGAAAGTTATTTCCTGGTTAATGGTACCCTCTAGTGGACTTGTAGTAAATCACACCACACCTTTTTTCAGTCTGGATTGATTAAAATTGGTGTTTTCTTGTTGGGGGGTGGGGTCACGTGCTCATTTGAAAAATTAAAAAAAGAACTTAGAAGTAAATCACAATAATTTTCCATAACACCAGTCATTAAAAACCAAGTTGTTCTAGTTCTTGCCCCCACCAGCCCCAACGCCTTCAGTAGCAAAACAGAGACTGTCACATCCTCAAATTTCTCAACATATCCACACACTTGTTATGTCTGGACAATTCATCGCCATATATTGCAAATAAGTATCATACAGCAAGCACAGCATACGATGTAGTGCCTGACAAAATGCATGTTTGCATCTGATACTTATATAGGCCAATTGTTAAATGTATCCAAAAGCTGACAGAAGGCCAATGAAAGCGAATTAAGGAAAATGTACCTTTTTGTTGTTGTTGTTTTTTTAACAAATGATAAGGCGAGTGTCCAAGTTGTAAAAGAAGTGTTGGTCATTTGATGAGAAAGAGCGAGAACAGGATACAAACTATCAATGCTCAGTTTTGATGGATACAAATGTTTCCATATTTAATGCTATTTTTTTTAATTTGTTCAAATGTAGTGCACTGAACACAAATGTTTTTACTTCACCCATTATTTCCATTTATCTCTCCATTTTCTGATCTGTTTTTCCGCATGAGGTTCGTGGGCACGCTGAAGGCTATCCCGGACGTTTTTCAGGGTACACCCTGAAGTGGTTGCAAGCCAATCGCATGGAACACATAGACAAACAATCGTACATTCTCACAATCACACAATTTAAAGTGATCCATTAAGCTGCCCTACAGGGTTTTGTTGGAGAATGTTAGAAGAAATTGAAGTACCTGGAGAAAACTCGTGCAGTTACGAGGAGAACATGCAAACTCTACACAGGAAAATTGTGGCTGTAATTGGTCCCTTCAACTGTAATGGCAACGTACTAACCAGTCGACAATTGAGACAAATTGAGACAAAAAGAGTGTTGTTAACTCATTCACTGCCAGACGTGCCAAAATGTGTCCACTCCAGTGCCAGGGTTTTTGTCACCGTCACTCAAATTCCAGGACCCACAGAATCTTGACTTTTAGGACTATACATAAACATTCCATGCAGCGTTAGAAAACTGAGACTCTTCTTTCATCAGAAAAAAAGAGTTAACTCCTAAATGATATGGGTCTGGAGTTATCTGAGCTTGAAATGAGGGCGGCTGCACAAAATACAATGCAATACTGTACATATACTGTATATCAGAATCAGAAAACCTTTATTCGTCCCACAATAGGAAATTTGCAGTCCACAGCAGCAATTGAAAAGGGATGGGGGTGGGGGGAAGTATAGAAAACAAGATATTCTAAGCATAACAAAATACAAATGTCAACTGTGTACTGTGCAAATGTAAATGTGCAAAACAGTTTCCTAAAAAACTGTACATAGTGCAAGTATAAAGAAGGGCGCATACATATATATACATATATATATATACGTATATATATATATATATATATATATATATATATATATATAGATATATATATAGTATATATATATATATATATATATATATATATATATATATATATATATATATATATATATATTTTTTTTTCCAGATAATACAGTAAAGTCTCGTTATATCGATATCGGTTATATCGATAGTACTGCTTATTACGATACTATTTCTATGAACGCAAGGAGAAAATGTACATGCCGCAGGATCGGATATATTGATAGTCCGGTTATATTGATATTTTTTCCGACTCCCAAGAATATCAATATAACGAGACTTTACTGTATATATATATATATATATATATATATATATATATATATATATATATATATCCCAAAAGCCTTATTTTCTTCAAAAGATGACCCCCCGCTTTATATGCAGGTGCTCCTTATATGTGAAGTAATATTGAGCCGCAACAGGTCTGGCAACTACTGTCAGCAGCCACTGACTCCAGTTTCCCCACGTAGAAGTGGTGCGTAACTGTAGCCTCTATTGTAGCACCTTATAATGTGGTGTGCCTTATATTTGGAAAACGTTTATTTATTCATATATTATATTTGAACACTGTTTTCATTCATTGAAGTTGCGTCTTGTAGTCTTAAAGTTGCGTCATATATAAGGCACACCGGCCTTATATATGGACAATTTTTTAAATACACCATTCTTTGGGCGTGCGCCTTATACTCCGGTGCGCCTTATACACCAGAAAATACTGTGTATATGGTCAGTGGTACAAAAATAAAAGCTAATGGGACGACAGAGACTGATTTGACTGCATGACTGCAATCTTTACGGGTAAAGATTGTTTCATGAATTCCTCGTGTCAAAACTATCATGTACTAAATTGCACATTTGCAAAAAGTATGATGTTTAAAAATAAATCATGTCTTGTTCTTGTATTATTTTTTTCTTTCAGCAGAGTTCCGAGGATGATCCACTTGAGACTTAAGACATGTTTGCTACTTGGAATTATCTGTGTGTTGATCATACATCTCCTCCTGGATTTTATTGTTTAAAAGACCATTCGCCTCAAAGCAGGCATGACAAAGGATCTCATTCACGTTATGGAGCCAACTAACCAGACCGATATCTTCTTTTGGTCAAGCCCAGTTTGTCATCAAAGCACGTCTGTAGCCAACATGGCAGGCTTTGCCGCGCTTCCTGCTCATATTCAAGATTTTCTGTACCATCGCCACTTCCCTCTGCTCCTGGACCTGCCTGATAAATGTGGCGGAGTGAATCAATCGGGTGACGTTTTCCTCCTATTGGTCATTAAAAGCTCTCCTGGGAATTACGAGCGCCGAGAGGTGCTGCGCAAGACCTGGGCGAAGGAGCGATTGCACAATGGGGTTTGGATCCGAAGGCTCTTCCTCTCAGGTACAACGAGTCAAGGCTTTGAGAAGGTGAGGCTGAACAAGCTCCTGTAAAGCAGAGCAACGTGAGTACAAGGACATTATCCAGTGGGACTTTACTGACTCCTACAACCTCACCTTGAAGCAGGTGCTTTTCCTGGAATGGATGGAAAGAAACCGTTTGAACGCTCGCTTTTTATTCAATGGTGACGATGACGTGTTTGCTAACACAGACAATATGATGGCGTTCCTTCAGAACCTTAAAGACAACGATGGGCGCAAACACCTCTTCACCGGGCATCTGATCAAGAACGCCAAGCCCGTTCGGTCACCGGAGAGCAAATATTACATCCCAGTTCAGGTGCAGGAGTCAAACTCTTATCCGCCCTACTGTTCGGGTGGGGGTCTCTTGCTGTCAGGCTACACAGCTTTAGTCATACACAAAATGTCCCCTTCCATCACCGTTCTTCCCATCGATGACGTTTACATGGGGATGTGTTTGGCGAAGGCTGGTCTTGCGCCGAGCTCGCACATTGGGGTGAAGCCAGAAGGACTGCACATCCCCGCCAGCAATGTCGACGAATACGACCCTTGCTACTATAAAGATATGCTGCTGGTTCACCGATTCCTCCCAGCTCAGACATACCTCATGTGGCAAAGAATACACGACCCTGCTCTCAAATGTGGTTCCTCTGGGTAGAGATGAAAGTCAACTGCGATTCTCAGGTGAAAGCAAATCGCTCTTTGACTGACACTTTTCTCCAGCCATACTAACCTACCTGTACACACTTCACCTCTTTTCCACACTCTCCGTTGCTCTGGAAAGTTGACCCCAAGTACTTAAAATCCTGTACCTTCTTTATCTTTTCTCTCTGTAACTTCACTCTTGTACGTGGGTCCCTCTCATTCACATACTGTCACGTCCGCACGAGGCAAAAAACAAAACGACCTCGTCGGACAAAACGGAGCTAGCTCCGAAGTCCTCGACGGAGGCAGTAGATGAGTTCAAAAGGTTTTACTGAGACACGCAGGGGAACACCAAACAAAACGACAGCACAAAGGGAGCACGGCCAACCTGGCATACTGCAGTGGAGAATCACGAAAGGGAAATACACCGGCGAATGCTGAGGCTAACCTGGTGACTTTTATAGTCAGAAGGCAGGGCACATTAGTGAATGGAAATCAGTTGTGCGAGCCGGAGGAACAGGGAGGGGAGTGGCGCGCACCTGACGCCAATCAGGATGTGACACGTACATGTACTCCGGCTTACTTCCACTGACCTTCATTCCTCTCCTTTCCCAGGCAAACCTCAAAACACAATTTTAAATCATTACTCGATTAAAATCTCAACATTAAAAAATCCCATAGTTGGGAAAAAAACAGACTTTAGAATGTATTTTCTTCTTTTCCGTTCGGCTTTCCCCTTCAGGGGTCGCCACAGCGAATCAGTGTCCTCCATCTTCAGAGGTTTGATTTGTGTTTGTTTCGGCCAAGCTTTTACTTCGGATGCCCTTCCTGACACAACCCTCTGTATTTATCTGGGATTGGGACCGGCACAATAAGACACCTTCAGTATGTATGTTTTTCATCATTTTCATTTTTTTATTTATGGTAATGCACATATTAAATCGGAGGAGGGCAAACAATGGCTGGCAGCCCGTTAGTCTTTTTAATACAACCCGCTGAAGGTTGGTGGTACACAACTGAGGTTCGATGTGAATGATTGCATTTATTTCATTTGGACTTTTAATGGCAGACATTTTAACGCCAGATGGCGCAGTTACTGAAATTTGGAGAGCACAGGGAGGGAGGGGAGAGAAGAGAGAACAAGAGAGATTGAGGAAGACATCTTTTCGACCACTTGCGGACCTCTGTCAAAAGGAACTTCCTGAACCCGGTTAAAAAAATGCTGGCATTACACCTTTTAATATTACATTACATTAACGATTGATTTCTAATAACAGAAATTATGGAAGCCACATGGATGCCAGCAGGAGCGCCAACTCAAGCAACTCCTTCTTGATATGACAAATTAAGTGTGTCTGCGCCCCTATTTTCTTTCAATGGATTCAAAACACTGACATGCAAGCGATTCTTGATTGCAGTGAGTTTTACTGGAATTGCGAAAGCTTTTAATTTCATTCATTACAATTACGTCATGTAGATCATGGCATCCAAACCAAGACGGACAAAAAGTGATATGCATCTGATTAAATGAAGCACGTTACAAAGTACAAAACATCCACATCCAGGAGACACAAATCGGAGACTTTGTAAAACATGGAAGAGTTTCTTGTTAAGTCCAATTATGGCCAATTCCATGTGGATTGCTTATGGTTCGACAAACAGTCAAGTAAATGCATATTTCCTGGAAGGGTTTGACTGTCGCGTTGAAAACTTAGCAGACTAAGAAGAGAGGAGGCAAAGCGTCTGGTGGGTAGGTTGCAAAACTTCATTGCAAGAAATCAGCTGAGCAATGTGTGGTGATCGAGGGGATGTAAAATTAAGGACAGTGAGTGAGTGGAAAGAAAAGCCACCGAGTCTCTTGTGATCGAGGGGATGTAAAATTAAGGACAGTGAGTGAGTGGAAAGAAAAGCCACCAAGTCTCTTACTTTGTCTCGTTTTGTAGCAAATGGTCCGAATTCTGTTCTATTTTTGCATATTGTATATTTTTTATACACCTGTACTTACGCTGCAGTTTTTGGGCAATATAGCACTTTTTTTAGGGTTTCAGTGCCTTTCTTCACTGCTTCTCATAGTAAAAAATAATAATAATTTGGGCTCCAGTTTGCTTTACATTTCATACCTGTAGATGGAGGGCACTGATTTGCTGTGGCGACCCCTTCTAGCCGAAAAGCCGAAAAGCCGAAAAGGAAAATAAGAAAGAAGATCAGATCTTATTTGCTGTTCTTTGTTTCTAGCTGAAAATGTGAAATTAAGCATTCAACAACTTCTCTACATTTCTGTACAGTTAAACTGCAATGATGTTATAAAATATGTGTAACAACAAGCAAAGAAAACCAAATCTCAATTTCCTTGTTTCACATGACAAGTAGATGACTATGACACTATGAAAACAAGTTTCCTGAAATAACAGAGAGACACACGTTTTAATATTTTGACTGACCAGATAATAAAAACATGGGTTGATATTACAATTGGGTGTGGTCCAAAAATCAGAAGCTGCAGTTCTGTTGTGTTTGATGATGGTTGGATGAGAGCACATATAAACTGACAATACATCATTTGGTTTTGCAATGTTATATTTAAATGAACATCCGGGATCTATGTATATTTTGAAAATATGTACTGTACTGGTACTGATGTGTTATTTTAAATGTATTTTAAATTATGTAAAATGTTGTTTTTAATATTGTCTCAGTGTTTTTAAGGTTGTGTGAGCTACTGTGACTGAAGAAGGTGAGGTTCGTAAAGTTCTCCATTGCTATTTACAATGGAAACAAAGCCCTTTGTGTAGATTTTCCCCATTTTTTCTCTTTGATCTGATAAGGACTCTGCAGGCAGAAGTCACAATTGCACTTCTTTCGCCATTGCTTTTGTTCTGCAGAGTTGGATGTACTGAATCTATTGAAGTCTGCTGATGAATAAATAGATGTTGTAGTCATGGCTTTGTTCTGTGTTTTTTTTTTCTTTCCGCACTGGCTGTATTGGAGGGTGTGGCTCTTCAGGGGTGCACGTGTCTGATTTCCAATTAAGCCCCGGCCAATTTAAAGCCTTGAAATTGCCATTGTTCTTTAATGAAGCCATGTCAATGGCTCAAGAAAAATGCTGTTTTTGGAGTGTCGAGAACATAGAATGAAATTTACTTTTTGCCAGCTTTATGTCAATAAAATAACAAGGATCAACATTTGTATGATTTCCCAAACGTAATTTCCCTCTTTGGGAAACTAACTATAAAATGGCTTGTGACAAAAAATGTATTTGATACACCAAAGTTTAGATCCTCCAATTGGCTGGTAACCATTTTAGGGGGTACCCCGTGTACTGCCCAAAGACAGCTGGCATAGGCTCTACCATGCCCCGTGACCCTTGTCAGGATAAGGAGATTAGAACATTCTTTAGTTCGTGCTGCAAATCACATCTGCCGATTATTTTAACGCGAGTTCCCGCGGCTGCAAACATGTTGTGATGCTATTTTTGGGTCTCCCAGGCAGCCTCTCCGCCTCTTCTTGCATGATGATTTCAATTTGATCCTCAAGGCTGGAGAAACACGGTCTCCCCTCAAAGTGGTAAAGCCAACACTGCCTCATCACATTGTACACCTGGTGTGACAGTGCCATAGTTTTCAATGATGCTGTATGCGGATATACATTACTTAGAAATCATCAAATGATTGTCGAGTAAACAGTTCATTGTTTGGTCAACTGCATGGAATTAATTTGTGCATTCATGAATATTGAAAATGGCGTTAATCAGAGAAAATTAGCTCTATTTTTGTAGAGCGGCATTTCATTGGCCAGAAAAAAAGTTTCCTGTATTCACTTCCACAATCGTGCATAAAAAACCAAAGAGAGAAAACTCCACCCATGCACGCAGTTAAATCAGACTTTGAAGTTGACTTCGGCAAAGCACAAAAATAGGGCCTATTTAGTGAATGCTCTGATCTCGGTCAGCACATCATTGTGATTTTTATGATGAAATATGATTCATAATGATTCATTAAGGTTTGAAGAAGTATGTATTTCTGTGGAGCAGTTTTCAGGGGCAACTTTCTAATTTTGTGCAGTGATTTTATTTGTTTATTAATTTATTCATTTATTTATTTTTGCAGGTTAATCCCAGGGAACAGACGCAAGAGATTTATTAAAAAATAAAAATATGACTATATAATGAATGAACAATTGGTTTTCCTTTCCAGATTCAATAGTGTTTATGTCCTAAATAAACACTACGTTTAACAGCTAACTTAATTTTGTTGTTAAATTGTTTCAAGATCTGCTGTGATGTTATTTTTATGATGTAGTTTACAAAATATTCCTATTTATCTATTTGTTCTACATAGAGCTACAAAAGAAACCCCCAAAAAATCTCAGTTTAACTTTTAATAATTGGAGTTGTAACTTTCTTTTCATCTAAACCCTTTTCAAAGAGCAAAAATATAACCCCTCCAAAATAAATGTATGTACATATATAAAAGAAAACTTGGGTGGGATTGAACAGATTAATGGCAAATCAAGATACAAATTGTGCAGTTGATTATTAGAATTTTTTTCTGACATATGCTAAAAATAAGGTGTTGTGACAGATGAGGATAATGTTTTTTTTTTTACATAACGATTTGAATTTGTAGCAGCAGTTACCTTGGGTGGGCAGTTTGGAGGGGAAGGCAACCTCCAGTTACCCTTAAGGATATTTAGCAGATGCATTGAAATGGATAATCCGTGGGCATCGTCTCCTATTTCCTGCATACATAGCTGATACATGCACAAAGGATCAATAAATCATACATGGTTCGATATTAATTAGGCCAACAATGAGGATCGTGTCCTACCTTTTTGGGGCTGGAATTTATATTGCAGTAAGAAAAGAGCTCATGAAGAACAATTCCAAAACTCCACACATCTGACTTTTGAGAGAATCTTAACTCATTGATGGATTCTGGCGCATACCTGCATTGAACACAGATACAGAACACTGGTTCAAATAAATAAATAAATAAATAAATAAATAAATAAATAAATAAATAAATAAATAGGGCAGCCCGGTACAGTTGTATGAAGTATAACATACTCTGTCAACAAAACAGAAAAAAAAAACTGAGTCATGGCAGTTTATGGTTATAAGAGTTTTGTTTCAGCAACGGTATCAGAATGTGTGTAGGAGCCCACACCCGAAGTAGAATAAATACGACACACCTGACGTGATGAGGCTGTTGAGTTCTCGGATGAGGCTGCGGCATGAAGGTCTAAAGGCCGCCTTGTAGTTCATACACTGGCTGATCAGCTCTGCTAGCTCTGTCCACTGAGACGACGGCAGTTGCTGGATACTCTTGTAAAATTGCTGCTTCTACAAATAATGATGGTTTCAAACATTTACTCAAGTCTCCTCCACTAAACTCATAATATTTTATAGTCAAACATGTTCATTCTAATGTCACATTTTTTCCCCGAGGCGTTGCAATACGTACTTTACCATGCATACCTAATGCCAAACGCACTAAAAAAACATTAAAAAGATAAATAAAAGTTACGACTATCTGTAATTTTCCAAAAAGACAAAATAGGCTCAATTTTTCAGTTGCAACAGGACCTGAGAGGTGAGACCACCTTTCATTGTGGAGACTTCACACTTCAAATATAAAGTCTCACTTTTAAATATTAACATAATGAAATCTTGCAAATGTGATTTGTGTTTCATGTTTATGTAGAATTATTTGTCTTGAATTTTGTATAATAATAATAATAATAATAATAATAATAATAATAAATTACATTTTAAGCGGCTTTCAAAGCTCTCAAGGACACTTTACAGTCACAGACAAGCATTGGATTGGATTGGATTTGCCTTTATTAGTCCTGCAGTGGAGAAATTTACATTTCACAGCCGCAAAGTTATAAAAGGAATGAAAGTAGAAAAAACAAAATACAGGAGCTGCTGGAAAGGCAGCCACTCTCGCGGCATAGGTACTACAATAAATAAAATACAATCACAAATAGAATGCAATAAATAAAATACAATTACAAATAGAAACAAGAGAGAGCAAGAGCTACACAGAAAATACAATTTTAAGGAGGTGGGTTTTGAGATGGGACTTGAAGGTGGGAGGTTATAGATCAATGTTTGTGCGTAGAAGAGACACAACTTTGAGTTACATGTGGTTTTCCTTCAGACTCATTTGTGGTTGGGCAGAATGAATATTTGTTGGTTTTCAAAGATTGACTCCATGCAAATTTCAATATTTATTACCAAAGCTGGGTCACTTGTGGTAAACTTCACATTTTTTTTCTTTTCACTCCACTCTTTCATGTTTCTCAGTGAGACAGAAGTTAGGACGAACTCACCCACAACATGAGACAATTTGTGAGTGTGACATTTGAGGCCAAGGTTGGACACAGACGATGTGTCCCAAATTCACAACCTCCCATCCCTGAGGCACAGCTCCCACACCACTCTCAACATCAAGGCTAATCTCATGTGAGGACCACCCATTGGCACAAATGGATAGAATAACATCACGCCCAGTGTTTCATGATTCTCATTCTTGATAAGAAAAAAAGAGATACTGTAAATCATCAGCCATTTTCTGGTTCATTGTTTGTAAAATGCTGTTTGGAGATCACGTCAGTATCTGTGAAGTTGGCTTATCTGACGGATATACAAAGTCATCTGTCATGGCTGCATGCATCTATGACAACAATCAGTTTGTTGCATGTTGTGGTAGGAGGTTATAAAAACACATTTATTCATTTAAGTCTAAAATTGGCACTTTAAACTGGCTTGAAAAAAATCCCAAATGACAGTTGGTTGACAGAGGGTCTAAAAAACCTCTTCAGCCTGCAAAGGTCTTCATTTAAAAAAATATATATATATATATATATAGACAGACACAGTTTTTTCTCTCCAAAATACAAGAGACAATAAAATGGCAATAAAAGAATTGCTGACAAAATAAATCAAGATCTAACAGGATGGCAATTATGACTGAAGAAAACGTCCGACATGTTCATGGTAAAATAAGTTAGGAGTGAGGGTGGTTTCTTGTCACTATATAAATAATTTTTCACAGAAATAGCCCTCATCTTTGCACCAACAGCATATGCTGTAGGGCAATATTGAACCCCCCACCCCTGAATAAAAGTATTACAAATAAATACAAAAGGCAGAAAAATAGGCACTTTTTAAAAGTATTGTGCTACTGCTCAATCCTAATTTTTCCGAGACTAAATTATTCATGTGTTTAAAACTCTGAGCATGGTGATGACACTGAATGGACAATTGAGCATGACTACATGGACACATACCACGGAAGGATTCCCTGACTTGTTGATTGAATTGGCCCTCAATGGATGTTACACAATGGTCATTTTTCCAATCACTTCAGTTTCTTCGCACATGGCTTTGTGAAATACAACATCACATGCATGTCTGGTGAGTGAAAAAGTAAAGCACCCATTTTCACACTTGGTGTCATCTTGAGTTATTGTACTGGACAAACTGTTACTTTCATACCCTGTTGATACCCAAGAATTGAATAAAATGTAAAATATGTCTGGTGGGGGGAAAGGAAAACTGTCAAATGGGAAGTAAGTTTGGCTATTCAAGCTTCCACGTCCCTGATGACATAGCTGCATTCACTCTTTCTACACTGCCTCATCATGGCACACTTTTGGTAAGGTGCAAATGCACAAAAATAGAGCAAGGCCTCCTGGGATACTACGTGACAGTGCATTCCACAATCTTTCTCAGAGGTCTCCCTTCAGAGTCTCAGCCTTTGAGATCCTTTTGATCAAAGACGATATGATTGGCCAAATAGATGGCCACAATACCCAAGACTGCGGAGCAGGCAATATAGGTGGTGACTGATTGTGCAAACTGAACAATGGTGCCCATGAGCAGGGTGGGGATAACCTGAGAGAGGAGGAAAGTGCTATCTAAGATAGCGAAATCCAGGCCCACGCCGCGGTCTTCATATCCAGACTCCAGTTCCTCCGGCTCTGGGCCAGTGGACCTCTGAGCTGAGCCGTTCTGGTTCAAGGGAGCAGAGGAGTAAATGTCCTGGCTGAGGAAGGCATTTCCAAAGGAGGGGCCAGAGGTGTTATTTAATATACTCTTCTCTTCCACTGGAGTCAAATAGTCTCTATTAGTTGTAAAACCATTTCTACGGCTGTTTTTGGTTTTCCTTATTGGCATATACACCTGCAGTGGGACGAGACAAGTTGTAACAGCGTTCCTACATATTTTACCCCCCGCCTCCCAAACCTAACATGACAATGTATTCTTACCTTCTTCTCCTGGTGGTAGTGGCAAGTGAGTGTGTAGGGCAACGTCTGCAACGCTGCATATGCATAGCCAGTGAGGCCAGCCATGGTCGTGACGAGGACCACACTCTTAGACATGCAGATGACCAAAGCAGACACGGTGAAGCTAACCATGCTGCTCAGATAAACCCAGCGGGACCCAAAACGGTGAACCATTCGACTCATGATCATTGAGAAGAAGGTTGAGGTAGCACACTGCAGGACCAAACCCAAACTTCCCATGCGGATACCTGAAATGACAATAGAAATTGAGTTTGAGCGGGTGATGCGAAGCTCACAGCGCTTCTTAACCAATAAAGGGGGAAGGAGAAGCCAGATGTTAGGTACAATAAGATGCATTTGAAGAGGGAACACACAGGCCAGCACATATTTACTGAAGAAATGTGCCTCCAAGTCTGAACAACTTGGCTGACCACACAACTATTAAACTGAGGTCCTGCCAAAGGACAAATGGAGAAATCTAAAATACAGAAAAAAAAAGAGCAAAAAGGAAGGCCTGTGGACACTGAGAAAAAAAGCACGTTTTAACAATTTAAGATGAAGTTTGACCAAGAATGAGTACAAGTTAACTCATTCACTGCCAAACGTACAAAACTGTGTCCACTGCAGTGCCATCGTTTTTGTCACTGTCACTCGAAATTCAGGACCCACAGAATATTGAGTCTCGGGACTACATAAACTTTCAATGCAGCATAGGAAACCTTAGACTCTCTTCTTTAATAAGATAAAAATTGTTAATTCTTAAATTATATGGTTCTGGAGTTATATGAGCTTGAAATGAGGGCGGCTCTCAAAAATACAATGCAATACATATACAGTGATACCTCGGTTCTCGACCATAATTCGTTCCAGGACCCTGTTCGAAAAGCGATTTGTTCGAACACCGAAACCATATCTCTGCTCCTGTCACTTGCGAGTTGACAGCAGGGGGTGGGGGGGGGGGGGGGGGGGGGGGGCTTCCTCTCCCGGCCGTTCTCTACCTGCTGTCAATTCTCTAATCACGGACACGGGTTCGCGATCACCTCGCCAATGCCGGATGATTGACTCAACTCGCCACCGTACCTGGAATCCTCCTTCGATGCGCGAGTGTATCCGGACCGAGGTATTTTTCCTGCGTCCCGTAAATTTATGTCATCTTCTGGGATTGCGTAATTTTGCACCCTCCTGTGCCATTTGCTTTTTGGCGTAGTAAGCGGGTCGGATCACCCCCTGCCTTCTTACTTGCCGTGTTTTCTTTTATTTGTGAATAAACATCCTGCTTGGGCAGTACGTTTCTGCCGCCTGCTTTGGGATCCCAAACATTCCACTGCGTTCCGACGAGTCAGCTGCCGTCACTCTTGCTCGGAACGTGACAGCTACGGATGACTCGGCTACAGGATGTTCTTTTCTCTTAAAAATATCTAATATATATAATTACACTTGCTCTCACTCCCACAGCCACATCACTAGATTTCATAGCCTCCTTATTCTTTAATTTCGTACTGATCGTAGATTTCGCCATACTGTATTCCCTAGCCAGATCAGACACTCGCACACCTCCTTCATATTTTGCGATTACAGTAAAGTCTCGTTATATCGATATCGGATATATCGATAGTCCCGGTTATATCGATGCTATTTCTATGCACGCATGGAGAAAATCACATGCAAATATCGATATTTTTTCGGACTCCCTTGGATATCGATATAACGAGACTTTACTGTATTTCTTTCTTAAATGCAATAGTTGTACTCACTACTTTTCTTTTGTCACTTTTAGCAGCACTTACTTTCTTTGGAGGCATGATTAGGGGCTAAAACGCTTCGTACACCTATGTTAAACGCTAGTGCAAAACGCAGCACGTCCGCAAGCGACAACAGTTGGTCACGGAGAGAGCGATACACCCGTACGCCGCTCAGCACCCCACCCTCGCGTATGCACTCACGCGCCGTATTGGCGTTCGAACACCGATTGGTGTTCGAACGCCAATACGGCAAGAATATCTCGAATATTTTGTTCGAACTTCGATTTGTTGGAACTGTGAGGCATTCGAGAACCAAGGTACCACTGTACATTGGTTTATATCGCGCTTTAACAGCAGCTGAAGCTGGAACAAAGCGGCAACATGAAAAAAAAGGGAAATGCTGCCCCCTTGTAGAAGGGAAAAAACATTGCCAGAGGCCCTGGACAGCGCTTTATTAGCACCCAAAGAAGAAAAAACAAAACCCGAACAAATTCGGGAATGGCGCTCCACATCATATTTTCAATTCCCAAATAAATTCATGAATGGCAGTGAATGAGTTAAGCTTAAAAATAAGCGAATATTTCAGTTTATAACCTTCATGTATTTTTTTACCCAAAGTTGTCTAATGACAGGCTAGCAACCACGCTTTCAGTCAAATGGTTGTGTGGACAAAAGGCTCAACATTTCGAAAAATCTACTGTATATGAGATGTCCCAGCCAAATGTTTAGAAGTAAAACATTTCTGGGAGTGACAGCAGAATGAATATTGTTGGTGCAAAATTCAGGAATGGTGCACATCGTCACTTATGTGAATGAGTATTTGGAT
Organism: Hippocampus bargibanti; assembly: GCF_051943395.1. NCBI lineage: Eukaryota > Metazoa > Chordata > Actinopteri > Syngnathiformes > Syngnathidae > Hippocampus > Hippocampus bargibanti. Next base: position 17,063,417 of record NC_142738.1, on the reverse strand, counting down.
CATATTCAAAGCTTGACTGTTGAATTGACATGACAGAAAATGACTGAACTGAAATACAAAGGAACCAGATCAAATAACAGTCACATTGCGCTCCTGAATTATTTGTACCTATGGCAAAACTTGTCTTCTTCTGATTTGAATAAATCCATTCTTTTTTTCTAAATAATGCAATTGTATTTTTTAGAGGGGGGAATCCCGCATCAAACATATTTCTTCTTCATCAAATCATGTGGCAGAATTAGCACCCCTGATGGTACTAGCTGACATTTTTTTCCTACAGAGCAGCACCTAAACATTTCAAAGCATGTTTCAAAGGATGGGAGAACACAGGAAAAAAAGATACTTACCATTCTTGGTTCAATTTCTCACCATCAGCCAGCTACCTGGGTCATTTCCTCTTTAGCTAATGCCACTCTACATTTTTATGGCATTGAAAGTCAACATATTTTTGGTACACAAGGTTGAACATCTTTGCAACAAGAAAGTTGAAACAAAATGACTTAATAATAAGTTGACTGCCTAGTTTGGTAAATAGATTGGTGCGACTACAGCGTTAACATAAAATCGTAAAAGTATTTTTGTATTTAAACATCAGAGTTTACCACCACCGGGAAAGGGAAAAACTTTCTGACCTTCATCGTATCTTTGTCTGGGCACACTTCCCGGTACTGCGCTTGGCACTCCACCATAAAGGCCTTCGCCCACAAAGACTGTGAAGAAGAGCGTGAAGGACATGACCGCCATCCAGCTGCAGAGCTGAGCCACACACAGCTGCCACATCACCCTTGGAACATGGCAGTAACTCCTGTAAATGGCGGGGGTCATGCACCAGCATGTTCTCAGCAAGCATAGCAGAGGTCCAGACTTAAGCAGCCTTAGCTTGCACTTGAGCAGGTAGCAGCATGTGCGGGGCGCACCACAGCGACCAGCTTCCACTGCACCGGCTGCTGTTTCCAGTAAAGATGCGGCACCGGGCGAGCCCCTGATGCCACCGGAGGGTTCTTTGGAAACCTTCATAGTGATGAGTATGCTCGGAATGAAGATAAGGATGAGTAGAAAGAAGAGGCACTGATCCTGGCCTCCAAGATAAACAGAGAGCAGACTGTGGCTCCAGTCCAGTGCAGGAAGCAAATATCCCACACAGCCTCCCAAGCTGACCATGAAGGAGAACATGGCAAAGGCTTGGTTACAGTCCTCCCCATCTCGATACAGGTCTGATAGGAGTGCCTCCAATGGCGTGAAGCAAACTTGTCCACAAAAGTCAAGGAGGCCGACTCCAAGGATGAGGAAAGCAACCTTAAGCAGAGAAGCACATACAAAAACGTTCCGCTTGGACAGGTCTTTTGATTTCCTACGCCATTTACCAAATTTTGATGGTGCTTTCAGAAAAGTGTCATTTCGTCACTGCTACATATTGCATTGTCGAGCATAAACATAGTCCGGGAACATTGATGCGGACCGCTTCAATTGATCCAAGATCATGACTAAGTTTGTTTTGGAACCTCATTTGGTGTTCTGGCGGATACAATACCAGGACATGCTTTAGGCTTTGTTAACTTAAAAGTACATGTAAAACTATGTTACAGCAAGGGGGTCCTAAATACACCCCGGAGACCATTTGTGGCTGCTCTCCCTTTAAGCGGCCCACACCATAAATGACGTTTGACACAGCCTGCAACGTTAACGCATAAAGTGTCAGTGTTAAAGGTTGGGTGATTTGTGACACCCCGAAAGCTATGACCACCAAGAGTTTATACCAGTCCTGTCTTTATAAGCAAAGACCCATGGAACTATTTATGACCAAAGCAGTGACATTTTCACTGGGTAACACCCAGTACAGTAAATGACAATATGATTTGGGGTTTGAAGCAAAAAAAAATAGTTTGCTCTGCTTTCTCTTCCTTGTCAAGGTCTGATTCATGAAGCGAGCACAGTATTGATCCTCCAGAAAATACTGCCTGAAGGATTGTCTGCTTTCAACAAATTGCTGCCGTTTTAGCTCTCAGCGACTGGTGATGTGATTCAGCTGCTGCTGTATCTTGAAAGATCTTAAACTACTTTATACCTTTATAACCTTTCAAAGAAAGCTGAACTGTATCCATTTTTTAAACAACTAAGACACATTAAAAATACTATCCTGTAATTACTTGGTGGGTTGGTTTAGTCATATTGTTTAGATTAAGAATCCCAAAAGACATTTCTGCTCTATGATATCAGGCTATAAACCAAATGATGTCTTGTTACAGACCTGACCAACTCACCACAGGACTTTGAAGGCGAAAACTAATCAGACCTCAATGTACTCAAATTCAAATATGAGCAAAACAGGTCTGACCACAAACAACGCAAATTGTGGTAGCACATAAATGGCTCAGACCACTTATTTAGCAGGCTCGGATGGAGCCCATCATTTCCAAATGATTTTCCCAAGACATATACTTTAAAGTGATCACCGCTATTTACTGGTGTAGCCTGCGAGATATTCACACCTGTGGGAGCGCACGCTCAGAGGGATTGTGGTGGGTCGTTTTGGTCTGCCTCAACTGAAGCAAAAATGATGTTAAAGACATTGCTAATTTGAATGATTTAAAAATATAACCAGACAGTGCTTCTAACAAAGAATCTTAATTTATTACTTCATGGGCAAAAGCACACAGTTGTGTTAGTGAATGGTGTGTGCGCTGATCATTGCAAACAGCATCTCAACCTCATCATCTTTTCTTTTCCGTTCATCTTCTATACCCATCTTCTAATCCTCACTTTGTTATCGTCAGTTTCTTCCGTGACAATGCAGTGATTTGGTGTGGGTTAATGAACAATAATCCAATACAATATAATGTAGATGGGACCTCAAAACCCAAGACGGAGTCAGTAGATGTGCGATGCCAACTGCTTTGTATGTTGCGGGCCTATGCAACTAGCGATTTCGCTAATTAACCGCTGTAATGAATGAAGGGCACTTGCGTTCTAGGGAATATGGGGGACAGTCAGCGCCATCCAGATTACATGTGTAAAGTCACCAACCTGGAAAGTCCGTCCTCCCCAGGCAAGGTGTGAGGCCAGCATGTCGGCATGGGGAATGATAAAAAGGGCCAAAAGGACTCCCAGAGACAGCAGCCAGATGAAGGGCTTCCTTCTTCCGTAACTGCTGTTGCAGTTGTCACTGGCTGAGCCAATCAAAGGAGTGAACAGGAGGCCAAGCACCGGACCAATACCTTAGAATAAAGCACATACAAAGATCGAGTCAAAGGGGAAAGTCAAGTAGGAAGAAGGCTCCTCAGATCGTTTCATAAAAATGTTTCACATAAAGAGTGGCTCCACCATGATCATCAAGTCTACAAAATACCAAAACTTTGGTGCTGCACATATCATTCATGCACTTTAGACCTGTAAGTTTTTTGTCCGTTTCATGTTTTTAAGTGTCTCCATAGTGACCATACATGTACCGTAGAATCGCATCTATTGTTGTAGCATTATAGTAGACAGCTACCAATACTTGCAGCAGTCGGTGAACGGCTGCTGTTCCGGAAAATGAATTGACTTGTGTGAATCGGTGCGCAGCGGGTGAGGGAAAAAAAGGTTGGCGACCACTGGTGTCGTGTGCGTAGAGGCTTACCACAGAGAGGGGCAGACCGGTAGTAACAGAGACACGTTAACAGCAGCAGCTTGTCATCACCTCAGTCCTGCAGCTGTGGAGGCCGATCACAACAAGATCCACCAGCCACAGCTGTTCATTTGCTCAAAAGTCATTTGCGGGCGGGCGGGCACGCACGCATTAAGGCAAGGCAAAAATAATACTAATAACAATAATAATGACGATTTGTCACTGACTCTGTTCATAACCTTTACGGACAGAATTTCTAGGCACAGCGGAAGCGTTGAGGGGTTCCCAACGGTGGAATGTGCTCTCTGGGTCAGAGACGAGATCCTGCCTCAAGTGGAGGATTTTAAGTATCCTGGAGTCTTGACCATGAATGAGGGCAGAGGGGAACAAGAGATCGATAGGCGGATCAGTGTAGCGTCTACTGTAATGCGGACTTTGTATCGGTCTTTCGTGGTAAAGAAGGAGCTGAGCCAAAGGGCAAAGCTCTCAATTTACCAGTCGATCTACAACCCAACACTTATTAGTAGTCCAGAGCTATGGGTTGTGACCCAAAGAACAAGATCCCTGATACAAGCGGCCAAAATGAGTTTTCTCCACAGGGTGTGCCAACTCTTCATGAGAGATAAAATGAGAAGCCCGAGAGGACCTCAGAGTCAAGCTGCTTCTCAACCACATCGCGAGAAGCCATATGAGGTGGCCCGGGCATCTGATTAGGATGCCTCCTGAACGCTTCGCTGGTGAGGTGTTCCGGGCATGTCCCACTGGCAGGAGACCGCGGACATGCTGGAGAGACTGTCACCCAGCTGGCCTGGGAATGCCTCGGGTTTTGCCACGAACAGCTGGAAGAAGTGGCTGTGGAGAGGGACGTCTGGGCTGCTGCCCCTCCGAAAAATGGATTGATGGATGAGTGATAATATTAATACATCAGATGTATATGGTGCACAGTCTCACACTCTTACCATTTTCAGAATCGGAATGCAAATCGAGCACAAACCACGAATACTACATGTTGTGTTGCCTTTAACAAAATGAGACTGCAGTCATTTATATAGTGTAGTTAGTCCAGTCCTGAGAGAGCACACCAGTGAAAGAAATATAACGCGGCGTGCGGAGCAACCAACCAATGGCTATTAGATAAAGAAGAAAGCCATTTGAGAACCTGACACTAGCTCGGGGCAAAGTGGCTTTTGGCCTCTGGAGACACAATATCCATTTTCATTTAAATAACACTCAGACCCTCCATTATAATGATAGGATTGTCGAATAAGACTGAGTGCCATTCCCAAATTGCTTTGCCGCAAAACCTTTTTACAGAGAATATCACAATGAAATCATTACAAGCTAATAGAGAAACTAAAGGCAAGTTACACTGTTGAAGATGCAAAATATGTGTATGTTATCAAAAAGACACAATTTGGGTTTCGTGGAACACCAGCCACTATCGGCACATCACAAGACAAAGTTTAAAATTAGCTGCTTTAAGTGAGCACCATGTGAATGGCATTTAGGGTGACCTTAAGTTATTTTTAAACATATTCCAACTACACTTTTGTATATTTGCTTCAAAAATCCACCCATTTTTGCTTGAACATGCAATACCAAATACAGCCACAAACCCCTAACAAATTCAGGACTAAATAAAGAAATGAAAATCACGATCAAAATAACGGAAAAAACGCCCAACATATCAGAATCAGAATCAGAATCAGAATCAGAATCATCTTTATTGCCAAGTATGTAGAACACACAAGGAATTTGTTTCCGGTAGAACACGCTGCACTAGTATCGTTGTCAAAAAAACTGCTAAGTGGCACTATACAGTTCCATTTTGGCTACTGTTGAAAGAGTTCAAAGAGTTAATGGCTTGGGGGAAGAAGCTGTTTAAATGTCTGCTGGATTTGGCGCGCATGGATCGGTAGCGCCTGCCTGAGGGGAGTAGCTGGAAAAGGTGGTGGGCAGGGTGCGGAGGGTCCAGTAGGATTTTCTGCGCCCAAGTTTGGATTCTTGCAGTGTGCAAGTCCTCGAGAGTGGGTAGGGCGGTGCCAATGATTTTTTCCGCCGTCCTAACTGTCCGTTGAAGTCGGATTTTGTCCATTTTTGTGGCAGCCCCGAACCAAACGGTGATGGAAGAACACAGGATGGATTCGATGACAGCCGTGTAGAAATGTTGCAGCACCTCCTGTGGCAGGCCATGCTTCTTTAGCAGCCTCAGGAAGTACATTCTCTGTTGGGCCTTTTTCAGGATAGAGTTGGTGTTGACCTCCCACTTCATGTCCTGGGAGACTGTGATTCCCAGGAACTTGAAGGTCTCAACGGTTGACACCAGGCAGTTGGATAGTGTGAGGGGTAGCTGTGGTGATGGATGTTTCCTGAAGTCCACCATCATCTCAACTGTCTTGAGCGTGTTCACCAGAGCTCCAGCTGCTCCACTTGTTGTCGGTACGCAGACTCGTCGCCGTCTTTGATGAGACCGATGACCGTGGTGTCGTCTGCGAACTTTATGAATTTGACAGCTGGGTGCGTTGAGGTGCAGTCGTTCGTGTAGAGAGAGAAGAGCAATGGAGAGAGGACGCATCCCTGCGGGGCTCCAGTGCTCGTGGTTCGTGTTGTGGATGATATATTTCCCAGTCTGACCTGTTGTGTCCGTCCTGTCAGGAAGCTGAGGGTCCACTGGCAGATATGACCTTAAAAAAATTATAATGTTTGACCTTATCAATAGCCGTGCCAAGAAATACTGCGACAACATCTAGTCAATGGCAAGCAAATCTTTCATCTTCCTTTCATAACTTTGCTGCTGTGAAATGTAAATTTCTCGACTGTGAGACTAATAAAGGTAAATCCAATGCAATCCAAAAAAAGCAATCACAAAAGGGGTGTTCACACGACAACTTTTACTCTGGTGTAGCACCGGTGCGGCCCGGGTAGAGTTTACATGATATATGTTCTACATTGACGGCGGGAATTGATGTTGCTTAATGTACAGTTTTTAAACATATGACAATGTTCCCCCTTTCCGTGAAAAAAAGCAATAAAATGTTCAATAGAAAGCTCAACCATATTTCAAATTTGCCATTTAATTTTAAAAGCCACATTTTGGAACCACACCATACAAGGTTATACTTATACAACACGGCCGGCCGACATTGCATGTCTGAAGGCTATTAGTCACAGATATACACTGTAGAAAATTTGAAGGTGACAGCTTTCTAGATATTCCATCTATTTTCCGATGCTCTTTATCCTCACAACGTTCATGGGGTGTTGCTGGAATCTATCCCAGCTGTCTTAGAGCAGAAGGTGGGGGACACTCTGAACTGGTTGCCAGCCAATAGCAGGGCAAACAGAGATGAACATTTAAGCACACTTGTGCCAAATATTACCATTTAAAATCGTTTTTCACAGTATAATGCTCAAAACCAGACTCTTCATTCAATTATGTATTTGTTTTCACTCCTTTTTTGGGAGGCTAGGGGTATTAGGACCTTTAAAAGGGAAAACACATCACTCCAAAAAACAACTAATGGTTTGACCAATCACGTTTTAAGACCACAATAGGAAAGAGGGGCGAACCTTATCACTCCCGGTAACAATGAAACAATTTACATGGCAAGGCCACAACTTTTTGAACCAGCCAAATTTAGAGTGGATTGTCCGTTTCATTGTTAGGGCATTGGATAATAACTGTAAATAATGAACCACGTAGAACATTTACTCAGAGTTGTTCATTTTCAGGTCTGTAGCCAAAGACAATGCAGGCTATAAAATTGCACTCAGGACTTTGGCAATAAACAACACTTAGTAAACAATTCAAAGAGAAGACACATACGTAAAAAAAAAACAAACACACGAGAGGCAAGATTGTGTGTCTATGAAAACTAAGGAAAGCATAATGTGCTACCTGACCTGAGGAAGGGTAGAGACTCAAACTTAAGTTAAGCATGTCCATAGTCAGGCTGCAAGGTCGTCAAGGAGTTGGCGTGGAACGTCGTCCCTCAGAAGCATACAATGTTATTTGAGATTGATAATGACAAACCTCGACTATTTGTCCACCTTAGAAGTAAAGACCTGCCATCTTTCTTAAACTGACAAAAATCCTTTCAAACAATATGATTCTGTGATTTTAGGGCCAAAGAGAAAATCCCTCCATACAGAAAAAAAGCTCATCGCAATCATTCCTGAAGTTGCACCAATGGCATATTTTGATAGGTGTATTCGTCGATTTGTAATCATTTTTATATCCCACTAATATGAAGCCTGAATCTGTTTTTCTCATGATCATGAATGTCACAGCAAGTTAGTAAGAGTCACAACACCCCGAAGTTTGGCAGTAACTTTTTTTAAAAATCAGGACTAGTAAAGTCTTTGATGCTTTGTTGTCAGTAAAATGCAAGCAATGCTAGTTTAGCTATTAGCACAAATTGATCACCAGAACATCCTTGTTGCGAAACTTTTATAAAAGTAATCATATTTGGGTAAGTAGATCTGTTATAAGTAACCACTTACCTAAAACCATCGTCATGTAACGCTCCTCCACACCGGCCTCCAGCAGCAAAGGTGGCACATATGTGATTCCTGCTGCCACACAGATCTCCAGGCCACAGGTAAGGGAGTTCAGTAGGACCAGACGCCACTGAGACCTCCATCCAGGCATATTTACAGGGAGCTGACTCGCCTTTCCTACCCTCTGGGATGATCACTTGCAAGGGTATGGCGGTAAGGGAAGCAGGGGGGGTTAACTTTGGGGAGACAGATGGGGCAGCCGGGTAGAGGCAGCAACAACGACAAGTCGATGTCTTCGATGACCTGAAAGATTCATCCTTGTTTCAGCATTCTGGATCTGGGGAGGAGAAAGATAAAACACCATCAAAATCAGCACCCATAGCACGTCGTGGTTTTGGGCGCATTCGTTGTGAAGTAACATCTCCTGTACCTACAGTATCTGTCAATGACAGTCACTGTCTTTTCACAGTAAATATCTGCATTTTCCAGGACATTGTACAAATGCATGGAGACATCAGCGAGAGTCAAAAGCATTTGATTTTCATAGGTCCTCAGAGCTCCTCGACAACAGTTTTAGGGACAGAAGGAACAACAACAAGCAGAGAGGAGATGAGTCAGAGTAAGCAATGCAATGTGACAAAACACGAAAACATTTGCCAAGAGATTTCTGCCTCCCACTGCTGCTTTGCTTGTCTTTTTGCAGTGATGAAGACAGAAGACATTTCAAAGTCTGTCTCTCTCCAATCTTTGCAGAGTAAACCAATCAACCTGTCAGGCACACTAATAAGAGAACATGCCATGCACTATCAACAGTCTTTCGCACCAAGACCCCAAACCAAAGCAATCTTTTGAAGATAAAATGTTGTAAATGAATACCCACTGTGCAATTTATGCAAAAAAAACCTTAACATGGTGGCAAAAATTCATAGTGCTTCTTTGGTATTTTATGCACCCGATATTCGTTGTCAGGAAGCAAGGCAAACACACCTTAATGTGTATTTTAGTCCATTACTCAGGTGCCATATTTTGAAGATAACCATATGTACTAATCTTCTTTCTTTTCGGCTTTTCCCGTCAGGGGTCGCCACAGCGAATCAGTCCTCCATCTTCAGAGGTTTGATTCGCATGTTTGTTTTAGCCAAGCTTTTACATCGGATGCCCTTCCTGACACAACCCTCTGTATTTATCCGGGCTTGGGACCAGTACAATAATACACTGGCTTGTGTCCCCTTGTGGCTACAGAACAAGCAATTCGATGAGCTTAATAAAGACGAAGATGCTCGATAAAAAGGCAATGACAGCAAGGATAATAGTCGGCAATAACAAAGGGAGAAAATCAATGCGTTTTGGCAATGAATTACACGATTGAAATTATAACGCAGCATTTTTTTAAATCAGGCTTTTTCACCATATGTACAAATAAATTATATAAATCTTGTCGGACCTCATGCTTGACCGAGGCAGTTGAGACCAATCAGTATGTGCTTTAACCAGCTACATACATGACTTCATGACTAAAAAAACTAAACATCGATATAATGTCCTTGAGAGATTTAAAAGGCACTTAAAATGTAAGTATTATTCGGAAAAAATAGGATAGACAAAAGTAGAGACATGCATTGCCGTCGTCAGTTCAAACTGTTTTTAAAACATACAGTACAGGAACAGTGAGAACAGAGAACCTATATTTGTATTTGGTGTGATATTTCTCCCTGAATGCTGCCCATCTGTTCCTTACAGGGAAACCGCAATGAGGTCATCATCTCTTTTGTGGAAAATGACTGATTGTATGTATGCATGGATGGATAAATATATAGCTAGCTATATAATATGACAAAACCTTTGTCTTACAATTAGTAAACTATACATACATACATTGTGCGCGCGCACACACACACATACACACACACACACGCGCACGCACACACACACCAGTGTCCATTCAAGATGCAGATACATGTTTTCATTATTATTATTATTATTCGTTACTCGTTTTCCATGATACCCCCTAGTGTTTATACAGACACAAAACAGTAATGCTTTCAAACGAGATGACAAATTGATGTTGCTAAAACACTGGTTTTAAATTGGAGGCATGATTCAATGTTACTTGAAGTGTTGTATTTATTTTAATGCTTTGCACTGAACTTCCGACTTGAAATGGCATGACAACCAAATATTTTGAATGGTATTTATTTGGGATGTAATTTTGCATTTGTTTTGGAAATAAATATCTAAATTACAGACAAATAAAAAATGTCCCAAGATATACAATTTTGTGTAAACTCTTGATATAAATCATATTACAAGCGTCTTACAGTAAGTATGGCTTGGAACAGAGAAGGGCAAATAAATGTTCTAGGATGACGTTGAAGACAACCACAGTTGAGGCTGTGGCTGCTGGCTGGGTTCCTTGTGTTTTTGCTCAAATTGAATGACTGTAACATTTTGGTGCTCCTCCCTTGTACATTTCTGCACCCTTCATGGGCCTGAAAGCTTGAATACATGTCAAGAAAAGCCTTCATGTTGATCGCTTCCCAGATGTTGTTCTGACAGTCTTAGCAATCCATACAGAGGCCTATAGTAGCAGATAAGCTAGTATTTACATTGCACTGATCACTGCAATAAAAAGGCAAAACATCATTTGGTTACTTGGTAACCCAAGAATACTGTCTCCAATTTGAATTTCACGCCTGACAAATTCAAAAATTAACAAACCCATTTTTGGTTTGGTAGGATTTCCCAATGGGAAACCACTGTAACAAATATTGGGTTTTGTAAACGTTCATCATTTTCTTATTTTGAAATGAGAGGTAATTCTTTACTACAGTATACCCAAAATATATTGTCAGGTGCCTCCTGTTTTCTCTCCACCAAGACAGATATTTGATCAGTGGAGAAAAGAAAATGCAAATATTAGCAACACGGCTCTGCCAACTGGTGGTGTCCTTAAAATGTTAAGTTGGTCACATGATTTGTGGTGAAAGGCATGGTCAGAGGTCAGAGTGACGGATGAGAGTTTAAGATTACATGCTGGGGACTGGGGTCAACACTGTTGAGGCTGTCCTTCAAGTGGTCAAACGCCAAGCACAAATCAACTTTTTAATGGAGTTTTCAGACAGGTTCCTTGTTATTACCCTATTGATAGTAACAAGGAAACTTCTTTTGTTGAGTGAGTGTGCCAAACATCTGAAATCATAATGCTTGCAGTTCCACAAAACATATACAAGTTCTTTGTAAACAGCACACCATTGACTACTGAAAAGGGGTGCCTCAAACTATAATTTAAACGTTTATATTTTCATATTAAAGGGTAATTCAGCTCCTTGACCAGACGTTTGCTCCACCCCTCTATAATATTGGAAAAAGGCACTTAAATGAGACATTGCTATTGAGCTGGAGGCAGTGGGAGAAGGTTGGGCGTGGTCTGGCTTTGATTGACAGCAACAGTGGCAAACGATGACCCAAATAATTTCTGTACTACAGCAAGCTATGCTGAAGAAACTAACCAAATGTTATGCTAATAAATCACTAAACTGAAAATTTATATAAAGATGTCCTCAAATGCTGCGATTCCAACTCCATCTCTGGATGGATGCATGTACAAGACTGTTCGGTTTATATAGTGCAAGGGATACACAGCTGCAGCGAGACAGCACCACAGACATATACAGCACTGTATATGAATGCAGCAACAATGTCATCTACTCGCCGTCAAGAGCAGTGAAGCCACTGGCAGCCATCTTGTGATGCCATTTGCTAAACATGATTAATTCCAACATAATTTCTCCATGGTGCTATTTTCTGTAGAAAAGACTGGACTTTTTCTGGCATGTGGTTTAACAACAAGTCTACATGCACATTTCATTGGTAAAAATGCAATTTGAAATGTTCTCTTATAATGCATATCTTTGAGTGAAACTTAAAGACGTGTCAGCATCACACCATGACAACATTTTCAGAGATTTTCAGAATTTGTTTATTATGACAATGGGACACACTTTGATGACTGAAATTTTCTCCAAAATGCACTGGACAACCAATAATGTTGGGCACCTAAGCGATTTAACGACTTCCAAAATCTGTTTGCATTGCTGTGTGACTTCAATAAGTATTCTGTGTGAATGCCTGATGTTATGCAGACATAATGTTTATGTACAGGAAAGGCAGAGGTAACTGACGATGGCATGTGAACCTAGTGTGGGGGGTGGGGGGTGATGCCGGTATGTGAATCGGGCAAAAGAAGTTTAGACCCCCAAAAAGGGCACCGACGAAAGAAGCATGCCTACGAATCACAGCAACTTCAAACTGAACAGTTATTTGGCGGAACATGGCTTTTAAGCAGCCACGAGAAAATTTAGGATAAATGAAACCATGGGTGAAAGGTGGAAGCATGAGAACGAGACTTGCCAAGTCAAGAAGACGACGTTTCCATAGAAACAAGGGAAGGAGCCTTAGTTGCAAATGCAACTCGAGGAATTAATTCACGGTCAAAGATGAGCCGTCGGGAAATGGAAGTCCGTCGTGGTGCTTTTGTTTTCTGAAACGGTGTCAACTAACAATCTGGGCAACGACGACCTTGGCGCAGCAATTTCCGGTGGCCGATAGGGAAAACAGTCTGCTCCCATTGCCATAAAAAGATCAACAACATCCAGCCCAACGACATTATCAACATGGATGAGGAGGCACTCATTTTCAACATTACTGTAAAACACATTATCAAAAAGAAGGGGACCAGTGATATGCTCAAAGGGACATGAGTTGGCTTGACAGTTGTGCTTGGCTGCCATAGATATTTCAATGAAGTACTGACTGAGCCTTGCTCCCGCCAGCTTTTTAAAAACATACGCTAGGGCCCATGCATGCATTGCATGCTACTATACTGTTTTAACTGCTGTATTGTAGTGTGTACTGCACTTATTTTACAAGAGAAATGCAAGAGAATGCACATGGTAGGTTTCCAGCGTTAATATACTGTAGTATGACTTTAGACTGGTAGATGGATAGACAGATAAATATGTATTCTTTTTTCCCCCGGACCGCTTGATTGTCACTGAGATCGCATGGGTGCTGGCGCCAAGAGGCAGGGAATAACCTGAATTGGGTGCCATTCCTAAGGACACTTAGGAGTGTTCAAGCAGTTTACCATGCATACTGTATTTTTGCAATGTGGGAGGAAACCGGCGGACCCAGCGAAAACCCATGCAATGACCATGCAAACTCCAAACTCCACACAGGAAGGTCGGAGCTGGACTACAGGGCGTCTGTGTGTATGTGTATCTGTATGTATATGTGTCTGTGTACACACACACACACACACACACACACACACACACACACACACACACACACACACACACACACACACACACACACACACACACACACACACACACACACACACACACACACACACACACACACACACACACACACACACACACACACACACACACACACACACACTTCCAATTTTGCAGATTACCAATAGTGGGTTAATCTGGTAAAAAAAAAAAAAAAAAAACTCTGCCGTGTGGGATGACAGTGAATGAAGGGTTTGAGGCACACAGTTGTTTTTTTCAGTGAAAAAAAAATACAGAAGTTTTCAGGAGCAGTGGCAACGCAAGATGGCCGGCCTCTGGCTTTAGGGGTCTATTGATAGTTGATTGATATACAAGACCACAGTTCTGTCTCGCTAGGCTCTGTCACATGCTCGCTAGCTCCCTCAATCTCTCTCTCTCCCTCCTTCAATACATTGGCCAAATGACTGCCATTTGCTGACTTACACAGTGGAAAGCACACACACAATCCACTTCAGTGTTTGCGAGAGTTGCAAACAAGGTTAAGAGACACACGCATGTGCTGTCAAGTAGACAGGCGACACATATTTAACAATTGAGAACATTATGTAGGTATACTGTATTTACAATTGTCAATGGATAACACAGCAAAGTTAATTAAATCTTGAAATACGCAATACTTTTCACGATACACACCCACCACGGCTGGCGGGGTGATCTTCGGATCTTCGGTGGACGCACACGACCGAAAAGCGCTCGAGCCGGCCCAGCTTTCCACACCCCCTCTCTCTGAATTCACACGTCGATCGCCTCCGATGAGCTTTTTGCAGATCATTTTACTATAATGGGACCGAAAAAAACACCACATGTTCGTGTTCAGCCGAGGAGAAGGAGATCATTGAGAAACACGAACGAGGGGTGCGTTTGTGGCGTCACATGTGCACACCGCGGCTGTCATGTGAATCTCAGCCTGACACATCTCTCACGCTGTGTGTCATTTCCCTGAGAGTAACTCTCTATGACCCAGAGGTGTAGTCGAGGGTATACGCCGGTGTACTTATTTTTTGGTCGGCATTGCGTATACCGACAGTCAAATGTGATGCGTTACTACGAATAAATTGAAGAAACTACCAGCTGTACTCGTCTACTCTGCTGTTTATTTGTCATCCAAGTTTTCGTTCAGGTTCGAGAATAGCGCACGACTTCTTATGACTCTAGGCTGTTTGGAAAGCATTGTCTTACTGAATGAGCAGGGACAAACACTTGCCAACGTTTCTGTGTTGCTGCACTTGAACTGGCAAGATGTGATAGACGTGATTGTGATTGGATAAAGGGTAGAGTCATGTGTCATGGTAAGCCAATCAGAGCTGGTGTTTTCAAACCGCAACAGCGTGTCATTAGTCACGCTTTCACGTGACTAATGAAACCAAAATTCAATTTAATTTCATTTCAACGAGTCGCTGTCACCTCACCAGTGACATGATTACGACGAAAGCGCCTCGCTGTGTCTTGTGCTGTCAAGTCCAACAGTTTGCTTTGCACGAGGTGATTGTTAGACGCGATCGCGCAAGTTTGTTGCTTTCCGATCGCAAGTGTGCCATTTTATTCGCCCTGCCCACCTTCTTTTGTCACGTTTTATTCCGCGTCCGTGGAATTATCGGACTTGCGTCTTTTGTTGTAATAAAATCTCTGCCAGCACCTACGGGACTCGAAGTGGATGCAGATGACATCGAGGAGCTTGTTGCTAACCATAATGAGGTCATAAACACAGAGAATTTGATTTGCCTTCAACGCTGAAAATGATGTTAAATGCATTACATGACTACCGGTCATCTTTTTATTTTTTATCTTTTATCTTTTATTCAAGCCTGGAGATAACCACTTTGAAGAAAAAATTCACCAAGTTGTGGCTGCTCACCTTTAACTGAGGTCAGGAACATTTTAGGTAGTTGTCAGTGATTGGGCTGGCCCATGCAAATAATACGTCAATGTGCCACACAGCTGAGCGGTTTAATCTATTGTGAATCAAACAGGCTGTTAACCTAGCTCCCTGCATAATGTTGTGAATGGAAAGGACGACTGGGACCTGATTAAAGAGGTAATGTGTTTTCATTCAATCATGATCAGGGCCATTTGCATGTGGTCAATAAAGCAGTTATGGTTGTTTATTTTTTCCTCAATGGATAAATGAAGTACATAATCTAATTTGGTTAGATCAACAACGTGAATTGTTGGTAGTTAATACCTACCTTTTTTTAAAAAAAGTTTCTGAACATGAGAGCCGCTTTACATTGCATAACTATGTTTATATGTGGGATAATATCCTTACAGTGACGTGCAGTCAGGGGAGGCAGATGAGGCACACCCTCACCTGTCATTTTGGAAATATCAAATGACAAAATAAATTAAACGGTTGTATTTATTTAGTGATTTGTACTTTGACATTCTTTTCCATTTAACGCCACCATTCTTTTTTTTTTTTCAAAATCGCTGAATTTTCACATTTACCGTTCAAATACTAAGTAGACACGAGCGGTGAGGCACCAGCCGGCTGAGCCTTACCATGGACTCCGCAATCACTATGCTAACTGTGCTGGCTTGCTCTGCAGTGAGACCGCATTGCTGTCCCTCTGCATATCGCAATTAAAGTGTTCAAAAGCTTTTAGTATATGAACTAAATTTCTACAGTTTAGCTGGTGTATATAATGTACAGTCACTGTACATTATAAACACTGTACTACAGTGTTTATTTTATTTTATTTTATTTTATTTTTATCAAAACTGTATGCAGAGGTGAGGCACACAGTTCTCCTGCCTCATGACAGGGGGCGCTGGTGATTACAGATTCTTCTTGCGACTCCTCGGCTGCAGAATAATAGAATTAGTGACAGCAAGCTACAGTAAACAGTTAGCAAGTTAAGTGCAACCATCCAGTCATTTTTTCGTGTTGCTTGGCCTTATTTTCAGAATGGAGGATTATATATCTAAATTGAAAGAATTTTCTAAACTGGACTTTCAATCGAAGCAGGAGATAATAATTAAAGGAAGACCAACACCGCACTGTATAGCTCACAAACGGTGAGGGATGCATGTAAATATTCTGGACAGCTTTTCATCTTTTTTGCCAAGAAGAATCTCCTTGAAACTATTCCTGAAGCGACAATGTTGCTCCAGCTCGTGCTCACAGTTCCAGCTACTACAGCATCAGTGGAGCGCTCATTCTCAGCACAAAAGACTGAAAACATACAGTCGGAACAGGACTGATCGAGGACGATTTTCTTCACTGGCAGTGATCTCCATTGAGACAGAGAGACTTGGACTTCATTTAGAAGTAAAGGTAACACAATAATAAAGTTTTAATTCTTTTTTCTATGCTACAGTTTGTATCGAGTATAAAAGGAATGCTGACATGACATTTTAAACAAAACATGTTAACTGTTGCCAATCAAATGGTGAATAAGCTACTCTGTGGAGTTCAAGTAAAATCAGTAAATCTGACTGTGATGACATCAGTGATGACATCAGTGCCTCACCAGCCATGAACCTCACCGCACGTCACTGTATCCTTAACAGGCAAAGTAGCCATGTTTGAATTAAATGAGATTTTATGGAAAAAGATTATAAACCATACTACAATGAACAACTGTGAAAAATGATATTCATTACTCGTGGACGAAAGGAAGAAATGATAAATACCGTTCTTAATGCATAATCCTCTCCATAGAAAATCTGAGAGCAGTCCTGGCCAAGTTGTTTAGCTTCTGACTCCACTGTCTTACTATGTTTCTTTATCCTGCTCCAGTCTACATTGACTATGCCCTCCTCTACTGAATCATCTCCTTTTTCTCCATCCCTCTTTCTCACTCCTACTCTCCCTAAGCCTGCAAAGTGGGAATTGCAAACATTCTCAAATAACTATAATTTTTTGTTTTTATTTGAAGTAAAAACTATCGTTCCCCTGGCGTTGTGCAAATACGAAACTATGCTTGCACCCAGAGTGAAAGTGAGACACCGGAGTCACCTGTGTTTTGTGAAAAGAGCCCATGACAACGTAGTATAATATAACAACCCCACCCAAAGGCCATACCTGACACTTCTCATTTCACAAGCTTGCATACCCTACTCGTTCTCTAATGTGCTCACTGACAAAGCATCATGCAGGCTAAACTGCCAGCCATGTCATGAGTATCTCTCACTATGTTCCTTTCCAGCTGAGTCTTGGATAAGGTCATACTCTTGAAGGATGTCTTGTCTGTGGACAACTTTAACCTATTTCCTGGTTCGCCAGCACTAAACATATTTGAGTAAACAGGTTGAGATGCACATAGACGAAGCACACACAAACTCAACCTTAAACAGATTGCTATGCCTCAACCTCGGGGCTAGCCCATGCCAGTCATGATTAACAAAGAGTTACCCCTTCTAGAGATGCTCCTAATGAACAAGAAAGGAAAATGTGAAGCATGGGGAACTCTGAAAGGGAGGAGCAGTGGTGGGAATAATATAGTTACAATATGATCAGTTTAAATGAATCTTCATTAAGAGAGTCAAGTGGCCGATCGATATAAAGACTGAGTATGTGTGGGCAGCTGCAGCGGGGGTGGCTTCCCTAGAATTTAAGGAATTTAGAAAATCCCACTTTAGATAAAGGTTGATCATCGACTCTTTGTATTGCAAGATAAACATTGGCAGATAAATGTGAAATTTCTAACAAGGGCATACCATATAAATGTCCTTGGTTCGGGAAAAAATACAAAAAAGTGATTTTTCTTATCATTGGAACATGTCTCAACCCCAAGGAGAAATGTTTTTCTTGGGCATATACTCATGTTCATGGAGTAGTGAACTAAGAAAAGAAAAGAATTACATTGTTGCTAGTTTGGGTTATATGTATAGTCAGAAAATGTTTGATTAGCAGGGGCCACGCCATGTATCTATGGCCTGCCAAAAATACATAAAGAAGGGTTCCCCCTCCGACCCATTGTTTGTAGCATTGACTCCTCTACATACAATGTAGCCAAATATTTAAAAACTATTTTAGCTCCGTTGGTTGGTAACACAGAATACCACGTAGAGAACACCACAGGGTTTGTAGAGAGGATCAAAGACCTCATATTGGAACCTGAGGAAACTTTGGCATCATACGATGTGACTTCTCTCTTTACATCTGTCCCAACCCCAGCAGCAGTCTCAGTGGTGAGGACGAGGCTGCTGGCGGATGTTTCTCTGCATGAAAGAACCAAAGTGAAACCGGATCACATCTGCCAATTATTAGAAATCTGCCTTAATACTACGTATTTTCAATTTCGGGAAAAATTTTATAAACAAATCCATGGTTGTGCTATGGGCTCACCAGTTTCACCCATAGTGGCTAATCTTTACATGGAAGAGATGGAGAAACAGGCCCTCACATCCTTCCCAGGGACAAAACCTAGACACTGGTTTAGATATGTGGACGATACTTTTGTCATAATTAAGAAACAAGAAATTCAATCCTTCACAGATCATCTCAACTCTGTAGACTTCAACATTAAATTTACTCGTGAGGACATTCAAGAGAACCAACTGGCCTTCTTGGATTGTAAAGTAATTATAAAAGAGGACAGAGCGCTAAAAACAGAAGTCTTTAGGAAGGCTACGCACACTGACCAATACTTACTTTTTGACTCTAACCACCCTTTACAACATAAACTAGGAGTTATCAGAACCCTCCAGCATAGGGCTAAACTAATACCAACTAGCACTGAAGGTAGAGAAAAGGAGTCAAAACATATCAGGAGAGCACTCACTAACTGTGGGTACCCTCAGTGGTCATTCAACAAATGTCAGAAAGAAAGAATAGCGAACGAAACCAATAATTCTCAAGATTCTAAAAGGAGAGGAGTAGCAGTACCGTACATTGCAAGAGTTTCTGAAAAATTACAAAGAGTCCTTTGGCAACATAAAATTCCTACTTATTTCAAACCGATAAACACGTTAAGGCAAAAATTAGTGCATCCAAAAGATAGGCTACCAAATGAAAAACAAAGTAATGTAGTTTATTCCATACATTGTAAGAATGAAAATTGTAAAGAGCAGTACATTGGGGAGACTCAACAAATTCTCAAAAAAAGACTTTATCAACATCGCAGGGATAATACTAGTGGGCCTCAATCGGCAGTACATTTGCACCTAAAAGCTACTAACCACTCATTTGACGACAATGAGGTTAAAATCTTAGCGAAAGAACATAGATGGTTTGAAAGGGGGGTAAAAGAGGCGATTCTTATAAAACAACAAAATCCTTCATTAAACCGGTCTGGTGGTGTGAGGTTCAATTTGGATCGTTCATACAATAGCCTGCTCAGGCAAAACAGGTTAGGCAACTTTCGCAATGCTGATGAGGGTCGTTATGCTGATGAGGTGATACCGGGGGGAGTGGGGGTAATAGGCCAATCGTTAGTCAGGAATGTAGGAACAATCAGTGGGGCCACAGGGGGGGGTCCCGCGCCCCTCCCAACCTGAGAGTAGGGACCTATCATAGCTGTGTCCGGCGCCACCAGGTCTGGACATTAGGGATATATAAATGGGGCCGATACGACCAGTCAGACTTTAGTTCGCTGACGAAGCCTCTTGGATAGGAGGCGAAACGTCCGAAACCTTCACTTTTGTACAGATGACGGCTGAAGAAACCTTCTCATCAATGGACCACTCCTGTACGACTGAGAGCTTACACAGACGTATAGCAATAAATAACATAACACAAAAATAACATAAGATGGCTGTGAATATTTTCATCCATTCCGATGGTTTAATTTTTAAGACATTGAATGGATTCCCAAAGTAAACTGTTCTGGATGTCTTGTATCAGAGGAGCCCTCATTAGTTTATGTAAGCCCGGGAGGGAGAGCACAAACCTGGAAAGCCATTCAATGCTTCGAGAACAGATGGGCGTAACCAATTACAGGGTCAATTGATTCTTGAGGATTCTAACATTTGGTTGCAAGTGACTTCTCAATCATCTTTTGGCAACTGTCTGTGGCCTGCCAGAGAACAAGATGATCCATTCAACATCCAAAGTTCCCATTCTCACTATGGCACAGTATGTCATGGCAGCAGCGCTGAATTCAACAGATGGAAATGTGAGTGAAAAGGAGTCCAAGATGGCGCCCGAGTAGGCAGCCGTCAGCAAGTGCTCTCATGAGCCTTGCATTTTTTGTTGTTTTTGTCTTGTTTTTGTGTTTTCTTTTGTCACTGTAGTTGTTGTGCGTCGTGTGGAACGGATAGTTTTTCAGCATTTTTGGCCACTGCATTCATCAAGGAGGAGACTGTGCTGAGTGGTTGCGCCTTTTCGGCAGCATGAATTCGCCAGTACTGCTTTTGAACGGGAGGAATGTCGGTGCCATTCGACTGTCATCGCTGGACACCACAGGGGCTATTGTGCTTTTTTGCGCCTGTAATGGGCAGCATCTTCACAGCCCCGCTTTGTTCAGCGGAAGGTCGGTGCTGTTAGACAGTCTGCGGCTGGATGGATACATGGCTTGAGGAGCCCGCGATAAGAAGGAAGGAGCGACAGCGCAGAGCGCCGATGCATATATGGAACTGTCGCAGTTTGGAATTGAAGCGGATTCATGAGGGACAGGAGATGTAAGGCAATCTCTTTTCGTCTATGGATGCTACAGCTGTGTGTTTGCTTTCAACATTTAGCTTGTAGTCGATGTGCACATTCCACCATGATGTCCTTGATCCATTGGTGAAGAGACACTTTGATCCTCTCCTCTTTCATCTGGAACTAATTTATGTAACAAAGATGGTACAGAAAGTGCTTAAGAATGGATGTCTCTCTGTGTCTTTGTGTTGTCATGTTATTTGTTGTTTAGTTTTTTTGTTGTTTTGACTTCAAGACGGCGCCGCGAGAGTGGCTGCCTTTCCAGCAGTTCCTGTATTTTGCTTTTCTACTTTCATTTTTTTCATAATTTTGCTGCTGTGAAATGTAAATTTCTCCACTGCAAGACTAATAAAGGCAAATCCAATCCAATCCAAGAGCATTCACTAAAGGATAGCCTCATATCTTTTTCAGGAACTGAGGGTTAAAATAGCCAGATTAGGACCCATGCTAGTGAAGTTAGCACAATGTGTTCCTCTATTATTGTAACTTTATCAGGAAATGTCTCTAGTTCATGTTGACATCAGATGCCTCACCAAGAACCAGTAAGACATTTGGACTCTAGTTTGTTTTTCCTTGAGTGGTGAGGTTTATATTGTTGTCATACTTCAGAATTTTAATTATATGTTTCAACTAAAACACATGCATATTCCGCATTGCAAAAAAACAAGCTTAAATTCCATGGGTCCACAAATATGTGTTCTCCAGAAACTGCTGAACGCAACACTACCCACTATAAATTATGGTGCACTGAACTTTGTTTTGATAAAAACCAAGAAACTCCGGTATGGGCCAGAAAAAGAGCAAAAGGGAGACTTTTTAAAGCATGACGACAAAGAGCCATTGAAGTTGAAAGGTCAACTACATTATACTAAACACCAATGAATGTGTTGAGGAATCAATCACTCGTGTGCTTCCACAACAAACTAACCTTTAAGTAAATATATGAAAAAGATGCTAAAAAAACTGAGCATACATTGCCAACAGCTTGTATCAGGAAAGTAGCAATTCTTTAAAGGCAAAGGTGTCAAAGTCAATGCCCAGATCTTGGCTTCATTTTATCTGGGCTGCAAAAGAAAATCAAGAATGTCAAGTTCCATTATGCTAGCGAAAGTCTGAAACAAAATTTCAAATTCTCATCTGTAATCCACAAGAACAGTCATCTTCTTTGACTTCTGATTTCACACCTAATTATCCATTAATTTATTGTGCACATATGTATATCATATGTGGAGGTGATTAAACATTTATATACAGTAGTTTCCCAAAATTCATAATAGCCCTCCAAGGGAAACTGTAACTACAATGTGGGCCGCACCAAAAATGAGTTTGACACCCCAGTTCTATGGTCTGCAGAAGTCACATGATCAAATATGACATAATGCTCCAAGCACAAGGTGTTCTCTTGCACGTCGATATAAACGGTAACACGTGGCAGGAATGATGCCATGTTACTTAAAGATTACACACAATAACCTGAAAAAAAAATAAACCCATAAATTATCAACAGGGATTTGTTACTGTCAATTCTGTAAAGTTGGGTGATTTTTTGTCACAATTCTTTTCTTCTTAGATTACTAATTTGGGAACTTTGGGAAAGACTACAGTTTAATCTTCCTATTTGTTCAATGTAAAAAGCGGAGTGCCAACCTAGGCCTTGGTAGAGAACAGGAAATATCAGGTATCAATTCAACCAAACAAAAAGCACCTAACAGAAAACAAAATAAAACAATGAAATGCAATCAAGTCAAATCTTGCTTTCTTTCCATTTTAATTACTTACCCTGAATCAGGAGTGTATGGCACATTGCACTACCAAAACAGCTGCATTAAAAAACAATAGTGCAACACAAATTTGATTGTGACCTTGTGTGTATGCGCACCTCTGTTTTCCACACGTAAAATACTATGATCCTACAATAGTACTAGACTTCAAAGTAGCCCCATGCACACTTACTGAAATCACAAGCTTGATGCTTTCACACTCCTAAAGACAGCTCACAGATCAAAGGTGTCCCCCCTTACAATTCAATAGCATCCATTTTCAGGCAGTATAATGAAAGAGAACCTTTGCAATCTGCACTATTCACCACAGAACCACTTTTTAAAACGATACCATACAAAGTTTGAAATCCCCCCATCGTCCTCTTTACTGGTGATTTCCTCCAAGGTTTTAATTGCAACAAGAGACATCTCTCTTTTGTTCTGTTGATATTTGGTATGGACTGTCAACATATGCAGTTTTGTATATGCAATGTATCTTGTGCTGACCCGTCCAGCCTGTCAAATTTTAAAAATTCCTGTGGCCACCGAGCCAAAATGACTCGGTGGCCACCCCAAGTCTAGATATTCTAACTCTCGCACCAATATAACTTGGCTGCAATCCAATTTATTCAAGCAAATCACACTTGGGCAAAGAAAATAAGTGATATTCAATGTTTAAATTGTAATTCATACAGGTAGCATTGCTATTGGGACCCAATAGCAATGTACCCAATAGTATTGGGTACATTCAAAAGGCTACAATTATGTGCACCATGTCAGAAACTATGAAAAAGTTGAGCAACAATTTCACAAAGGCGACATTCCTTGTTCTTGAGGTAGCAGACATTAATTGTTGCGCTTCAGCCCATTAGCAAAATATGTACGAGTTTTTTTCTTCTCTTTGGTCCAGCGGGCTGTAGAGCACTGCACAGCTACACTAGAGAGCATGATTCCGACTTGATCTTGGTTTTACTCACTGGCGCTTTCTACTATCTTTGTGACAGCTTTATTTCCTGTATAGAATAGTTGTTAATGTTAAGCGTGTTCATGCAGCTTCATCTGTTGTTAAAGCTCTTAGTTTTATATGAAGCAAAATGTATTTCTTTAAAATTATCTGTCATCGTTTATTTGAGATTTTAGTCAAAAGTCAAAAGTTATCATCATATTGGTTACTTGGTATTGGCCTGTCGAGGCCAAATATGAAATGATGCTTAAGTAAAGGTTATGTAATGTTTTTAGTAAGAATACAGTTCCCCGTGGAAAGCACAACAAACTCCCCTTCTCAGAATTTGGTGAGGAACCTAGAAGTGATTCAAACTGTTAAGCCCTGAGTCTGCTTAAGTATCTTGGTGTCCTCTACAGAGTGGGATTATCACAGTACCTGCTTTATGTTTGGGGGAGGGGTTATATTTAAGCCATAAGAGAATAAGAGAATTCCTTGTGTGTCCTACATACTTGGCAAGAAAGATGATTCTGATTCTGATTCTGATACAGTAATGCTAGCTGGTCGAGCATTCTCATTTCTCGTATTAACTCCACAAGTGTGTTTTGTGCATTATTGATATTATCAGCAACATGTATTTTGTTTTTCTACTTTCATTTCTTTCATCACTTTGCTGCTGTGAAATGTAAATTTCTCCACTGCGAGACTAATAAAGGCAAATCCAATCCAATCCAACATAATTATAATTTGTATTATTACAGAGGGTTGTGTCAGGAAGGGCATCCGACGTAAAAGCTTGGCCAAAAAAACATGCAGATCAAACCTCTCAAGATGGAGGACACTGATTTGCTGTGGCGACCCCTTGAAGGGAAAAACCGAAAGGAAAAGAAGATTATTATTGCGATTATATGATTGGTAGTTGTACAGTTATTATCCATCCATCCATTTTCCGTACCGCTTATTCCTCATTAGGGTTGCGGGGGGTGCTGGAGCCAATCCCAGCTGTCGTCGGGCACGAGGTGGGGGACACCTTGAATTGGTTGCCAGCCAATCGCAGGGCACACAAGGACATACAACAGTCACTCTCACACTCACACCTAGGGACAATTTGGAGTGGTCAATCTGCCTGCCATGCCTGTTTTTTTTTTGAATGTGGGAGGAAACCGGAGGACCCGGAGAAAACCCACGCGGGTCCGGGGAGAACATGCAAACTCCACACAGGGAGGCCAGACCGGGACGCGAACCGGCAACCTCTGCACTGTGAAGGCGGTGTGCTAACCACTTGACTACCGGCCCGCCTACTGTTATTATTGTTGTTATTTTTTATTTTTGGAGGGGGAGGGGCGTGACACGACCAGATAACTGACAAATGTGCCATACATGCTGCCCAGTATGGGACAATAAATGATGTGTGCTATTAACGACTATTAACAGTGTCTGAAACTCATGACAAAAAGTTAGCGGACACCAGGGAGGACAACTCTGAAAACTTACCTGCCCGGCCATAAAGTTGCCTGCCCGGCCATAAAGTTGTCCGCCCCCTTTTTGACAACTTGAAACACAATAAGACGACTAATCGCAAAAACAAAACATTGTTGCAAAGTATAAAGGATTTTTTTAAATTAAGGAAGTATCTACCGCAAATGCTCCCTTGCTTAATTTATGGTAAATATCCCTTGATGAAGACTTTGCTCCAGTTGTCGTTTGTCGTCATGATGCACAATGCAATGTTTGCATTGCAATCCTCACCTGCACCATTGAACATCCAGGGTTCGTACATTGAGAGGGTGACCTCCTACAAGTACCTGGGTGTTACTCTCAACAATAAACTGGACAACAAACACGGATGCCCTAATCAAAAAGGGACAGAGTCGCCTCTTCCTCCTCAGGAAACTGAGGTCTTTTGGAGTTCAGGGGTCACTCCAAAAGACTTTCTATGACTCTGTGGTGGCATCAGCCATCCTCTATGGCATTGTCTGCTGGTCAGGCAGCATCACCACCCGGGACAGAAAAAGACTGGAGCGCTTTGTCAAGCGGGCCAGTTCTGTCATGGGCTGCTCGCTGGACTCTCTAGAGGAGGTGGGCAACAGACGGACGCTAGCTAAACTAAAAGCTATGACGGACAGCCCCTCCCACCCCCTCCTGCCCATCCTGACAGCTCTGGGTAGCTCCTTTAGCCAGAGACTATTACACCCGCGCTGCAAGAAGGAGAGGTACCGCCGCTCGTTCCTACCGACTGCTGTCAGGCTTCACAATTCCCAATGATCACATGTGAAAAAAAAACAAAAAAAAACTGGACACTTGTAAATATGGGTTGTTGCAATATATCTAAATGCATTTCTTGATTCTGCACTATGTACAGTCTTGTTTATAGAACGGT
The DNA here is from genome assembly GCF_051943395.1 of Hippocampus bargibanti. NCBI lineage: Eukaryota > Metazoa > Chordata > Actinopteri > Syngnathiformes > Syngnathidae > Hippocampus > Hippocampus bargibanti. The sequence continues at coordinate 17,037,282 of NC_142738.1, read as the reverse complement.
TTTTGCACATCTACATTTGCACAGTATACAGTTGACATTTTTATTTTGTTATGCTTAGAATATCTTGTTTTCTATCCTTTCACAATTTGTTTATGATGGTGCTGCCATTACCAACAGAGAGGTCAGTTTGACTTTGTCAAGCGATCAGAGGCAACAAAAGGCATTTACTATTCACGATTCATAGGAGGGTAATGACAGTTCACCACATGGGCCAAAGAGGACAATAGAGAAGAGTTCATATTGCCGACTGGAGTGAATAACCCGCTTGAGTGGTCCATGGAGAGTAGAAAAGAGTGGGAAGAGGTCTTAGTTAATGGCAGAGCAATCACGATAACAATAAATGTCACTGTCACAGGTTCCCACATTTGAACCTTTTTGCTTCTCAAGGGAGTGCTGATTCTAAACGGAAATGTGTCAATGCATGAATGGTTGAAAGGACAACCGACGCCTTATCTTACAAACTTTCCGTCTTAAGAACATCAAATTTATGAAAATTAAACCTTATAAGTACTATTTTCATAATACACACCCACCACGGCTGGCGGAGTGATCTTCGGCGGAAGCACACGACCGAACAGCGCTCCAGCCGGCGCTACTTTCCACACCCCCTCTCATTGAATGCACACGTCGATCACCTACTTAGAGCTTTTTGCTGATAATTTTACTATGATGGGACCGAAAAAAAAACACCACAGGCTCGTGTTCAGCCCAAGAAGACACAACATAAAATCACCGTCGCTGAGAAGAAAGAGAAAATTGAAAAACACGAACAAGGTGTGCGTTTGTGTGATTTAGTGGCCGAGCACGGCTATGCTAAGTCAACCATTGTTCCCATTCTCCGGAACAGAGAAGCCATCAAAGGTGCGTCTGTTGCAAAAGGTGTTTCCGTGCTCTCAAAGGGACGGTCTCGGGTAATCGAAGAAGTTGAAAAACTTCTGTTAATTTGGATTCACGAAAAGCAGATATTCGGCGACAGCGTGAGTAAAGCTATTTTATGTGAGAAAGCACGGCTAATTTACATCGATATGACCATGCGCCAACCTGGAAGTTTGGCACTTATTGAGGATTTTCAAGCCAGTAACGGATGGTTCGAGAACATCTGAGGGCGAGGAGGAGAAGGCAATGTTGGCAAAGTGGAATGATGTGCAGGCTTTTACCGAACAGTTCCATCCAGAAAAGACTGGCTGTGACAATCATCAACATGATGAACGATAATGTGATGCCTCAGCTTCGTAAAATCTTACAAGTGAGAAAGCAACAGGTGTCAATTAAGAGGTTTTTAATCAGCAAAAATGATGAGGAGTCTCCAAAGAAAAAAGAAGAGAAGCCACACCAGAGGTTAAGTTAATATCAAATATCCGTCCTACTGGAAGGTGACTGTCCTTCCATAAGCCATCAATGACCATCAAAAAGTTAAATAAAACTTTATTTTACAGCACAGTTTATTTCTTTAATTACAGTCCTCATGTAATGTGCCTCTCTTTGTGACTTTATGATACAATGCAGTGTATTTCTTTCATTACAATACAATAGCACATTTATTATACATAGAATAAGGTATGTTGTGTGTAGTTTAAAGGCTTATTTAGTTAAAAACTATATTTTATGGAAACCCGGGAACGGATTATTCCCATTTTAATGGTTTCCTATGCCTATGCCCATGACAGGCGCAAAAAAAGCACAATGGCCCCAGAGCTGTCCAGCCATGACAGTCAAAGTGACACCGACATTCCTCCCAAATAAAAAAACAGTGCTGGCATATCGGTGCTACCAAAAAGGTCTAACCGCTCCTCTTTGATGAATGTCATGGCCAAAAATGCTAAAAAAAAAAAACAATCTGTATCCTTTTTCACCTGACTGGCACAGTGGAATCTTGGTTTGAAAAATATCATTTGTTCATGACTGTTTGTGAACTGAGGTAACATATGCCATTGAAATGAATGGAAATACGGTAAATATGCTGCCCAAAGTGCCAGTTTACTGCATGCAGTTTTGTCGGCTCCTCGTTAGAAAGAACAGATATTTAACACACCTATTTTGCCACATTACACAATATCACATAAAGAAAATAAATAATGTTGATTCATTTTGATAAATGTGCAGGACGCCAACATTGAAGTATTTGTTGGGAATAACCCTGTATAACACTAGTTTTCCTTTCGGCTTTTCCCTTCAGGGGTCGCCACAGGGAATCACTGTCCCCCATCTTCAGAGGTTTGAGTGTCGCATGTTTAATTTGGCCAAGCTTTTAAATCGGATGCCCTTCCTGACACAATCAACCCTTTGTATTTATCCGGGTTTGGGACTGGCACAATAAGACACTGGCTTGTGTCCCATTGTGGCTGCAGAAGAAGCTACTCTATAAACGTAATAAAGATGAAGATGCTCAATAAAAGGCCCCCCAAATAAAGTACAACTACTCACCATTTGAGGACAATGCTCTGATCTTACCATGAAATTGGCATATCTTTCCTCACATTTAATCACAAACAGAACTTTAACTTTTCAGAAAGCCTTGCTTTTACGACAACAACAATTCTTTGATCTCATATTAACCGTCGACGCTTCTTTTCTCCTAGGGATCAATATTCAAATTTCTTCATGTAGTAGGTGAAATGTTCTATTGACATAATACGCGACAATATTGTGTCGAATCAAAAATCCACATTTAAGTTGGTCTAACCGGCAAACTATTTGTGAGAAATCAAAGCTTTTTGTGGATTTGTAATTGACAATTTCACTTAATTGATCCCAAAATTATTCATTTACAACCAATAATACATATTTGTTCATCTTGTCACCTGTGCCAACGACTGAGTTGAAAGCAGGACAATGAAATGCTCTTCCATGACTAGTGTTTCATTTTTTTGTGCCATTCATACTGTCCTCCATTACCATGTGACATTTCTGCACATAAGTACGCCTCTGGCTACCTGACAGAACTACAAATACAACTGGAGCAAAAATCTCTGTGTAACTTGATTAATTGCATTTTTTATTCATTTCAATCAGAAATGTTTACTCGATTACTAAACACTACAGTTTAGAAACTGCCTTGTGTAATGGATTAAATTGGTATTTTAATAGTTTGTTTAATCTCTTTTGTGTTTTCAGTTCCTCACCATAGCCAAGTTGTATCACTTACTTGATTATTATTACATTTATTATTATATAGTGGGGGCAGTGTTTGTTTCCAGAAAAAAACAATGAGGCATGTGTTATCAATTTTTCAAGCAGTTCTAAGAAGCTGAAATCATTACCCCAACTGTGAGTCAGATGTTTGCTGAAGGACTGCTAACCAAAAAAATATATTTTGGAAGAAAAGTTGTTTTGCGGTAGAAAAAAGTAGTCTTTGAATTGCACAGCATCATTTACTTGCATTGTAGTGTTAAATGGAATTGGATAGAATTTCATTGTGTCTGATCAAACAAAGTGGAATAACATTGCATCTTGATTGGAGGTGGTGGGATTCACAATTTCTGCTTAAGTACCGTATTTTCTGGTGAATAAGGCGCACCAGAGTATAAGGCACGCACCTAACAAATTGTGTATTTTCAAACTTTTTCCATATATAAGGCGCACCGAACTATCAGGTGCACCTTCAATGAATGAAAAAAGGTTTTCCAAATACGTATCATATATACTGTAATTATAAAAAAAGTTTTCACATTATAAGGCGCTAAAATAGAGGCTGGGATTATGCAATACTTCTCCAGGGAGAAATTGAATCAGTGGCTACTGACAGTAGTGTCGAGACCTGTTGTGGCTCAATATTATTTCACATATAATGCGTACCTGGCCGTTCTTTGTAAGTTCTCAGTCGTACAGGAGTGGTCCATCGATGAAAAGTTTTTACGGCTGAAGAAACCTTTTCATCGAAGGTGTACCTGTGTACAAGGATTCCGGGTGATCTTTTCAAGAAAATTAACACTTTTGGGTCCACCTTATACACCGGAAACTACAGTAACTACTGTAAAATCATTGGTGGTGCACATTAGTCACAACACATGGATTCACCAAAAATTCACCAAATTCGTTGCCCATTTTTAGTAAGTGACGAAAATAGTTAAGAATCACAACCTCTTGGAAATCTTGCAAGAGCGTTGGTTGGGCAAACGCTTTTCCTATTTCACCTAACACTTGGGATAAAACATTGCGATTGTAAGTATCACATGTTGCAAAAACCGCAGTGACTCTCAGTCAGGAACCATAACTCCATCCGTCCCTTCCTCCACTCGTGTTTTCATGTCACAACAGCAAAGTTTTTATTAACGCGACGTCAAATGTTACGCACAACTTAAACAAAGAGCTTGCTGCCACATAACCACGTTTAAAGTCGGTGGACAGAGATAATGGCACTATAATACACTTAGTGTGATGAAAATAGCGCATGGATGAGCGGCAGTCGCCCTGACTCAGGCTGGGGATGCGGGGGGAAACAAAAAAGCACCACGCCGCTGGACCAAGGCTAACCGATGCATGACACATTTCTTCCGTAGCTACAAATCTAAAAACATCCCCTCTATTTACCACGCGGTAAAAACACATAGGCGCTTATCAAATCTCGTGGCGACGTTTTTGAGCGCATACTAAGTACCAGAGTTGATGCCAAATTCAGATTTTGAACTCGTACTTTTGCATGGTTTGCTCGTGTTTAGACATCATTCGACAGCCGCGTACAAAGAATAAGTTTCATCAAACTTAGCAGTGCTTCGTTGATACGAGCGTCAGTTGTGAGAAGGGAGCTGCGTACGAAAAGCGTAAACAATCACAGCGGTTGCGAATCCAAGGAAAATGAATGATGAAGGTTTGAAAATGTAACACTCACCTTTACTGACGCTCGACTCGGTTCCGCGAAATCCCTGCAGAGAATTCCCAGCTCACACACCGACGTTACTTAAATCGAGGACAGCCAACGAGCCAGCTGTGACTGACAAGCATATTCAAAGCAAGGAGAAGGAGAAAAATACCACTTCCGCTCGTTGCTTTCAAAATAAATAAAAAAAATGCCCTGGAAAGTTAAGATTACGCTCACACTTTCATTTTCCCAATATTTTATCTGATTATCCTACCGGTAAACCAACATGATATCATTCTAAAATGACGGTATAATTACGATTATAATATGGTTCTCTCGCAGGGATACTTGAAGCTTACATTTCGGAAATAACGTATTAAGTTTGTGACATGGAGGATCCCACCAGAATTTAGGCCTAAACGACAGTACTTTGTGCTGTAGTGGCCCCCACCCAAGTAGTATCTGTACTGTACTCGAAATCATTATTTCTCAAATGACGTTTCAATTTTATTGACAATGTTTGGAAACAAAATTATTATCCTCAATCTTTTTTCTATTTCAGACAATGACGATGTGACATAAAAAAGATGTAAAGCCAAGTGAGATTGCTTGATTCATCCTTCATTGAGTGATTCATGGATTTACTGAAGTCAATGACAAAACCAACACAGAGAATCTGAATCAGGGAGCAGTGACAATAACACAACCAATTCAGAGAAACCATTTTGTTTCCGATCCACCTATCCTCACGAGGGACACGGGTTATTGGTGGCCAGCCAGTTGCAGGGCACACCGAAACAAACAACTATCCATGCTCACAGTCATACCTAGGGACATTTTGGAGTATTAAATTGGCCTGCCATGCATGCTTTTGGAATGTGGGAGGAAACCACAGGACCCGGAGGAAACCCACAGAGGCCCGGGCAAACATGCTGTGAAATGGCTGAGGGGTTGAACACCACACAGGGAGGCCGAAGCCAGAATTAAACCCACAACATCTGCACTGGGAGGTTGATGCGCTAACAACTGGACACCCGGACTGCCCATTCAGACCACTGTCTTGTTAAAAGTCCAATTTAAAACATCTCATCTCATTTTCCGTACCGCTTATTCCTCATTAGGGTCGCAGGGGTTGCTGGAGCCTATCTCAGCTGTCTTCGGGCACGAGGCGGGGGACACCCTGAATTGGTTGCCAGCCAATCGCAGGGCACACAAAGACATACAACAGTCACACTCACACCTAGGGACAATTTGGAGTGGTCAATCTGCCTGCCATGCCTGTTTTTTTTTTTATGTGGGAGGAAACCGGAGGACCCGGAGAAAACCCACGCGGGTCCGGGGAGAACATGCAAACTCCACACAGGGAGGCCGGACCGGGACGCGAACCGGCGACCTCTGCACTGTGAAGCCGGTGTGCTAACCACTCGACTACCGGGCCGCCCCATTTAAAACATATATAATAATAATAATAATAATAATAATAATACATTTAATTTCTAAGCGCCTTTCAAAGCTCTCAAGAACACTTTACAGTCACTGGATTTTTTTTGTGTGGGTGAGCAGCGGCAGCCATTCGCGCCAGCGTTCACTCTACCCGGAAGTAACACAGCAGCAACGTTATGAAAGGAAGAGGAAAGGAAACAAAGGAAACAAAAAAAAAACAAATAACAGAATATGACAACACAAAGACACAGAGTCAATCATTCTTCAGCACTTGCTGTACCCTCTTTGTGATGAAATTACGTAGTTCTAGATGAAAGAGGAGAGGATCAAAGCATCCCTTTCAGCTGTGGATCAGCGACGTCATGGTGGAATGTGCATGTCTACTACAAGCTAAATGTTGAAAGCAAACACAAAACAGTAGCATCCATTGACGAAAAGAGATTGTCTCACATCTCCTGTCCCACATAAATCTGCTTCAATTCCAAGCCGCGACAGTCCCATTTCCGCATCGGCGCTCTACGCTGACGCTCCTTTCTTATCACGGGCTCCTCAAGCCATGCATCCTTCCAGCCGGAGACTGTCCAACAGCACCAACCTTTCCGCTGAACAAAGCGGGGCTGTGAAGATGCTACCCATTACAGGCGCAAAAAAAGCACAATCGCCCCAGAGCTGTCCAGCGATGACAGTCAAATGGCACCGACATTCCTCCCAATCAAAAACCGTACTGGCATCTTCATGCTGCTGAAAAGGCGCAACCGCTCAGGACTGTCTTCTCTTTGATGAATGTCGTGGCCAAAAATGCTGAAAAACAATTTGTATCCATTCCACACGATGCACAACAACACAAAGTGACAAAAGAAAATACAAAAACAAGACAAAAACAACAAAAAAGCAAGGCTCATGAGAGCACTTGCTGACGGCTGCGTACTCGGGCGCCATCTTGGGAAAATATCCTTAATCCTTTTGGAGGGGTTGCAGGATGATTTAGTTTGAAATGAAGAGAAATGCTCACTTTTTAAATGACTTGCTCATTGTATTGGTCAGAAATGGCTGTGAGCTTGAACAAGCCATTTTCTCATTAAATATTAATAAATATTCAACATGTAAACAACTGTTGCTCCACTGGGTCATGGTTTTCGTTAATTTTGTATTGAAAACATAGAGCGCCTTGCGGGATGCAATAAATAAAATGATAGGCTTTTATTGAAATTGTCCCAATAAATAAATGTGTCATAAAACCAAAGAATTAAATGTCCTCTGGTGGGAATGATCTCAAAATTTCTGAAAAATGTCACACTTGCAATGCAATAAGCGCATGGTAAAGGCAGTGAAGCAGGTTTTAACCTTTTATAAATATGATTTGGACAAGTTCAAATCCTGTTTTCGGCCAGTCTAATGTGATTACTTTGTGATGTAGTACTTCATCTATAAATAAATAAATAAATAAATAAATAAATAAATAAATTGTGTCGGCCTTTTGTTTGAACTTGGAAAAACTGATCAACTGTTTTGCTGCTCTCCTGACATGGCCTGAATCGAACACAACCCCAGTGATTCCCCATACTAAAAGTGACAGGCTAAGATTGGAAATATCATCCGAAACTCCTGTGAAGTTCACCTAAACCTCAACAAGTGATACAAGGGCCAATAATTCCCCCCTCGCCTACCCCAGGCTAGTTTTAGAACCATAATACTAGTTCAGCAAAGGGCGAAGGCTCGGAAAGTTGGGAGGCATGATACTGAGTGCCCCGTCAACTGCGCCCCTGCTCTACCATTCAGCAGATATCTGCTGTTTCCATCTGTCCCATATGACCCTGAACAGGATAAGCTTATGAAAACTGGGTGGATAGAAAATTGATGTAATTAGCAAAAAAATGGAGGAAACTTCCCCACCGAAACTTCTTTTAAACTGAAACTGTAAAAATCGATCCCATTTTGATTTTAAAATCTATTCTGGTGTTTTATTTAAGGTAAAATACCAATGATTCTGATGTCCATACTTTTGTTACTATATTTTTGGACTCCAGCTATGAATAGGCACTCAAAGTGCTAATGGTGGAATGACCCAATCATTGAACATTAAACATATACTGACCTCGTGACCATAAATGCAGAAGCTTTAGAATTGTAGCATATGTGCTCACATAGTTTTGCACTCAGTCAAGTTATTTTAAAATGAATGGCGTTTCCCTTATTTGAAAATTTGATTTCTCTCATTTTTAGTGCTATACAACATTAGTCGATGATGCACATTGACTAAAAATAATTGAGGATAACCAGCTAAAGACATTACCTCTTCAGATCAAAAAAAAATCTTTGGGGATGGGGGGGGGGGGGGGGGGGCATTTTTAAAGATGCCGATCAACATATAATTCTAAGTAATGATACAGTGTGGCTTCTAATCTTCTAATTGTGGCTTCTAGGGCATTTTCCGTTTCTGGTGTTTTAATGGAATTTAGGGAAATTCAACAGTTGTAGTGTGAATATGCCATACATATCAGTACAGTAAAGTCTCGTTATATCAATATCGGATATATCGATAGTCCCGGTTATATCGATACTATTTCTATGCACGCACGGAGAAAATTACATGCAAACAGGGTCGGATATATCGATAGTCCCGGTTATATCGATATTTTTTCGGACTCCCTTGAATATCGATATAACGAGACTTTACTGTATTTAAAATTTGTGTTTGGGAGCCTTTTACTGAGCATCTTCATCTGTATTAACTTCATAGAGTTGCTTGATCTGTAGCCACAAGGGGATATAAGCCAGTGTCTTCTTTTGCCGGTCCCAAGCCCGCATAAATACAGAGGGTTGTGTCAGGAAGGGCATCCGACGTAAAAGCTTGGCCAAAACAAACATGCGAATCAAACCTCTGACGATGGAGGACAGTGATTCGCTGTGGCGACTCCATGAAGGGAAAAGCCGAAAGGAAAAGAAAAATCTTTTAATTATGGCCGGGCTGCAACAGAATGTTCATTTTAACATTTCAGCTTTAATAATGTTAATATATGGCAGCATACAGGCATTTTTGCCTGGGTCCAATTTCTTCTTGAAAGTGACTGTGATTTCCGTTCATTCATTCATGTTCCAAACAGCTTAATCCTCAGGAGGGGTACAGGGGGTGCTGGAGCCTACCCCAGCCATCTTCGGGCACTCGGCAGGGACACTCTGAATTGATTGCCAGTGAATCACATGGCACACAGGGACTAATATCCATCTGCACTCACATTCACAACTTGGGTGACAATATAGAGGGTTCAATCAGCCTGCCATGCATGCTTCCGGAGGGCCCGGAGAAAACCTCCACGGGCCCACGGAGAACATGCAAACTTCAAACAGGGAGGCCGCAGTGGGACTTGAACTCACGACCTTTGCATGTGAAGCCGGTGTTCAAACCACTCGACTAAGTTCCTGTAATTTCCAGGGTAATTTATTTAAAAAGAGGTCGGGTCGGGGGCTGGGGGGGAAAAAACAATGTCACCGTAATCCTGGATTTACCAAAGGGAAATACAGTGAGACCTCAGTTTACGAACACCTTACCTTAAGAACTTTTCGGTTTACGAACGTCAAATTCATGAAAATTAAACCTTGAAATACGCACTACTTTTCGAGATACACACCGACCACTGTTGGCGGAGTGATCTTCGGATTTGGCGGAGTGATCTTCGGATCTTCGGCGAAAGCACACGACCGAACAGCGCTCCAGCCGGCGCACCTTTCCACACCCCCTCTGGGTGAATCACATCCTGACACATCTCTGACGCCGCGTGTCACTTCCCGGAGAGTAACTTTGTACGACCATTCTACAAATAAAGAACCCGGTACCGTTCAGAAATATTGCTACCATCCTTCGCCTAAAAGCTTTACACAAAGGCGTTAGTCGATGCTTTCACGTGACTAATGACACAGAAATTGTCACGTGCGAGTTGACAGCTGGGGCGGGGCCGCTGCTCGCGACCTCCGCCAGCCGAAGAAGACACTTCACTTCAGTTTCATTTCATTTTAACGAGTCGCAGTCACCTCACCAGTGACATGATTACGACGCTTGTGCTGGCAAGTCCAACAGTTTGCTTTGCCAGAGGTGATTGTTAGCCGCGATCGCGTACGTTTGGTGCTTTCCGGGATCGCAAATGTGCGCGGTGTGCGTGTTGATCCCCTCATCACCGATACTGGGACATTTCAACGAGTCGCTGTCACCTCACTAGTGACATGATTATGACGCCTCGCTGTGTCTTGTGCTGGCAAGTTGAAGAGTTTGCTTTGCCGAGGTGATTGTTAGCAGCGATGGCGTGAGTTTGGTGCTTTCCGGGATCGCGAATGTGCTGGACGGATCGCCCCGCCCGCCTTCTTTTGCATGTCGCGTTTTATTCCGCATCGATGAGCTTTTTGCTGACCATAAGGAGGTCCTCAACACAGAAGATTTGATTTGCCTTCAAGAGGACAAGCAGAAGCAGGCCATCCAGGAGTTGATGTGCAGGCTTTTATTGAACAGTTCCATCCAGAAAAGGCTATGAGAATCATCAACATGATGAATGATAATGTGATGCCTCAGTTTCATACGATCTTAGAAGTCAGAAAGCAACATGTGTCAATTAAGAGCCATCAACGACCATCACAAATGTAAATAAAGTGACTTTATTATACAGTGCAGTGTATTTCTTTCATTACAATACAATATCACATTTATTATACATAGAAAAGGTATGTTGTGTGTAGTTTTAAGGCTTATTTAGTTGAAAATTATATTTTATGGAGACATGGGAACGGATTATTCTCATTTTAATGGTTTCCTAAGGGAAAATGTTTTTTGGGATACACACTTTCCGCCTTACACACTCTGTCTGGGAACCAATTAAGTTCGTAAGCCAAGGTCTCACTGTAATGACTTATTTCAAAAGGTCTTATATCGATGAATTGTATAATATGTATTTGATTGTCAAGACATTGTCTCCTGTCGCTGCTTTGATGACATAAAGTTTCTGTTAGTGAAAAATAAACATTTCATTCCTCGTTTTTTTTCATGCATATAAACAGCACTGACAGAAGAAAGATGGAGACGTGGACTAATCAAGTGTGTAAATCAAGTGTATAAAACATACTGCGTTTTGTTTAACGACATGGAACACTCCAGACCTCTGATACCAATTCTACGAATGCAGAACACTCTTCAAAACATACAATTTAATCGATTCTCAACATGGCAGCGTGATAGACTGTATACTAGTAACACAAGATGAGGACATTTCCTCCGCACATCCTGTCTACCGCGGTAATCTGAACGATGTGATTCTGGGTTTGCTCTTCTGGTGACGACGTCGTCTGAATCGACGCACACAACATTTGGATGGTCAACAATTGTCCGATTGAATGTACATTTCAGTTAATCTCAAAGTTTGTTTCAGAAACCCATTCAAAAACGCATGGAGATCATTTCAATGATTGATATGGATTACCGTGACTGGAAAAGTGATGTTTCTTGGACAACAATCTTCTATATACAAGTGAAACTGTAATGGGGTTCTCTTCAGACATTTAGAAGACTTTAATCTTTAAGTGTTTTATTTTTTTCCACATATATGTAAATTATTACATAATCGAACAGGTACATATTTTAATATACCGAAACAATAACACTGGCATCTATCGAATGGGACATCTGTAGTGTAAGAAGAAACAAATGCAGTCCTGTAAATCTTTTTTAACATATTATTTGTATTCAAAAAGAGTGCCATCTGCTGTCGTGGGAGTGGAGAGAAGGAACCAAATGCACTTAGAGTGAAACTCACGGAAGCTCACTGCAATGCAGCATGAAAGAGCTGCATACTGCTCATCTTTGCACCAATGCAAATGATCTTTTGGGAAATCAAAGAGTTGGTGTCACTTGTCTCTGCAAGAAACCTTCCTCCAGATGTGAATGAAACAAATCCAAAAACCATGACATATGTTTGATCTGAATAATCCAACCAGTAAACTTGTGCGATTATTCCAAGGTGAGAAGAGCCACAATACACCATGTACTCTCTGTGTCTTTGTGTTGTCATGTTATTTGTTATTTAGTTTTTTTTTTGTTCTTTTGACTTCAAGACGGCGCCGCGAGAGTGGCTGCCTTTCCAGCAGCTCATGTATTTTGTTTTTCTACTTTCATTCTTTTCATAACTTTGCTGCTGTGAAATGTAAATTTATCCACTGCAAGACTAATAAAGGCAAATCCAAATCCTAAACATGTAGGATAAATAAACCTCAGGTCCTGAGTTTGCAAATGCAACCTTAATTCTTAATAATGCGGCGTGAAACCATGGACATCAGAAAACCTTAATTACCAATGCAGTATACTTAAATGGCAAAGAAGTGTAAAATAGAGGTTGACAATTGCACAATGAACCCTTAAAACTATTGTCAACCAAGGCGCTTATGAGTTTAAAAAGTAATTTCACTGCTGTTTATCTAACAACATGAAAGCAAGAAAGTGTGGAGTAATAACGTGATAGGAGGTGAAACGTTTTCCCACAAGTCTTTTCATCTGAAGACTAAACTTCAGTTTGGCAGGGTGTATTCCTTTCTTCTTGTATTGGCGACAACTTATTATCGCTTTAGTCATATTGAGCAGCCAGGACACCATCAATTGTTTGTTTAGTATCATCGGGTAGCAGTTAACCTATTTACAAGGATATCCATGCATAACAACTGCCATCAGCAAGCCTTCTACTCGAAGCAAATATCAGCGTTTGATTTAATTAGATTTTTTTTAACGGCTCATGCAACGCTATTTACAGTGCCTACCAGCAAGGTGAAACAAGAACACATCACATTTCATTAGATGCAGCATTCTAAAGCGGCTCCAACAAACAGTGTAACCTACTGATAGCAGCTCTGAGGACATGACATGAGGTTTGTTGCTGATGTCATAAAAGTCTATCAGCGGCACTGCACCCTGGAGGTTTGTAATGATAATTGCAGCAGCTGCTTTGCAAGCTGCGGGACTCAGTCATCTTTCACTAAGATGTGCGGCTTTAAAGAGAATACAAATAAACAGGCTTAATAAACTGCTAAAGGATCCTTGCCTCTCTGTAAGCGCTTTAAGGTCATCATGTGGAGAGAAAGGTGCTTGTTGAGATCTTCAGCACTTTTGCGATGCATTTGGGAGAATAAAGACTTGAGATGGTCCTTCTTGTTTAGGTCGTACAAGTAGGATATTTATTTGCGGGAGCACAGAGAGCAGCCGCTCCTCTAATCGTTGTACAAGAAGTCACTCACACACACACACACACACACACTGGCTTTGATGCTGTCAAACCATGTGATGTCGCGTTGTGGCTGGCTTGCGAGATCCGCTCAATATTACAGCATTTCACAAAATGAGGATACAATATAACTTTCTTAACAGTGCCTTCTCAAGTTTGCACCCCTCACCCCACAAATTTATGAAAAAAATACATGTAGTAACAAATTCAAAAAGATGCAAGGAGATGATCCTTGTTGCTGCACCTTGAGGGCGTCGTGTATCTGTTCCCATCATGGCTTCGACGTGAGCGTTAATGTGGAGGAGACACGGAAGATCTGAGGCAGCATGTTGCTTAACTGGAAGAACATTTCCTCTGAAATACTCTGTCAACACAAATACATACACAACCAATGAGAAATGAGGGACGGTTTTCCGTACTTGTGCTAAAAAGCTGCAAAACTAGCCATGAGACAAAATGAATCATGTGTGAGGTGAGGCGATAGAAAGCATGCAAAGTATTTCTTGGTTGGAAGGGGAATTAAAAGTATGCTGAATGATCTATGTTCGTTTTGACTGAAACAGAACTGGAAGACACCCGTCAAAAGAGAATGTTAAGTATTGATTGGTACACATATCAACACATAACTCCCAGCATATATTTAGTCTCTTTGAAGGCACAACGTTGTTTCAGGGGAGCTATTTCCAATCCCGTCTGAGCATGGAGTTGACAGGAAGCTGATTTAGTCGGAGCTTTTGATGCTGCGGGTTTTATAGTCTTACAGTGTCAACACGGTTCCATGCTATAGGCTCAGCTGTCTCTCAAACCATGCAGCCCATTGGTATAAACATTCTCCAAGCCGAAAATAAAATGTCACGTCCAAATGATTTTTTGAGAATGTGAAGTCACATCATGCAGATGCATCTGAACCTTGTGGCGACATTCTTCAGTTGTTAAGACATAACAACGGGGGTGCAGATTTCAAGGTAAATTCATGGCAATCGTGACAGCTGCATGTAAATCCCGATGCTTATCGCGCATGTATGTGGATGACTGTCTAAGCTTACATTTGTCACACAGAGTAAACACGGGTCAAGGCAAAGTAAGGATCTCTAATAACGATTTATGATGAGCATTTTAAACACTCGAGTTAAATGCTTCAAAGCCAGGTGTGCCTGTTCTGATCTCGTGTACAACTTCAGTATACACTTTGGTTGAACTAAGAGAGAGCGAGAGCTTTTCTAGTAGCCAATGATTAAAAGGCAGCTTGTATTTTCACTTGGGTCAACGTGCCATTTACAATCATCTAATTATTTCTGTATTAACACCACACAACCTTGATTTTAGGATGTTTCATTCAAGCATCTTAACTACGACAGTCTGAAAAGACCGGAAGAGAAATGGACTACAACGCTGGCACATGCGTGAAAGCCGTCAATGGCCAGGTTGACTCTAATATTATCAGACGCTTTCAAATTGGCTACACAACTGTGAAATAAAACAATGTAGACATGTCTCACCCTTGGCACCAGGAACTGTACCGTGCGTGATACACCCCCATCCCACGAGGCCATCTCCATCATGAAACCTGCCAATCAAATTACAATGAGTAGGAGCGTGACGCCCCCCCAAAAAAGAATGAATCGGCTTTCATTTTCCCCTGACAAAACCAGGCAATATCAGGAACTATTTCCCTGTAATCATGCTCAGTTATGGGTGGTGTAAACTCATTGTCATTGATGTTCATGACACATCAGTGGTGTGTCAAAAACATGCGTTTAGGTACCGGCAATTGTTGAGGATATATTGGTAGAAACTACAGCAATAACCATACATGGCAACATTGGTTTATCTTGTTGTAGTGATTTGCTCATCTTAAATGCAAGGCCCCATTTTCTTGCCATCCTTGTCCCTCTTGAATAAAAAATGCCTCCCTGCCATGGCCAAGACCCAGAATAAAAGAAGTAGCGGTAAATACAAATCATTTTCCTTCATTGTTGTTATCAATTTTCTGTCTAGTTCTCAATGATTCACCATCTTGTAGAGTAGAAAATCGACATTCTATATGCTTCAGGACAAAGCTCCCACAAAAGAATTAATGTGAAACAAAAAAAAAACCAATGTACTCTACATGTAATGACACATCTTTGTTGATGTGATAGATGCAATCAGACTTTTAAGAAGTGTACCTTTCACACACTTGAAGACCAGCTCTGCTCTCTTCAAACACCATGGAATGGTCATTTCCTGGCAGTTGAGCGTGAGAGAAACAATTGCTTGAGAAAAATGATAAAGTATGAGTGAAACCTAAAAGCTGTCTGTAGGTTTGTGACACTTCCTCAAACTGAGTCAATGATTACAGCACAAAAAATATGTTTTTGTGACATTTGCAATATAGTTTGAGGCCACACAGAAATGAATAAAAATAAATGAAACACAAAAACAATGTCTATCCAACTGTACGCTTGCTTAAATCCAGACATGGTATTTATTGAGGTAAATTAAAATGTTACCAACCCCATTATCCAATAGACCCTTACACATAGACAAGTGCGCAGAATTTAAATGTTGGGGAAAAAAAACTAAAAACACTCTTCAAAAGTAGAAGTGTTGCTTTCCAATCTTCTACATTCCTCTGTTATGTGTCATTTTTCCTCCAGTGGCCTCAAAGTTAAAACCAAAACAGGAAAGGTGAGGCACTTTTGTGTCAAAATATTTGCTGTACTCTATAATTCAACTGCAATTTAAACACCCCACTTCAATCAAAGTCAGCAAACAGGAAAAGGCCCGTACTGTCTGCAGCAATTGTTGCTGAACTGCACTAATTTAACTTCGAACCAGAAGCCACCAATTATAACTAGCCCATCTGATTTGTGAAACTTCAAGTTGTTAAAAGGACTTGGTAATGACAAAAGAAAAAGGAATGAAAATCAATTTTGAGAAATTATACAGAACATGTTCAAGCACGGCATCACATCAGCCACTTTGCTTTTGACATGATTCAATAATTTCTCTATCTTCTTTTCCTTTCGGCTTTTCTCTTCAGGGGTCGCCACAGCAAATCAGTGTCCTCCATCTTCAGAGGCTTGATTTGCATGTTTGTTTTGGCCAAGCTTTTATGTCGGATGCCCTTCCTGACACAACCCTCTGTATTTATCGGAGCTTGGTAATGGCACAATAAGAGACTGGCTGGTGTGCCCTTGTGGCTACAGAAAAAGCTACTCTCTGAACTTAATAAAGATGAAGATGCTCGATAAAAGGCAATGAGAGCAAGGTTAATAAAATACAGTATGGCGAGAGCACTGGACATTGAGGAATGTCTTACCGATTGTGCCGATGACCATTAATAATTTCTCTATGAGGTTATATTTTTTTTACTGTACAGGTTGGCAGAAGCTGTCATTTACTGTAACCATATACTGTTATGTCTTCAGGTTACAGTCCATTAAACTACGTTTACCTCTGACATGTCATGCACCAGCAGCAGCGGGACGGTGATGGTGGTTACGTCATGTGTGCAGCAGACCTTCAGAATGTTCCTCAGGCCCATGATGGCTGGGTCCCTGGCCGTAATGTTCCCCGAGCGCACGTTGTCGTCCACACACAGGTGGAAGACAACATGGACGTCAGACAGGTTGGAGTGCCGCGAGACATAGAACTCACCTAGGCAAAGAAATGCCTCCGTGAGATACATATTAAATCTGAACATTTGATTGGCAATTGCCATTGCTGTATAATGTCCAATAACCTTTACCTGGCAAGATATTTGATGGATTTCTTTCAATGTTTTTACTTTTATCATCACTTCCATTCCGGGGGAGCTCTGCCACACATACATTTCAACAATCACGATGTTGAAAAGACAGGTTGTTATTAAATCTATGAATTGTCTCTATGGATAATTGACACACTTTTCGCTGATGCCAAATATAAGATTGTAAAGTAGCTTCCATTGGCTAAATGTTAACCGTTCACTTTAGTTGGAAGTAATGTAGCATTCAACGCCAAGGTGGCATCACAATATCCTCAGTCGTTGGGATGTACCTGTGTTTAATAAGGCTAAATGGAGTTATTATCAGTCAAGACTTTTAATAATGTCATGCTTTGTCGATCACATTTTCACTAACAAATTCTTTGCACGAGTCATTAGCCAAGCATACAAAATATATCTGCTGGATTACACGTGTACTGGTTTCACAAAAAGAGCAGTCCAAGGTCTCACCTGGCTGATCTTTTTGCTTGCTGCTCCGTTGGGCTCTGGCGTAGAGCACCACCTGCTGCACCTCTTCTAGCTGCTCCTCCAGGCTGAGAAAGTGGAAGTCTGTGCACTCCTTGGCCACCGTTGCAAAATCTATGTCAATAATTGGTTATTACGTGATGCCTAAATGCAGTGTTTGAAATAATGTCTGCCCGGAGGCCCGGGGCGTACAACTTTCAAAACGTCTCGGCCCGGGTGACCGACAACTTCTTCAAGAAAAAAATAAATATATATATATTTTTTTCAAATCAAATGTTTGTTTTATTCAATAAAGCAAAAGCTACAAGCAAACCGCTACAAGCCACGTGGACTCCTCTTTCTAAGCGCCTTACAAAACTTTCAAGTACACTTTACAGTCACGGTATAGTCCAAAGCACGAAACAGGCTTCTGATTGGCTGCCGTGTTGAGTATGCAAATTGCCAAACTAACGTTTGTTTGGCAATTTGAAAGGCGCTTAGAAAGAGGAGTCCACGTGGCTTTTAGCAGACAACGCAACGCAAACATTCCATTGTGCACCATTTCGACAAACGACAACTGAAGAAAAATCTTCAGCAAGGGATATTTACTATAAATTAAGCAATGGAGCATTTGTGGTAGGTACTTCCTTAATTTAAAAATCCTTTACACTTTGCAACAATGTTTTTTTGCGATTTTACATACTATATTATATTCGTCTGTGTAAGCTCTCAGTCGTACAGGAGTGGTCCATCGATGAGAAGGTTTCTTCAGCCGTCATCTGTACAAATGTGAAGGTTTCGGACGTTGCGGCTCCTATCCAAGAGGCTTCGTCAGCGAACTAAAGCCTGACTGGTCGTATCGGCCCTATTTATATATCCCTAATGTCCAGACATGGTGGCGCCGGACACAGCTATGATAGGTCCCTACTCTCAGGTTGGGGGGGCAGAGGACCCCTCCCTGTGACCCCACTGATTGTTCCTACATTCCTGACTAACGACTGGCCTATTACCCCCACTCCCACCGGTATCACCTCATCAGCATAACGACCCTCATCAGCATTACCAAAGTTGCCTAACCTGTTTTGCCTAAGCAGGCTATTGTATGAACGATCCAAATTCAACCTCACCCCACCAGACCGGTTTAATGAAGGATTTTGTTGTTTTATAAGAATCGCTTCTTTTACCCCCCTTTCAAACCATCTATGTTCTTTCGCTAAGATTTTAACCTCATTGTCGTCAAATGAGTGGTTGCTAGCTTTTAGGTGCAAATGTACTGCCGATTGAGGTCCACTTATATTGTCCCTGCGATGTTGATAGTCTTTTTTTGAGAATTTGTTGAGTCTCCCCAATGTACTGCTCTTTACAATTTTCATTCTTACAATGTATGGAATAAACTACATTACTTTGTTTTTCATTTGGTAGCCTATCTTTTGGATGCACTAATTTTTGCCTTAACGTGTTTATCGGTTTGAAATAAGTAGGAATTTTATGTTGCCAAAGGACTCTTTGTAATTTTTCAGAAACTCCTGCAATGTACGGTACTGCTACTCCTCTCCTTTTTGTATCTTGAGAATTATTGGTTTCATTCCCTATTCTTTCTTTCTGACATTTGTTGAATGACCTCCGGTGACTGAGGGTACCCACAGTTAGTGAGTGCTCTCCTGATATGTTTAGACTCCTTTTCTCTACCTTCAGTGCTAGTTGGTATTAGTTTAGCCCTATGCTGGAGGGTTCTGATAACTCCTAGTTTGTGTTGTAAAGGGTGGTTAGAGTCAAAAAGTAAGTATTGGTCAGTGTGCGTAGCCTTCCTATAGACTTCTGTTTTTAGCGCTCTGTCCTCTTTTATAATTACTTTACAATCCAAGAAGGCTAGGTGGTTCTCTTGAATGTCCTCACGAGTAAATTTAATGTTGAAGTCTACAGAGTTGAGGTGATCTGTGAAGGATTGAATTTCTTGTTTCTTAATTATGACAAAAGTATCGTCCACATATCTAAACCAGTGTCTAGGTTTTGTCCCTGGGAAGGATGTGAGGGCCTGTTTCTCCATCTCTTCCATGTAAAGATTAGCCACTATGGGTGAAACTGGTGAGCCCATAGCACAACCATGAATTTGTTTATAATTTTTTCCCGAAATTGAAAATACGTAGTATTAAGGCAGATTTCTAATAATTGGCAGATGTGATCCGGTTTAAGTTTGGTTCTTTCATGCAGAGAAACATCCGCCAGCAGCCTCATCCTCACCACTGAGACTAGGTTGGGACAGATGTAAAGAGAGAAGTCACATCGTATGATGCCAACGTTTCCTCAGGTTCCAATATGAGGTCTTTGATCCTCTCTACAAACCCTGTGGTGTTCTCTACGTGATATTCTGTGTAACACCACAGGGTTTGTAGAGAGGACTATATTATATTGTAAAAATAATAATAATACAGTAAAGTCTCCTTATATCGATATTCAAGGGAGTCCGAAAAAATATCGATATAACCGGGACTATCGATATATCCGACCCTGTTTGCATGTAATTTTCTCCGTGCGTGCATAGAAATAGTATCGATATAACCGGGACTATCGATATATCCGATATCGATATAACGAGACTTTACTGTAATAATAATAAATTTCTAAGCGCCTTTCAAAACTCTCAAGGACACTTTACAGTCACAGGATTTTTTTTGTGCACGTGAGCAGTGGCGGCAACCATTCGCGCCAGCGTTCATTCTACCCGGAAGTAACACAGCAGCAATGTTGTTGTGTTTCAAGTTGTGAAAAATGGGGCAGGCAACTTTATGGCCGGGCAGGCAACTTTATGGCCGGGCAGGCAACTTTATGGCCGGGCAGGCAACGTTTCTTGTCTTGTCTTGTCTTGTCTGCCTGGGTGTCCGCTAACTTTTTGTCACGAGTTTCAGACACTGCCAAATGATATAATTTTTACTTTAAGATAATTATACCCGCATTATTTATGGAATGGTTTCCATAAACACATCTGTATAAGACTCAATAGTCTTAAATCTAAAGAGAGGGGCATTTTAATGTGATCTTGAAAGGCAAATGAGTTGGAGCGTTATTTTTGGCTAAATACAACACAAGCAGTTTACTGCAATCTAACCTCTCTTGATGCCACTGTAGGAGTTGACCCTATTGTCGACCAACAGTACCAGACCACAGAGTGAAGATGAATAGAGCGAAAGGGCCGTTTGGAGTCGTCGCAGCTTTGCTCCGCTGCTGCCGTGACGTTTGTGCTTACAAAAGTCCAACACATCTGCCCGAACTAGTCGTAGGTTATGCATCGTCTTCAGTTGTGCTCCTAGTGAAAACACGTACAGCAAATAGTGCACAAAATATAATGAAAACTACTAAGTCAGGCTCAACGAAATGAAAGAGTTTACATGTTTAAACATTACGTGTTTATTCTGGGAAAGATTTCATAAAGTGTTGAATAAACGCACTGCATGTGACAGGCCACGCGTCAAGTTGGCCGTGAAGCGCTTGCCAAACACGTTGTAACATGTCTCTGGTAACATTATTCTGTGTGGAAGTGATTCTCTGCCTGAGGTTATCAATGCAAGCAGGCAGAGGAGGAGCATAGACCAGTTCAAAGAAAACATTAAATTGACACGTGTTCAGTGACACGGGTGCCATGACTGATTTACTGGTTTTCGTTATGACATCTGTTGTGACTGATCAGCAGTGCAGTTAAGAGTGAAATGTCATATCCATCCAGTGGCAACATCACTTCATGGAAATTAGATTTCTGACCACTGACCAATTGCCCTTGAACAAGGAACCGGTGCAAGAATTGCTACACGAACTAAGCGCCTCATTTACTCTGACATCGCTTCTTCCATGCTTGGATGAGTGAAATTGGGTTCTCAGTGTAGTAAGCAAGACAAAAAAACAATCCCCTTGGTGGATTACAATGAGTATGACACATTAAAATTGTAATCAAAATAACATTCTAATTAAAATCCTGTTGATATTTTCTCAAAGTCAAGAGCTTACCGAGATGAATAGTGAAACTTTCTTCCATTTGAGGCTGCTCCTCAAACATCCGGTCTCCAGAATCTGAAGGCTCTGACAGCTGGCTTGACTGTACCTTAATCTCTTCCCTGGATAGTAACCGTACAAATTTAGTATAGTAGTATTTATAAAAGATGAGGAGGTATATGGGTTATGCATACATTCACTGTAATATGTACCATTATACGTTATACAGTATGTAGTATACAGTATTATAAAAATTGTAAATGGCATCAGCCCAAGAATTTTGCCAAGTCATCTTAGAAATGGGAACATGACGGCGCAGGTGCAAAAACACGCAGTGTATTATATCTAAGAAATGTTTCACATTGGATGCAAATACATAGAAACATACTTTATTTGGCTGCTGTTGTTGGATTTCTGCAGGTCCTGGTGTAATTTAATCACCCACTCTTGATATTCTTGCTTTTGAATACACGTCACTTGCTTCAGTTCGGCGATCCACTTGTTTTCCAGCCCCTGTTGAGACAACAGCTGTGGAACTAAAAAGGCTTGGGCTAATATTGCATGATTACATAGTTACTAGTACTATGACGTACAATCATCTGTAGTGTCACTTTTTTAATGTTTTTTTTGTTACCTGCTGTGCGTCAAAGTGCTGGGATGCTACTGCATTTACATCATGGTCACTTAGTGTATTCCCCAACTCATGCATCACTTTATCCATTTCTGCAGCTTGTCTGGGGGGGAAGTTGAAAGCATTTGACTCAATGATGAGAGTACATGGAAAACATTACCTGTTCTCTCCTTTTGGGCACCACATATACTTGTATATTCATTAAACTCAGTAGCAGCCTTGGAACTTGATGATTGAGTGTATGTAGATGGAAAGACTGCCTACGTGGCAGGCCCCAGAGCAAAAGAAAAGTCTCATTTGTATGTGACCTTATTCAGAAAAACATTGCATTTTAATGAGAAGATCAATGGTGCCATGTACTAAGTCAACTGTATCTCCAAGAATCGCTCCATTTAAAATTATATTAAGATAAATATTTAATCCTCTTCAATTTAAGGGAGACATCTGTGAAGGTACTGACTGACAGGTTCATTTTAATGTATGTAAAATGACCCAAAAATAGTAATTGCATCATCCCCAACATGAAATGAGCCATGTCATATTGAATTGAAACGGATTCCAACGAGTTGCACCACATTTATTGAAAATCACATTGAGTTGTTTTGTGGAGTTGCATATCCAATGGGGTAGAATGACTTCCTCACAGTTCTTAGGTTCTGGATCAAACTGTCTTGTCAGTATTCCTGTCTGGGAATGTTTTTTTTTTGGTCTTCAAGTATGTACTTTGCGATTGACTGTTGAACACTGGTGTACTATGCTCACCCACGACACTAATATTTTTTTTCTAAAATAAAAAAATAAATCAGATGATAGGTAGATTTGCAATTTTTGAAAATTCTCAATTTCATTAAAAAATGCTTTTACTCTGTAATAATGTTTCAATCAAGACGTTAAAGAGCAGAAAATGTTTTGTGTTGACCGAGTTGGTTGGGTTCTGTTAGGGTGATTGTTTTTAGTTATCATACATTTGCTTATGATGCATTGATTGTGCTTGCAATGAAGAATGCTTATGCTTATAATAAAAATGCTCATACATGTAATCATACATGTAATCACACATTCACCGTCTTTTACGTTCCCACTTAATCATTCAACTAACTATACATTCAATATTGGTGTGTAGTTATTAAGGTGTGCTGTGAAGATGCTACTACTCAGGAAGGACTGAAGGAGAGAAGTGAAGATGAACGTTTCTCTTGGAACCCAGCTAATCTTCATTTGGATGCCATGAAAGTAACTCATCTGAAACTTTGTTTAGACTAACAGAATTTCCTGCTCACGAGAAACTGTCTACGAAGGCCGGTCACGGTAATAAAAGGAAAGGGTTGTAGAAAGATTGTTTAGAATAGGTGAGAACGCTGTACCCTGTACTCTGTCTTGTCTATTCTCCTTGCAAGGAAGAAAAAAAATCAACAAAGAGACATCTTCCCTCCTTTTTGTGTAAGCTTTAATTGTGTCTTAATTTCAACTCTAACATGTTCCCTCCCACGGGGATGCACAACAGCTCAGAGACCCTCTTGTACATTCACGAGTCGAGTAAATTACAAAAAGAAAATTCGACCCACTGCAGCGGGCACAAAAAATGTAAGCCTTTTGCTTTTAACTGACAAAATACTATTCTACTTTAGAAACTGATGTCAAAGTAATCGGGAAAGATTTATTTCTGTGTAAATAAATGGTCAGTGAATATAGCAAATTAACATTTTTACATGTACAGTACAGTCCATGGGGGAACTAAGGCACTCCATCCTCTTAAACACTGACCTCTCTTGTATCTTCTTGAGCTCCATGTCTCTCTCGCTGATAAGCTCGGAGATACGGACAAAGTAATTGTGCTCCAGGTTGAGAAGTGTATCCGAGGCTGGCGAATGGATCAACTCATGGTAAACATCTGCAAAGTCCTCGTCCCAGCTGGGCTCCTCAGGTCGTGCATGTTCTAGTGTGGTCTAAAATAGTTATATGAAAGGAAAACAAAGGCATTTTCATTGTTCTTCTTGGGAATGAATATGCCATTAAACTATATGAACGTGAGAGGGTCCAGCAGTTCCAACATTGAAAAGGCCCACAAAAAAAAGCACTGCATGAAAAGTTTTGGGCTTTACTGGATGATGAACTAAGAAAACTCAAGCAATAAAAACACCACATCCATTAATAGAAAAGAATCAGAAGTCCTCTATTTATACTTGCTCAGGAATCATGCTGGCCACTGGCCTCCATGGTTATTTTTGAATGACTGCCGTAAAAGCTAGTCTTAAATGTTTAAGTGCAGGAGGCAGGAAGCCTGAAATTTCAGGTTGAGGCAGCCTAACAAGGTGGCAAAACTATATATACTCCTGAACGTTTTTTGGAGTAACATACGCTGTGAAACAATGTGCCAGTTCTATCTACTGACCTATACAAACTTAAAGGACAACCAACGTCACTTTTTTGTTTCCTAACTGACATCAGAAAAACGTTTTATAGCATCTCAAATACCCAAAACACGCATTCTGATATGTTAGTCAAATGCAAAACACCAATAAAAATGACTTAAAGTGTCTAAAAAGTACTTCAATTTGAAACCGGAAATGGCCAGTTTCAGAAGGTCCCGCCCCCATGTTCGTGGTGTCATGGCAAGACGTCTTGCCTTGCTCGAGAATCATAACAATGGCTTCAGATTCAGAAAATATTCTTTCTTGTTACTCATCCAGTTATGAATATGATTCAAATCGTTCTGAAGAAGAAAGCATACATGTTTGCAATCAATTAAATAATTTATTCCGTGTCATTTTGAGGCATCAGGGGTGGGAAATGTCGCACCCAAAAAAGGCAGAACATGGCGACAAAGCCGTGTAAGGAATTAATCAGCCCGTTTCCACAGGTTGATTAATTCCTTACATGGAGCTTTGTCGCCCTATTCTGCCTCTTTTTGGTCCTATATGACGTTTTCAGACCAAAGTACAGCAAAATGCATTGACGTCGTGGAAGGACTGCTACAATGTGTCATTTTTTTCGGTCAGGGGCGTTCCTTCAGTGACGTAGCATACGGACTCGTCACCAACTCAAAAACAAGACTACCGGAATATTCAGCGCGAGTCTTAAAACGTAAAATATAGCTATATGCAGTGGAATCTTTGTAAAATACACTCAGTAGAAGTCATTTGAAGATATTTTACAAATTATGGACACAACTTCTCCGGAGACGTTGGTTGTCCTTTAAGCGGACTCAAGTAGGAAGACATCTTCCTCACGGGTATTTCTCAATAATTAGCTTGCTAAAACGATTTACTACACTGCATCTGTTCCCATGATTTTAATTACAGTAAAGTCTCGTTATATCGATATCGGATATATCGATAGTCCCAGTTATATCGATACTATTTCTATGCACGCACGGAGAAAATTACATGCAAACAGGGTCGGATATATCGATAGTCCCGGTTATATCGATATTTTTTCGGACTCCCTTGAATATCGATATAACGAGACTTTACTGTATGTGAATTGACAAAACACTCTGATTACAGGATCATTACGGGGCAAAAATTTGCAGCCTTTTGTCCTGCCTTCATCGGCATTGGGGTTGTATTTGAGATCCAGGTGTTTTAGGCTAAACGTACAGTATATGTTGTGATCCTTGTACTCACCTCTACATAAGCACTGGTCCACGCATTGGCGAGGCGATTTACATTTAAATGGCCCAATGTGAGTCTTTGCAGGGCCAGTTCTGCCTCTCTGTCATAATCCGAAATGGTCTCTTTCTCAATGAAGTTGGAGAGTGCCTCTTTCAGTTCTACCAAAGAAGCATTTGAAGTAGTTGTATTAAGTTCATCCTGTCTACTTGATATCTAATTTAAAACAGATTCTTTTCTTACAGACAGTGTATTGTAGGTGTTCAAATACCTGACATGTTTCGGTGTATACTTCCGCCTTCGTCAGAGTGTCACGGATGTTGTTGTGACGCGCCTTTTTCAGCTGGTGTTGCTATGAGGGCGTGACCTACCTGTCAGATCTGACAGGCAAGTCACGCCCCCGCTGTCCGCTCGTCCCTCCAGGATACTGTTGCATGTGGTAGAGAGCATGTAAGCTCCCTCATTCGTGTTGATGGTCCTTGGTTCTCGCTTCCGGATTTCAATGGCCTCCCTGATCCAGCGGTGATGTTTGTTTTCTTCGGTGCGGATGATTCTGGCCTTCTCCCAGTCCATGATGTGATTTTCTCTTTTGCAGTGGTCTGTGATGGCAGATTTATGGTGTTCCTGTTGTGCTTGCTCTTTTATTGCTCTTGTTTGTATTGTTGCTGTCCCCTTCTCACACTCCTTCTTGTGCTTTTTTTTTCTTGTATTAAAACTCCTTCCTGTCTCCCCCATGTATGATTTATTGCATGACTTGCATGGGATTTCATATATTGAGTTGCATATTTATTTTCTGGATGTATTTTGTCCTTTGGGTGTACCAAGATCTGTCGGAGAGTTGTGTGTGGCTTGACCGGTGTGTTTATGTTGTGTTTCCTCAGTGCTCTTTGTATGCGTTCTGTGATCCCTCATGTATGACAATGTTACCATTCCTCTGTGCTCTTGTTTGTTTGTTTGCTTGCTTTTTCTTTCTCCCCTGTCTTGTGTTGTTTTTGTTTTTGACCTGCTCTGCACCTTTAGTTATTGCCCACTGAGGATATTGCCATTTTAGTAGTGCGTGTTGTATATGTTTTTCCTCCTGTGTTCTGTCCTCCGGGTCCGTGATTATTGTGGTGCGTTCATGTAATGTTCTTACGACTGACAATTTATGAATAGTGAGGTGTTCAGATGTCCAAAGGAGATATTGGTCGGACTGGGAGAAGGCCAGTCATCCGCACCGCACAAACATCAGCGCTGGATCAGGGAGGCCATTGAAATCCGGAAGCGAGGACCATGGACCAACAACAAGGATGAGAGAGCCTACATGCTCTCTACTACCTGGAGCAGTATCCTGGAGGGACAAGCGGACAGCAGGGGGCGTGACTTGCCTGTCAGATCTGACAGGTAGGTCACGCCCTCATAGCAACACCAGCTGAAAAAGGCGTGTCACAACAACATCCGTGACACTCTGACGAAGGCGGAAGTATACGCCGAAACATATCAGGTATTTGAACACCTACAATACACTGTCTGTAAGAAAAGTATCTGTTTTAAATTAGCATTTGATGCATTGAGAACCAAAAAAATTGTGTGAAATTGCTTACAAACTGTAAGCTTGCCAATCTTGTTGCAAAATCCATCAATACTTGCCCTCAGTCAGGGTGTGTGCGAATTGGAGCCTTCCCCATCTGACTCAGGGCGAGTGGCTGGGTACACGCTGAACTGATCACCAATAAATCGCAGGCACACATAGACAATCAACCACACACCAGTTACACCTAGGGACAATTTGCATTTAAACTAACATGGACACTATGAGAATGTGAAAAAATTTCTGTGCTACCCTTCACGTAGAATGAAATATTTCCTTTATTCCACACTGTTTTGCATGATGGAAATATCCACTACTTAAATTATAAATGTAAATGTATCAAAGACCAAAGGTAAATATCATGTGTAAATGTTCCAAAAAAAAGATGACTGATATCAAACAGTAAAATATATTATTAGTTACCAATTTCTGTCATGGACATTAAGATCAGGTTAATGACAGATGATGTCAGATGTCAGTGTTGCCTGTTTGGTTCCTTTCACCATGTAAGCAAACAAATCATTGTTATTCTTGCTCAGGGTTTTAGATGTAAGAACGAAGATGGTAAAATTGCTAATGTATTTTTGTGCAATTTAACAATATAAATTACACTGAGGTGATTGAATAACAACCATTTTCTTTGCACATTATTCCATTGTGTTTAGGGTAGTAGAAACATGGAAATATCCCATCTTCTTATGTTTAAAATTCAGACTATTAATCTGACTGGTCGGCAGTAAATTACAGGGCACATATTCAGTCAGACAACAGTTCAAGTACATAACGGCACTGGTCTGCACCCACTCTGCCTGCACTCAAGTAAAGCAAGGACTGTACGAATACATCACATATACGCTGCACAGGTGGCTATAAAAACAAATTTGGAATCTACCAATACAAAAAGCTGTTTACTAGGTAATTTACCATTTTCTACATAACATGGTATTTTATGTAGCAGCATCAGACGTCCATGGAGGTCGCTGACGTTCGCCTCCTGAACAGGGAACAGCAAAGGTACCTTGAGAACGCAGTTATGTTTCCCTGCCTTGAATTCAAACACAAACTCCTTCTCAGTGGTGTCACTTGCTTTGCCCTTGATTTTCTTCATGGTCTCAACTGAAAAATAAAAATTGGACGACATATGAATATGATCATACAATGTGGGCTACTGTAACAGCATTCATTTCTCTCTCACACACACACAGAGATTCAATATTAGCTTATTTAACAAAAGGAAAATCTTCGTTAAAGACGTGCTAAATAATATGAATGAACATGAAAACGATCCACGATCCTAAAAGGCATTGAGTTATCTATAAATAATCCATCCAGACTGACCATTGCTACACAACATTAACACCGTAAATAAGAATATAATGGTACTTGTTAATGACCAGTTTAAATCACATTTGTATAATACATTACATTTCTGCGTGGAGTTCTATTTCGGTGATGCATTCTCTCCTGTGTGTTCATAAAAGCTCCACGTTAGCTATTCATTTAGCTTTTTCCGATATATGTACAGTACAACGAACGACGAAAGATAACCTATTGGCTTCTACATTGCCAGCTAGCATAGCATACGCATCAACGTTGATTTATCTACTTGTTTTCTTTTTATGACCATAAAAACAATAAGACCGCATATACGTGTATTTACCAGTGTAAGTTTTTCTTCCTGGTGAACCAGTCAGCTGACAGCTTCGAGACGAGCGTGTAAATTGAAAACGCACTTTCGTCATTTTGTGACTAGCGTTTTCAATGTAAACTGCCATATTGACAAGTACTGTAACGTGTATTTCATTTAGTACTTGTGTTTATTCGGTTTCATTATATTGTGACGCTCGATTCCATGAAATACATGTTTTTATGTTCAATAAAATTAAACTGAACGTAATTTGGCAGACACTACTGCCCTCTAACGGCCCAAAATATTTTTAACATTGACGACAAAATGACATTTGATTTCAGCGTCTCGAGTGAATTATGTACATTTCTATTCAAATTAGTAAGCAATCAAATTAGTACATCGCGTTTTAATGCAAAATTATTTCATCTTCCTCGCCTACAAAGTTTGTAAAGCTGATAACATGTGTGATAACAGTACTGTATTTGTGATAATGAAATTTTTGACTCATCATGAGACTTGTTTTTTGTTTTACTGTTTCTGTTTAGTCCTGTCTTTGTTACTAATGTATTGTTTGTTGTAACTGTGATTGGCGGGTAACCAGTTCAAGGTGTCCCCTGTCTACTGCCGGGAGACAACTGGGACAGGCTCCAGAACTCAATACGTCTGTGTAAGCTCTCAGTCGTACAGGAGTGGTCCATCGATGAGAGGTTTCTTCAGCTGTCATCTGTACAAAAGTGAAGGTTTCGGACGTTTCGCCTCCTATCCAAGAGGCTTCGTCAGCGAACTCAATGAATGAATGAATGAATGAATGAATGAATGAACGAATGAATGAATGAATGAATGAATGAATGAATGAATGAATTATTGAGTTGAGAAGATTGGAGTCAAGCGTCATCAGCCAACCTCCACTTGGGCGCATTGAGGGATCATCAGGGGCGCTGGGGGGTAATTTATACAACAGCACTTAACTTGTCCTAAAACTGTGATCATTATGCGGGCACTAAGACCATGTATCTCACCCAGCAGGTGTACAGCAAGGGGCGTGGTTATGATAAGACTACGTATTTTACTACATGTTCAAGTCAGATCCACTTATTAGCCGTTGGAATAAACACGTATCCACATTCAGTCGTGTGTGCTCCTTCCTCAACGGCTACAATAGTACAAATATATCGTGCACATCGATCATGCAAGCGACGTATTGTGACAGACAAAACATTTACATGCTACTCAATTGGACGGCAGAATGTCTAAAAAAATTATCTATCCACGTGTTGCCATTCAAACAACAAAATAATTGCTTAATATGTACATAGCCTTTCTGCTCAGTCAAAAGAGTCCAGATTCAAAATTGTATGTAAATTGAACCAGGGCCATCATTTTTTTCTGTATTCATATTTGTTAGGATATTTTTTGTGTGATGATGGTTTGATGATGATGATGGTTCAAACACCAGAGTAGTAGAAATTAGTCTTGAGTCATCTCCATTTAAAGAGTTTGTCATGTGCTGCCACACATTATGTCATGATTTTTTGGAAAACCGAAATAAGACTGGGGAAAAAATGACATATAAATAAAAATAAATTAGAGATAAAAATTTACCCGGCGCCGGCGCAGAAGTGTTTTCTTCAAGTTTGGGCCGGTTAAGATCCATCTACAAATAGTGCGGTACGTTTTTAAACTGATCTTTCTATCAAATAATTTAAGTATACAAAACATTTTTTGTTTTTTTTAATCAATGTTAAAATATAGAGTCGTTTTTATTCTGTATATTTTACCACTATTGTGATTTTGTGCGCGTTTAAAATTGTTCGTCATTTATACACCCTCCCTCTATTGGTTGAACAGTCCCGTCATACATCGCGTGGCCAACGGCTCTTCCAACCGAAAGCTCGCTCAATGAATTGCCGTCTTCAATTTACACTGGTAGATTTCCTGAAATATATTGAAGAAAGCCCCGTCTGGGAAAAAAACGTGAAACCCTCCGATGCCACGGACACCACTCGCCTTCAGTGTAGTTGACTAGTGTGCGGAGCGTGCGTTCTTAGGCTCGCTTCTGAATTTTTGGTCGGGGAGGCTGGGGGGACTTCGGCGCTGGTCCCAAGAAATGATGGAGCTAGAGACGGCCAGTAGCCGGGTTGACCTGGGGGCCGTGGGAGACCTGGTGATGCCACCGAGCAGGCATGAGAAGAGTCTGGGACTACTCACCGCTAAGTTTGTAACTTTGCTGCAGGAGGCCAAAGACGGAGTATTGGATCTAAAATCTGTGAGCACGCAAAGCAGTCTTTGTTGTTAGCTAGCACATGTCATCGGTAGCTGCCTGCTGTCGTTAGGTTTCATGCTCTTTTTTGCTAGCCTGTCTGTTAGCATAGCCTAGCTTTCTGACAGTCTTGATTTGAATCCTCGATAGCTGTCGTTTGGGTAAACACCCTGGTTACATTTCAACGCAAACGCCAATGTGTTTACTTTTACCGAAAGCGCTCCAATTCAAAGTGTGAGAGTAGTACCTTGTCAACTTTTCCAGGCTGCCCCCTGCAGATTTCCAAGTGCACTAAGTGGGGCAGCCTTTGTCGCTTTTTTCTGATGGTGCATTTTTCTTTACACACGGACAATGC
Organism: Hippocampus bargibanti; assembly: GCF_051943395.1. Taxonomy (NCBI): domain Eukaryota; kingdom Metazoa; phylum Chordata; class Actinopteri; order Syngnathiformes; family Syngnathidae; genus Hippocampus; species Hippocampus bargibanti. The sequence continues at coordinate 17,005,555 of NC_142738.1, read as the reverse complement.
AGCATAATTGATTCGTAAAAGACATTCGTGTTGAATTCAAGTGATTTTTTTGTGTCTCAAAAATTCATAGACTTTCTGTGACCTACCCCTAAGAGTTGAATTGAACTCGAGTAATATTACATGAAGTTACAAGATATTATCCACTCACACTTTTTTAGTCAAACCACACTCAAGTGAAGGGGTTTGAGCATACACGCACCTGCAGCATAAGCTGCATATATATATATATATATACAGTAAAGTCTCGTTATATCGATATCGGATATACCGATAGTCCCGGTTATATCGATACTATTTCTATGCACGCACGGAGAAAATTACATGCAAACGGGGTCGGATATATCGATAGTCCCGGTTATATCGATATTTTTTCGGACTCCCTTGAATATCGATATAACGAGACTTTACTGTATATATACACACATACACACACACACACACACACACACAGTGGTTATCGTGGTTTTATTTTCCACTAAACTTGGCACAACCCTGGTTCAGAAGGAAGTTGATCAACACCAGTTCTTCGTATTGGTTTGAACAGTATGCCTGGTCTCGGGTATGAGTTACTTGAATTTCACACTGTTATTAACACAATTTTCTTTTGATGTGCCTTTTTTGAGTCAGGCAGCGGACACATTGGCAGTACGGCAAAAGCGGCGGATCTATGACATCACAAATGTGTTGGAAGGAATTGGGCTGATAGAGAAAAAGTCAAAGAACAGTATCCAATGGAAGTAAGCCGACACTCGTTCGTTGCACCCCCCAAGTTTTGCTGTTTTAAAAGATAACTGATGCACACTCAGAGAGTGGAGAATTACACGCTCAGCACACAGTAACTTTTCCAATTGGTTGTAAATCACACAGTTTAAGAGAGGAGAGGCTGTAATTTCTCATGCAAATAATACAGAATATTGCATTTATTACCGTGTGAAAGCCATTATAAATAAACATAGTAGCTATTTGGCCACTTTCTATTATAACGATAAGCAACAGATAATGATTAAAAACTTTTGTCATTATTGGAAACTCCAAGGCTCTCCAAAGCAGGAGATATTCAACCTTGTGCAGTCCAGACTATAAATGTGTGTCACTTGAAGCCACCACTGGTTAATTAAAGCAAAAACTGCAAGTGCTCGTATCAATTTTCACTATTGAAGGCAACAGTTCGTAAACAACATTGCGAATTCGAACATGCACTTGTATGAATCAAATTATGATATCAGGCTGTGGCAGAGCCAACAACTTACAACACGTTTGAAATAATTTGTTTCTAAATAATATAGAAATAATATTGTTTTAAATAATATGAAATGCCAAATATTTACTGTACTGTATTTGGCTATTCATTTCGCACTTGATGGACGGGAAGTCACCCCAGAGACCCAACTGGCTTTATTTAAACAATTAAGTACCGGTAGTTTGTTTGGTATGTAGTTGGGTAGTTTTCTCATCCTGTGAGGAAAATCAAATTATGACAGCAACATTTACATTTGCATACATCAATAAAGAAAAATAAAAAGCAGCATTGAATAGGGTAAATAAATTTGATCCAAATTCAAGCAACATGAAAGGGCTCAAAAATGTAAAGTTGGTATAAACATTTTCCTAAAAGTATATATAAAGAGAGGATATAAATAGAGGAATAAGTATTTAAAAAGAAACATCTTTATGATTATGTGACAAATCTGCTTGTCAGTTTTTGGTCTTTTTTTTTCAGGGGCGTTGGCCCAGGTTGTAACACTCGGGAGATAGCGGACAAGTTGATTGACCTAAAGGCAGAACTTGATGATCTGGCCATCAGAGAACATGAACTGGACCAGCAGAGAGTCTGGGTGCAGCAGAGTATCAAGAATGTCACAGACGACTCCAACAACAGTCCATATCCTTTTTAGTTACTATTAATCTGTAAATACAATGTGTTGCAACTTGCACACACACTCTGGTTTACAGCAAGAGATACAGCACTAAACACGTCTGACTTGTTTCCAATAAGTTGGCGAGGATACACCCTAAACTATTCCGCTTGTTGGAACTCAGACAATGTTTGTTTCTGACCAATTGTCCCTTAACGCACTTATACTATGGCATATGTGAAACATGAGGACCTCTGTGGAGCTTTCAAAGGTGTGAAACTCATCACATTTGTCCTGTTCTGTCATCTCATCATTATGATTTCACATTTTTCATGAGCCATCACTGATGATCTGTCCTTACGCAGGTGATACACTTTTAGCGATACGTGCCCCCATTGGCACTCAGCTAGAGGTTCCCAGACCAGAATCTGTAAGTACTGTGTGTATCACATTTCCCGATGTCCATCTTCTGCTCGTGTTTTTTTTTTTTCCCTGACCGCGCCTGTTTAAATACAGGTTTTAAATGGACAAAAAAAATATCAGATCCGTTTGAAAAGTTCTTCCGGCCCGATTGAGGTTTTACTCGTCAATAAGGACCCGTCCAGTGCCTCTCCAGTTGTTTTGCCGGTCCCTCCTCCCGATGACTTACTTCAGAGTCTCCCAGCATCATCGCCCTCCTCCCAGGTCCAGATGTCAAATTTACTCTTATTCTCATTTGGTTTGGTCCATTAACTGTCGAGAAAAGCAAACAAAAACACTCAAGTTTCTATTGTAATGTATATCATATTCCTTGACCATCAAGGAAAGTAAAAATGAGTCACCAATGACGTGACTTACTTCTTCACTTTTCTCAATCGGTCTGCCTAGGCTACAAAAGCAACTCCAGAATCTGTGAAAACTGGTTGTTCCACCACATCTTCCACTAGCGAGCCATCCTCAGTTACAGGTGAGGTCACTAAGTTGCCTGATGTAGCTTTTTTTTATTCATTAGATTCTGTCAACTGGTGTTTTTTTGTTGGGTGTCTCGATCATATTGTTGAGATCACATCCATAATACGCACAATTGGATCGAACTTGTGACAGAAGCATAAATCTTGATCAATTTATAATATGTTCCTCATACATTCGTTGACATTTCACAGTTTAAGATGCCAGTTTTAATCCAATATTTATTATACATGTACTGTTGCATAAACAAGTGTAGCCGACTGGAACTTTTTGGTCACTTGTAACCAGTACATTTTGTCGAGTTGTCCATTATAATCAGTTATTTGCCACATCATCTGCTCTGTTTCCAAAGTCACAAGCACCAATCCAACCACAGATGCTCCCGGTGCTATTCCTCAGCAACTTCAATCCTCTGCCTCATTGGATGGATCTGCGTCGTCATCTGCGTCCGGAGTGTTTGAACCAATGAAGCCAGACCCATCTGAACGTGAGCACGCCTATTTAAGTCATGTTGTCGTCAGCAGTTATGATGTGCCACTAAAATACAAAAAGACAGAGTGAAATATAAACTGCCAATTCCGTTAAAACAAGAACAAATGGTATCAGTGGATACATAATTATTATTTTGAATAAACAAAAAGAACATTGCAGAATCTTTGGTCTAATTTTAATCATATTTCAGGGACATAGGATCACTTTCAGCTAATACTTTATTAAAGTTTCAGTTGAAAAACTAATACAGTTTTCGGAATGATTGTGGCCCCACGCAAGCATCCAAATTAATGAAAGGTTTTATTGGCCTGGTCAAAACCCAGAACACTTGAATTTGGGTTGATTTGAAGAGGCATTCAGTGTTGCATTCAATTGCTTCGTGTCAAAAATGACAATGTCTATCTTACTTGTGATGCGATACAGAATCCGAATCAGAAAGCCCTTAATAGTCCCACAATGGGGAAAATTGCATAGCAACAATATGAAAGGGAGTTGGGGGGTGAAAAGACAAAAAACAAAGTACAGGTAAAATCCGATTTGCGACCAGTGCGAGTTACGACCACCCGTACTTACGACCACTACTACCAAACCCTTTTTTTTAATTCTATGGCTATGGCAGCCCAGCAACGCTGTTGAGATTTGAAGTGTGTTTGTGACGCATTTGGTAGAATAAAGACTCGAGACCGTCCTTCTTGTTTAGATTGAACAAGTAGGATGTTTATTTGCCAGAGCACACAGAACAACAGCTTCTCTCAACATTGTATAAAAACTATTTTTTTAATCGCTGTCAAAGGACTATATAGCGTTGCTCAACATTCAGCATGCCTCATTCATCTTAACAGAGAATAATACAGCATTGCACAAAATAACTGTTTCTTCACAAACACGTACGAAATTTTGGCCAGCAAGCGCGTGATGGCACCATGGGGGGGGGGGGGTGTCCACCGATGGCGAGGCGGGTGGGGGTTAGCCAGGGCGAAACCTAAAGCGGGTCGGGTTGAGGGTCCCCCGACGCCGGCCTGGGCGAAAGCCGAGGCGGGTCGGCGCGCGGGATCGGCGCAACGAGAACGCCAACACCACCTCTTTGAGACTTTTTACTTCGACGTCCGCCTAAATCCGATCGTGTGTGTTGGGCGACCTCTTCTGGCTTCTTCGTTAGCAGGGAGAGCGATTTTTCAACACCACCCTTTCGTGTGAATCCCTGCGTATTTGGGTCAGCAGAACGACACAGTAATAATAATCGACAATACGAAATCTAAAATGATAAAAATGACACTAAAAGTTAGAAGATTTATAATTGAACTACAAGAAGTTTGGTATATAATAATATTCAATAGAAAACATTCTTTAAAAACAACAGATTGACATCGGATACTATTCTGTCGTATAAACCTTGCATAAGCCATTTTGAATGCATTTTGACTTACGACCGTTTGACTTACAACTGTTTTGTCAGAACGGAACCCCGTCGTAAGTCGGATGTTACCTGTATTCTAAGCATAATAGAAAAATCAGAGGACTGACATGTATACTGTAACTGCAAAAATGTTTCATAAAGAAGGGTACATAGTGCAAGTGTAAAATGTCAGATATGTATACTGTAACTGTGCAAAATGTTTCATAAAGAACTGTAACAAAATTGTTTTTTATTTGTGTTGATTTTTACAGTGCTGGACTTTCCCAAAGAGCTTTCGGAAATGTTTGATCCGACAAAAGGTGAAATTAAATCACTAACAAATTGTTGTGCAATGCAAAGGAAGACTTTAAAACTAAATGCACTTACATACCTTATCTTTATTTTGCAGAGATCATAAGTGGAGATTTGTTGGAGGGCCTGATGTCATCAGAAGGTGTGACACATACCTTCTATCTATCTATCTATCTATCTATCTATCTATCTATCTATCTATCTATCTATCTATCTATCTATCTATCTATCTATCTATCTATCTATCTATCTATCTATCTCTCTCTCTCTCTCTCTCTCTCTCTCTCTCTCTCTCTCTCTCTCTCTCTCTCTCTCTCTCTCTCTCTCTCTCTCTCTCTCTCTCTCTCTCTCTATATATATATATATATATATATATATATATATATATATATATATATATACACACACACACACTGAAACCATTTGTTTTTGTGTTTCTGTGAGACATCAGACATTTGGGGGTGTCATATGTTGTTATTGCTCTTGCATGGTCTATTTGAGACAACAGCATACGACACATGACCTCTCCAGCTAGATTTGTGATTCTCCTCTTAAAGGACATCAAACACAATTTTTTTGTTTCCTAACTGACATCAGAAAAACGTTTTATAGCATCTAAAATACCCAAAACACGCAGGCTGATATTTTTAGTCAAATGCAAAATAAATTAAAAATAAAAATGACTTAAAGTTTCCAAAAACAACTTCAAAATGAAACCGGAAATGGCCAGTTTCAGAAGGTCCCGCCCCCTTATTCGTGACGTCACGCCAAGACATCGTGCCCTGCTTGAGAATCAAAACAATGGCTTCAGAGTCTGAGAAGATGCTTCCTTGTTACTCATCCAGTTATGAACATGATTCAAATAGTTCTGAAGAGGAAAGCATAAATGTTTGCAATTGATTAAAGGAGTCCTCCCATATCAATTCGAGCCGTCAAGGACAGCATGTAGTGTCCCAGAAAATGCAAAAGATGGCGCCAAAGCTCCGTTGGAAATGGGCTGATTTGTCTGCTGGGAATTTGTGCCAGCGAATATCAAATAGTAGTCTTTGTGCAACACAAAACTATTCACCATCGCGTTATTTATGTGTTTTCCTTCTAATTTCGCCATAAACAGTTTTCAGACCAAACAAAGTACCGCAATACATTGTGTGTCTCTTTCTCAGTCAGGGGGCGTTCCAAATGTGACGTCACGCAGGGGATCGCCATCAACTCGAAAAAAAGACTATCTGAATATTCAGTGCGAGTCTGAAAGGACCACCGACGTCACTTTTTTGTTTCCTGACATCAGAAAAACGTTTTATAGCATCTAAAATACCCAAAACATGTATGATATTTTTATTCAAATGCAAAACACAAATAAAAATGACTTAAAGTGTCGAAAATCTGCGTTTCGAATTGGGCATTTTCAGAAAGTCCCGGTTCGTGACGTCACGCCAAGATGTCTTGCATTGCTGGAGAATCAAAACAATGGCTTCAGATTCAGAGAATATGCTTTCTTGTTACACATCCAGTTATGAGTATGATTCAAATAGTTCTGAAGAGGAAAGCATACATGTTTGCAATCGATTAAAGAATTTATTCCATGCCAATTTGATGCAACATTGGGGGGAAATGTCTCACCCAAAAAGAGGCAGAAAATGGCCACGGAGCTCCTGTGAGGAATGAATTCAGCCCGTTTCCACAGGCTGATAAATTCCTTACATGGAGCTTGGACGCCCTCTTTCTGGTGCAACACGAGGTTTTCAGACCAAACAAGCATTGACGTGATGGAAGGACTGCTACAATGTGTCCTTTTTTACGGTCACGGGCGTTCCTTCAGTGACTCGTCTCGTCACCAACTCAAAAACAAGACTTCCGGAATATTCAGCACGAGTCTTAAAACGTGAACTATAGCTATATGTGGTGGAATCCTATTAAAATACGCTCAGTAGAAGTCATTTGAAGCCATTTGACAAATTATGGACACAACTTGTCCGGAGACATCGGTTGTCCTTTAAAACGTAAAATATAGCAATATGTGGTGGTATCTTTGTAAAATGCGCTCAGTCGAAGTCATTTGAAGCGAATTTACAAATTATGGACAAACTTGTCCGGAGGCGTCGGTTGTCCTTTAAGGTAGATGTATATACTGCGGTAAAATCCAAAGTAGAAAAAGAGCAGGAATATTGGTAGTATAGGAAACCAGGCTAAATTGGTATTAAATTGGCATTTCCATTGTGGTTGAGATAAAATGACTTCGGAACAGCGATATATGAATACATTGGTAGTCGACTCATTCCTTGAGTTGTGGCCTTCAACTTCACAGGCGTCACGTCACTTTGTGATTGGCTATCATTCTGTTTTACATTGTAATCATTCAGTCTGTGATTTACTGGAGTAGATGTTGACCAGACAGCGATTTTTTTTCTGAGTAGAGAAAAAAATCACTCTGATAACACCACAGGATAATCTATCAGAATCTCATATGGCATTTGCTAACGTTTGTTAAAAATGCTGCACATTGGCCCAATTAATTGGATAACACCTTGAAGTTATTATTGTAATTTGCTTGTGTGGCTTGTCCTTATACATTCCTCTTCCTAATCTGCTTTTAGTGTTCTCGCCCCTCCTGCGTCTGTCACCCCCACCTAGTGACCACGACTACATATACAACCTGGATGAGACAGAAGGCCTGTGTGACCTATTTGATGTACCCATTTTAAACCTCTGACCCAAAGACAATCATCACAGAGGGGAACCCTTCGAGGTTAATGTCGCCCGAAGTCACCTCGTTGACTGTGAAGGTGAGCATGAAACAATGCAAACTGGCTCGGTGTTAAAAGACTCCTTTGAGCAGGGAGCTCGACCTGTCCTCAGTCACTCCACTTCATCCACGGGAGGAAACCACCTGCAAGATACAAAATTTTTATTTTCAGCTTTTGAAAGAATCATGAAATAACAGAAAAAATATATCTATTTTTAGATTGGTGTTTATATGTATGTCAGTGTTACACACATATATATATGTACTTGCAAATGAATGTGTTAATGCTTTTGCCTATGTGCATATTACATGAAATTTGTATACGTCTGGTGTCTTCAGGAAAAAAAAAATCTTCCTATCAGGTCAAGTGTCATGACCACCTAACGGAACGCAGCCTTTATCAACCACCAGCTGCTAACACATGGCTTTCATCAGTCCAAACACAGCTGGTTATATATGCACTATCTTTGTGTACATAAAGTTTATATATTGTCTTAGCAGCATATCAGTCTATTGTCTAATGAACTACATTTGTAGCATGGGCATAAGAAATAGAAATGCGCACAACAAATTCAAAGTAAACATCAAGACAATATGCAAAGGACCAAAAATAGTCATTAGGGAAATGCTGATGTTTGACAAATTTTATTCTTTGAACATATGTTTTTCCATTTTGATAGTTGAACATTGCAGTGTGTTTTTAAAGAATGTATATATTGTTTGTCTTAAACTATCCAGCTCAAGTTAACACATTTGAGCTGGATGTGGTTTACTTTCAACGCCCTTGTGTCTTTGACGATTTTATCGTTATTTATATGAAGCATAAGATATTTAGCAAAGACCAACATACTCTCCACTGCGATTTTCCTTGCTGTTTTTTAGTAATTGCCATGTATTTTGCTCAGTTGGATGTAAAAATCATGCATTTATTTTGAAAACAAGGCTGGGACACCTTTTTTTTCATTCGTTTTTGCCCAGCATACAGTGAATACGTTTTTTTAGTCTTTCTGAAATGCTCCCTTTGCTTTTTTTTACCTATGTATACATACGTAGAATAAGTCAATTGTTACTGTTTCAGACAAATGTCATCATTCTACACTTTCTGTAAAACTCCTTGTGTATTTTAATTTCCCCAGACACGCTGTACATACATGAAATAGTAAAGCATTTTGCTTTTTTGTCTGCTTGTTATATTAAAGAATTGTTTTGAGTTAGAATTTATGAAATTTATCGCGAGACCATCAAAGCATCTTCTCTCGATGCACTTTACATCACTGTGGCTAGATGGGCTGTACTAATTCTGTCCTTTATCACCAACCAGACATTGTTTTGTGAGTACTCCTTCAAATAGACCAGTGTCACTTTGAACCTGAGAGGAAAGCATGCCTGGATGAGTAAAGTTTGTGATTTGGAGTCAAAATTGCAGGTTCCCACAGCTTTTTAGCTTAGAGTCGGTGGACACCTGGCAAGCTGTATTTGCTGCGGTGTCTTACTCATTTTTACATCATGGTCATGCTTCCCCTTGGAGGGCAAGTATGACTGTGAACCCATACACAGACATGGCCAAAATTGTTGGTACCCCTCAGTTCCCAAAAGACAAATACACGTTGATCATATAACTTTAATGTGGAAAACAATGTATAAATGTAACTATTTAAAATCAAAGTGCAATACAAATGCATTGTGATTCAACAAAATTAATGTAAAAAGGAAAACCGAAACAGGCCTCCTTAAAGATTATGAGCCACATTTGGTTACACAACCCTTTTAGGTAATCACTGCAATCAAATATTTTTGGAATTGTACCAACAATGTTGTCCACCTGTATAAATGTATGAATACCACATATTATCACATATTATCATGAGTCATGAGTTTCACACACTTATCAGTGTGTGAAACTCATGACAAAAAGTTAGCGGACACCCGGGCAGGCAACTCTGAAAAGTTGCCTGCACGGCCATAAAGTTGCCTGCTCCATTTTCAGAACTTGAAACAATAAGACAACTAATCGCAAAAAAAACATTGTTGCGAAGTATAAATGATGTTTTTAATTAAGGAAGTACCTACCACAAATGCTCCCTTGCTTAATTTATGGTAAATGTCCCTTGCTGAAGAGTTTGCTCCAGTTGTCGTTTGTCGTCATGGTGCACAATGCAATGTTTGCGTTGCGTTGTCTGCTCAAAGCCACGTGGCCTCCTCTTTCTAAGCGGCTTTCAAAACTCTCAAGTACACTTTTCAGAGTATGCGAATTTCCAAACGAAAGTTCGTTTGGCAATTTGCATACTTGGCACGGCAGCCAATCAGAAGCCTGTTTCGTGCTTCGGACTATACCATGACTGAAAAGTGTATTTGAAAACTTAGAAAGAGAGGTCCACGTGGCTTGTAGCGGTTTTCTTGTCGCTTTTGCTTGATTGAATCAAACAAATGTTTGATTTGAAATTTTTTTTTTTTTTCTTGAAGTTGTCAGCCACCCGGGCCGAGACGTTTTGAAAGTTGTACGCCCGACGTAAAAGTTGTACGCCCCGGGCCTCCGGGCAGACGTTATTTCAAACACTGATACTATTATTACACAACAAATTGATGGATCACTATTTTTTTAAACCCAGAAGCCAGGAACAAATTATTTGTTTAACTTTTGTCCCATTTATTTTAGAAGTGTGATTGACATAAGAAATTGAGGTACATAATTTACCTTCACGGGCCGCATAAAATGATGTGGCAGACAAGCTCTCTCCCCAGGGCCTTGGATATCTGCATGGGCTGTATTGCATATTGTAAATAAATTAACACTGAAATATTTCTGGGTTGTTCTGACTTTTTTTTACCGTGTCCTCTCGTGTCTCCATCAGTTTTCAAAAATTAAGATGTAAATTTTAGTACACGATGGCAGTTCGTATTTGTGTGGATTAGATTGAGAGATAATATGAATTTGAAGAGAGGATAAGATCATGTCTAATTGCACCCGCCAATTAATTGTCTTTATTTCGAATGAGAATGTGATGTGAATTGTTATCAGTTTTCTGGCAACTTCTTCGGGGGCAGCTGGGCTGTTCTCTTGTGTATTATGTCATTTAATGTGCAAATAACATTCCTCAAGAAAACGTTTTACTCAAGGCTCCAGGGTGACCATCTATCCTTCATTTCTATTGTTTCAATTAGTATTAGTCGGATATTAGGAAAAGGTAGTCGAGTGGTTAGCATGCTGGCTTCAAGGTGGAAAGATCTTGAGTTCAAGACCCGGTCTGGCCTCCCTGTTTGGAGTTTGAATGTTCTGTCTGGGCCCGCCTGGGTATTCTCCGGGTCCTCCGGTTTCCTCCCACATTCCAAAAACATGCATGACAGGCTGAATGAACACTAAGTGTGAGTGAATGGTTGTTGGTCTCTGTGTTTCCTGCTGTTTGCTGGCCACCAATTCAGGGTGTCCCCTGCCTTGTGCTCGAAAACGGCTGAGGTATGCTACAGCACCCCCAAATGAGGATAAAGTGGTCCGGAAAATGGATGAATGGATGGATATTAGGAAAGAAAATGTCCGTCACACCAATTGGTTTTCCATTTCACAACTTTGCTGCTGTGAAATGAGATGTAAATTTCTCCACTGCGAGACTAATAAAGGCAAATCCAATCCATAGACGTTCCTGCCTTTCTTTTCCAACACACTAACATAATTCATAATTTTTAACATGTTTTTTTAACAGTATGAGTCAAAATAAGTTTATATTAAAAACAATTGCCCAAACTAGGAATTACGTCCAATTTATTTACTGTACTGTATGTTCCCAAATATATTATTAGGTTTATTTTGAAATGGTTAAACCGGAATTGGAATGTCAAAATTGGTTAACTTTGCTAAGGATTTTTCCGTACCTAACTAACCCGGAACTTTAAATTAAACAAACCATCCGAGAAAGCGCACCACATAGTTTTGGACCTGTTTTGTACCAAGTTCAGACCGTTGTCTTTGGGTGGCGACTTTTTCAAGGCTGACTTCGCACCTTCTGTGTGGAAAACAGACTGCTGCAAATGCCCCTCGCTCTGAAAGCAACGGTTCCTACGGGAGAGAAATACTCGACTTACATTTTCTAATCAGGTAAGACGCACGATCCTCTTTTTCACACACCCTTTCCAATAAAGCAATGGTCGCAATCATTTTATAAGAGTTTGACTTACCGCCACTTCTTTAATGAAGTTTTATTTTCATCTTTAAAAACAAGTTAACAACATAACTAAAGATTTTTTTCTCGACTTGAGGTGGGCTGCTGCGGTTGGGAAAATAAATCAAACAAACACCACAACGATTTTGGGTTGACTGTCTGTTTACACATTTCGACATTATTTTTCATTCAAATCTCGTAGTTGTGTGTGTGTGTGTGTGTGTGTGTGTGTGTGTGTGTGTGTGTGTGTGTGTGTGTGTGTGTGTGTGTGTGTGTGTGTGTGTGTGTGTGCGCGCGCGCGTTTTGGTAGGCTGTCAGATTAATATTGGGCAGTTGAGAGTCCTCCTCCTCCTGTCCTTACACATGCACTGGAGGGGATGGTTTGGGGGGGTGCTTCGATACACACTTCCACGATACACGATCACAGAAATGGTGGATGAATGAAAAGTGGCACCGTGTCTAAGCCGTGCAGCAATGCACACTGCCGAGAAATGCTGAACATGTCATTTTACCATTTAATGGACCCCAGGGTAGGTTGCCTTATTGTTTACTGGTGCGGCTGCTACAATTAGCCATAGGACCTGTATAATCCCATGATGACCTAAATAATATTTCCCTTGAGATTACAACACTTTAAATGTGTAAATGTTTGATCGGTGAAATCCACAAACTTTGTTTGCAGTAGATGTAAATAGTTGATAATGGTGTTTATACTTTTTCCCCTTTTTATCAGCACTCTTATTACCAGAATAAAGCAATGCCCAACATCTGGTGAGTCAGAAAGTAGGTTAGATCATTCATCAAAGATATTTAGATTTGCACTCAAGGATTGCTTTAAGTTTATACTGGTTTATTTTTCCCCTGGCAGGCTCTTGCATGAGTCTGTAAAGACAAGCAGGCCAAGTGTGCTTCATCATTGCATGGAGGGACATTTTATTCAGCGCCTGGAACATTTGTTGAACTGCTGCAGGAACGTCAATTTTATCATTTTCACCCACTCCCAGAGTTTGTATTGATTCATAAAATTGGGATGCTAACAAGCCGCACTTTTTCTTTTTGCATGCAAAATGACAGGATTTATCAAAGATGAAAAACAGTTACAAAAAATATAATAATAATAAAAACAAGCAAATCATGGTTGGAAAAACCACCTTTGGAGAACGCTGCAAGAATTTTTAAAATAGGATAAACACTCAGGATAAATATAATTTTTATACCGCCTTCCGAAATTCTAATCACATTGAAATTCGACCAAAACTGTATACAGTATCTTTCATTTATCTGTGTTCTCTTTGACTCTATTTTTTTCTTCTTCTACCCAGGGAACAAATCTCCTTCCCTGATTGGCTCACAAGTTTCAGTTAAATTAGCTTAATATTTCAAATGATGACAACTGACCTAAAAATTAACTAGTCTTGATGACAGATTACGGGTGAGGAAAGCAGAGTGAGCAGTAAACTGGCTCATTGTTTTTTTTTCTTCTGATTTTCAGGGCATTTGAAGTGCAAATTCCCTTTCCTCCCTTAAATTCCACCAAGATAGTGGCCCCTCTTCATGTTGAAACTTCAGAGTACTGTATCAGCATACATCACCAGTAGTCTGTCGCAATAAACTTTTTGAGTCATGACAGACCTAGTATGCTCCAGGCTTCAGTTGTGCTTCATTCATGAATTACTCCAGAACATTCCCACTTTCTTGTAAAGTGTCTTCTGGATTAGGGCTAGTGTTTTATTGCGGTGAGTTGACCTTTTTTGCCACTGCACATTTAACTTCCTGAACACCCCAAGGATGTTCTTCCTCCACAGCCAATGTGGATGATTTAAAACAAACATGCTTCACTTCATTAAAATGAGACGTTGTCTATTCAAAGACATTGCCTCAGGATGAGTAAAGTGAAGCCGGTAAAGATGTGGGGGGCGGGGGGTGACTTGTTTTGACAAGAGATGCAATAAAGTGAGAGGGAACTTTCTTTTCCAGAGGGGAGTCATGGAATGTGAACTCTCCCAGGATTCGTGTACAAGGCGGGGCCCATTCATCGCTCTGAACACAAGCAGGCACAAGTTTGAACTCCTCTGTGTCTTCCTGACCTCACGAGCACGTAGAAGAATTTGGATCACCCTATCAATGTGCTGAGAGCGAAGGATAAGGGAGAAGGAGGGGGAGAATCAGCAGGAACAACTGCTTCTTCTGTCCCCTCTGAGGGTGCTGTCTGAAGATTGAGGAGGAAGTGTGTAACATCAGTGTGAGTGTGTGACTAAGTCCGCACGGCAAATGCGCCAAAGTTGAAAGCTTCGTGACTTTTATGCTGTGCACCATAAATGTATGACGAAACAGGAACATGCCTGTGCTTTGTATCCCAAAAAATGGTTGTGTGCAACGGTATGAGTCATTTTAGATGAAAACGGCTTCTTTAAGAGAAACTCACAGAACATGGCTGCTTTTAGTTGAGCCCGTTTGAGTACAGCTGGAATGGTGGCATGGTCATACCTTGGCGTGCTACCATGTACCTTCTCACAAATAAATGATATGATAAAAGCAACACGTTGCTTTTTCAACCAAATGTTTTGTGTCTACTTAAAGGACACCCGACGTCTCCGGACAAGTTGTGTCCATAATTTGTAAAATGGCTTCAAATGACTTCTACTGAGTGTATTTTACAGATTCCACCGCATATATTTTACGTGGTGATGAGTCCGTATGTTACGTCACTGAAGGAACGCCCCTGACCGAAAAAAGGACACATTGTATCAGTCTTTCCATCACATCAATGCATTTAACTGTACTTTGGTCTGAAAACGTCGTGTAGGACCAAAAAGAGTCAGAAGAGGGCGACAAAGCTCCGTGTAAGGAATTAATCAGCCCGTGGAAACAGGCTGATTAATTCCTTACACAGAGCTTTGTCGCCATTTTCTGCCTCTTTTTTAATGCTACATTCCCCCATCCCCTATTGCCTCAAAATGGCACAGAATAAATTCTTTAATCGATTGCAAACATGTATGCTTTCCTCTTCAGTACTATTTGAATCATATTCACAAGAAAGCATATTCTCCGAATCTGAAGATATTGTTTTGATTCTCCAGCAAGGCAAGACGTCTTGGGGTGACGCCACAAAAAAGGGGGCGGGACCTTCTGAAACTGACCACTTCCGGGTTCATTTTTTGCAGATTTCGGACACTTTAAGTCATTTTTATTGGTGTTTTGCATTTGACTAAAAATATCATACTGCGTGTATGGCTATTTTAGATGTTATAAAATGTTTTTCTGATGTCAGTTAGGAAACAAAAAAGTGATGTCGGTTGTCCTTTAAATCAATGAAATGATTTTACCACACAGCACGTTTTATTTATGTCTTTATTTTGTGCATGTCAGGTTAACAGTTATCAATCATTTACCAGAACCAGCATACACCGCTACATTTATTATGTAAACTGACAGGCCTGCTGCAGTAAAATTATCCAGACTTAATCTATGCGTATCTTGTTGTGCGCCGTGTGGAACGGATACGGATTGTTTTTCAGCATTTTTGGCCACGACATTCATCAAGGAGGAGACTGTGCTGAGCGGTTGCGCCTTTTCGGCAGCATGGATATGCCAGTACTGTTTTTGAATGGGAGGAATGTCGGTGCCATTCGACTGACATCGCTGGACAGCTCTGGGGCCATTGTGCTTTTTTTGCGCCTGTAATGGGCAGCATCTTCACAGCCCCCCTTTGTTCAGTGGAAGGTCGGTGCTGTTGGACAATCTGCGGCTGGATGGATAAATGGTTTGAGGAGCCCGCGATAAGAAGGAAGGAGCGTCAGTGCAGAGCGCCGATGCGTATATGGAACTGTCGCGGGATGAAATTGAAGCTGATTTATGTGGGACAGGAGATGTGAGACGATCTCTTTTCGTCAATGGATGCTACAGCTGCGTGTTTGCTTTCAACATTTAGCTTGTAGTCGACGTGCACATTCCACCATGATGTCCCTGATCCACTGGTGAAGAGACGCTTTGATCCTCTCCTCTTTCATCTGGAACTGCTTTATGTAACAAAGAGGGTACAGAAAGTGCTTAAGAATGAATGTCTCTTTGTGTCTTTGTATTGTCATGTTATTTGTTATTTAGGTTTTTTTTTGGTTCTTTTGACTCCAAGACGGCGCCGCGAGAGTGGCTGCCTTTCCAGCAGCTCCTGTGTTTTGCTTTTATACTTTCATTTCTTTCATAACTTTGCTGCTGTGAAATGTAAATTTCTCCATTGCGAGACTAATAAAGGCAAATCCAATCCAAGAGACCAGATTATAATTTCACTCGTGTTGTTTTCGTTCACTTGGAAAGCTAAGTATCTTGCTTCAAATATGGCAGAGCTGATATTTCTTCTAATTTGTCATTCTGAAAGTAGAACCGTGACTACTTTATTGTATATTAGAAAATCAATTTCCATTTACAATGGAAACTATTTTTTTTGTTTTGCTTTTGCATTAATAATCCACAAGAGTGTGTTATGATAAAGGAAATACAATATAATACAGATTTATTTAGATAGGACTTTCACAGCTGCAGTTGAAACAAAGCACTTTACGTACATTTAACGTACATATTACGTCCAAAGAAATCCATGAATATTGATCAATATTTAAAATCTCACGGTCAGCTATTGAGAAAACGGAATGTTTTTAGGTGTGCATTATTGTACGGAAAAGACAGTCAGTTAATTCAATTGAGTATTGACTGTTTCTAGTTCTGGCACAAACAATGCATTGCTTGCTTCAAAAGTGTTTGGTGTGTGTTGTCCTTTCATGGTGGACTCGGCAATGTTAATTCACCTCTGAACAAGAGGTCTTTTGCATTTAAGTGCTGGCTGTTTGCGAATCATTCAGAAAGCTAATTTTCGGTTTACCTAGAAACCCTATTAGTTTATGCTTTTCTTTTTCATGTTATTGGCCCAAGTGGCACATGTGGCACCATGTCACAACGAGGAATCGTCTGAATGCTTACTCTTACTGTTCAATGCTGAATGCGTAGTCTCACTGTCGGAATATTCACATATCTAGAAAGCAGAAACTAGCTGAATTTAGTTCCTCTCCATTATTCCATGTCCATGTTGATGTTGAAGTGTGGGTCTGATTCATAATGTCTGTTGTACGTCATCTCACAGGCAATAGGGTTCTAAATTGTCCAAAGGTCTGATAGTGAGCGTGAATGATTGTGGTTTGTCTATGTCTGCCACACAATTGGCGGGGCAACTGGCTCAGGGTGTAGCCCACCTACTGCCGGAAGATAACTGGGATTGTTGCGCTCTCCACTATAGTAAGGGAGATACGGTGTTGTGGGATCCAGAAAAAAACCACAAGACAAGCAATGTGATACGTCTTGACTCAACAGTGGTTTACTTCGAATGCCCCGATCTAATGCAAACGTACGCGCACAACAATTTCCGGTCCAACGATCTAAATCGGTCCGACACGAAACATGAACCGAAGCAGGCGTTCCATGTTTAAATAAACATTTTCGATATATATCATTTGTAAACCAAGAGAACTACGCGAATGTAACCAAAATAGGAAATACGATAATTTACAACCTGTCACATACTCCCCCTCAAAATAGATGTTGTCCCCAACATATGTACTAGTCAATACATAAATACGCTGGACGACGTGCCCAAAACAATGACGCACGGTATTATGAACTGCATCCAAATATGAACTATAATAATGAACAGTTTACAGACTGGAACGCTTTTCATACATTCTGTTCACATTATAACAATCAACAATTCACAGACTGGAACTCTTTTCATACATTCCGTTTTACTTATACAGGGCTCATCGGGGTCTTCTTGTTTCCATCTCACTGTTCTGTTAAACCGAAGTGTCGATTAACCATTTCTGTAGTATTTCGTGGCATAATAGGGGTGTGCGCCATACATCCAAGGCATTGTCTGTTCACCATGATATGGTACTGTCCCTACATTGTAGCAAGATGGCGAACCAAGGCGATCATACGTGAATACCTTGGGTCTCCTGTGTTCTCGTCGTGGCCGTTGATTTCCCCCAATATCAGGATTACTGGGGGGTGGCTGGGGAAAAGGGGGACACACTGTCACAGGTGGATCATTTTCCGGACCAATGTTGCCCTCCTGAGATTGGTCAACTTCCGCAGCTCCCGGCTCCGTCCCCGGCAGTTCATTCCCCAGTTGATTGTCATCATGGTGGGTTGTCTCCACAAAGCTCACGTCCCGCGGTTCTGGTGAGTCTGGTCGGGTGCTCTGGCGATGCAACACTGGATAATACTCATCCTCCTCATCATCCTCTTCCGGATCCATTTCCGGCATCTTGTTCGGTCGTTGCCGAGTGGACTTTTCCTTGGACTGGGACTGTAGTGAAGTCTCTAATGGCAAATGATCACATGGCAGCAAGAGATTGCGGTGGAGTATCCTAGATCTGCCCTTCCCCCTCTCAGGTTTCAGCTCATAAACTGGAATGTCTTGGCTGACTTGACGAACCACTGTATGAACAACATCCTCCCAGTGGTTTCTCAGTTTGCCTGAACCTCCACGTGGGGTTAAGTTTCGAACCAGAACACGATCACCGGGCAACAGGGTAGAATACTTTAGTTTACTGTCATATAGTCTCTTACTCCTGGCAGCAGCTTTGTTGTTATTTTCTTGCGTGATCGCATACGCTTCCTCCATGCCCTGTTTCCACTTCTTCACATAGTCCTTCTGGTTGGTTTCACCCTGGTTCGAGTCTGGATTCAAACTAAACAACATATCAACTGGCAAACGTGGTGAACGTCCATAAAGTAAGTAAAAAGGTGAGAACCCTGTCACCTCACTTTTGGTACAGTTGTAAGCATAAACGAGTTTGTTTAGTGAGTCTTTCCAGTTACTCTTTTGTTTCTCTGTCAGTGTCTTTAACATCTGGATCAGTGTTCGATTAAATCGTTCAACTTGTCCATTTCCCTGTGGATGGTAGGGGGTTGTCCTTGAACCCGCAACCCCACAATATTCCTTCAGTTGAGCAAAAAGTTGATTTTCAGAACCACTGTATGAACAACATCCTCCCAGTGGTTTCTCAGTTTGCCTGAACCTCCACGTGGGGTTAAGTTTCGAACCAGAACACGATCACCGGGCAACAGGGTAGAATACTTTAGTTTACTGTCATATAGTCTCTTACTCCTGGCAGCAGCTTTGTTGTTATTTTCTTGCGTGATCGCATACGCTTCCTCCATGCCCTGTTTCCACTTCTTCACATAGTCCTTCTGGTTGGTTTCACCCTGGTTCGAGTCTGGATTCAAACTAAACAACATATCAACTGGCAAACGTGGTGAACGTCCATAAAGTAAGTAAAAAGGTGAGAACCCTGTCACCTCACTTTTGGTACAGTTGTAAGCATAAACGAGTTTGTTTAGTGAGTCTTTCCAGTTACTCTTTTGTTTCTCTGTCAGTGTCTTTAACATCTGGATCAGTGTTCGATTAAATCGTTCAACTTGTCCATTTCCCTGTGGATGGTAGGGGGTTGTCCTTGAACCCGCAACCCCACAATATTCCTTCAGTTGAGCAAAAAGTTGATTTTCAAATTCACCACCCTGATCATGGTGAATTCGAAGGGGGAACCCAAACTTTAAAGCATAGTCATTAAAGATTTTGTCTGCCGCTGTTTTGCCAGCTTTGGACGTTGTAGCATAAACTTGAGCGAAACGTGTAAAATGGTCTACTAGCACAAGCACGTATTCATAACCACCCTTACATTTGTCAAGATGCAAAAAGTCAACGGAGACAAGTTCAAAAGGCTGAGTAGTCACAATATTAGTAAGAGGGGCTCTGGTCTCACGGTTGGGCTTTTTGTGTTTTAGGCACACACACTCTCTCAGTACATAGTCCTCTATTTCTTTTTGCATAAAGGGCCAGTAAAAACGATCCCTTACAAGGGAAAGAGTCCTTTCTACACCATGGTGGCCCATTTCATCATGCAGCTCTTTTAACACTGTCACCTTGTGTTTTTCAGGAAGCAGTAGTTGGGTTCTGTTTGCCGTTTTTCTGTACAAAACACCTCTGTCATTAAAGTGTAGCTTGTCCCATTCCCTCACAAGACAAACAACTTGAGGACAATGCTTTCTTAGTTCAGTACCTAGCGGTTTCGTCTCCGCCAGTTTGTATCTAATAATATGTCCTATAATGGGGTCAGTCTCTTGATCTAGCTTGATCTGTCCAACAGTCAATGGGGCTATCGGTGTGTTTAGTGACACCTCGGCACACATAGCTGAGATTCCCATAGACCAAGCTGCACTAGACTCGTTCTGTTGGTCAACCGCTTGTACGGCAGCACTCACAGCATCATATGACATTTCTTTTGTACATCCGTCCATATATGTTACCATATCAAGGGGCATCCTAGATAAACTGTCTGCATCAACATTTTCCTTACCGGGACGATATTTAACAGTAAAATTAAAATCGGAAAGTTCTGCGACCCACCTGCACCCAGTTGCATTTAACTTAGCAGTCGACAGTACATACGTGAGTGGATTATTGTCACTATACACAGTGAAGAATGGTGCATAGTACAAATAATCACGAAACTTGTCTGTGATCGCCCACTTAAGCGCCAAAAATTCCAACTTGCCCGAGTGTAAATTATAATTCTTCTCAGCTGCAGTTAATGTCCGAGAGCCATAGGCTATCACGCGAAGTTTGCCATTTTGTCTTTGGTACAACACAGCACCTAAACCCCGGTTAGAGGCATCTGTATGCAAAATGAAAGGATGCGCGAAGTCAGGAAAACCTAAAACTGGTGGTTGAACTAAACAGTCTATTAGCTGCTCTAACACTGACTGATGCTCATCACTCCACTCAACACGTGTGTTGGAAGACACACTGTTATGTCTCACTTTCCATTTTTGTCTTTGATGCTGCTGAGTCTCAACATTCAGAGGGGCTTTAAGCAAAGCATACAAGGGACTAGCGATACAAGAGAAATCTTTGATGTATTGCCTATAATAGCTTAATAGTCCCAAAATGGCTCGAAGCTCACCGACAGTGCCTGGCTGCTTGTTTTTCAGGGCACGCACTGCTGCTGTATCTGCCGGGTCCATTCTGCTCCCCTCAGCAGAGACAATCCTGCCGAGGTACCTCACTTCCGGCTTAAAGAGGTCACACTTTCGGGCTTTGAGTTTTATTCCATTTTCCCTGAGACGTCGCAACACTCGTCTGACGTCCTCAACGTGGTTGTCAAATGTCCCGCTGAAAACAAGAATGTCATCAAGATAGGGGACACATATTTCGTCCCGTAACCCCTCCAGACATTGTTCCATACACCGCTGGAACGCTGCTGGTGCATTCATGAGTCCAAACGGAATTCGAATCCATTCATAAAGGCCCCAAGGGGTCACGAAGGCAGTCAGGTGTCGGCTCCCTTTGGACATGAACCCCTGGTGGTATGCTTTGCCTTGGTCCAGCAGCGAGAAGATGGTGTTACCCCCAAGGCTATCCACCACGTCCTGTACCCGTGGGATGGGGTGCCGGTCAGGGTGTGTTTTCCGGTTCAGCTCTCTGTAATCAATACATAAGCGCAGTGTACCATCTTTTTTCCTGACACAGACGACAGGGGATGAGTAGGAGGAAGTGGACTTTTCCACCCACCCCTGCGCTATCAAGTCCTGTAAATAGTCTTTCACCTCTCTGTACATTGGCTTTGGGACAGACATATATGTCTTTGAAACAGGCTCAGTGTCTTTCAACAAAATGTCCATTTGTAGGTTTTCCACACACCCTATGTCGTCGTCCGATTTTGAAAATGATGCCGATTCCTCTCTCAACATCTGCTGAACGGTCTTTCTTTTATCTTCGTCCAAATGAGAAAGATCTATTGGGGGGTCCCACTGCTCACTGAGAGCGATGGTGGTATTCTGGACATGGACCTCATTGACAACCACTGAAGGAAGGTCCCTTTTAAATATGTTAGCTGGGTAGACAGACCCTACCGACTGCACTGTACCAATAATAGCCTTTACTGGAAACCTAATATCATGATTAGTAGGGTTCTGGACACTAACAACTATCCTAGGGATGGAACCTGCCTTAACTGAGACCAACGAGTCACAAAGCTCGAGGCCATCTGGCCACTGTGGGTTTTCACTTGGCTCAAAAACCAATGTAACATCTTCCTTAAAGGGCTTAGCCTGTACTTTGCATGGAATAATAAGTGAGCTATGCCTGGCTATAGTGAATCTCTCATTTGTTGTTTTTACACGGTACTCATGTGCTTGTCCCAGACTAACTGCTTTTATGAAAGTGGCAGCTTTATTGCGCTTAAGGTGGGGAAAAGCTAGTCTAACCGATTTCAAGAGCTTTTCTGTATCCCCTGTTTGTGACTCATTAGAGAGGCTATCTAACACAAGACGCTCAATGACATTAAACCCTATGATAGGACACTGTTGCTGGTCACCTTTTAGTACTAATACTGGTACAAGTAGCCCTGGATCATTAGCACCAAGTTTAAATGATATCTCAAGCCATCCTACATAAGGCATATCCGTTCCATTAGCTGCCACAATATTGAGAGTGTTATCAGGGTCAATAAGTTCATTCACATTTTTCAATGACACGTCAGGTAAGTTTGTTTGTTTCCATAACTCATCTACAGCACACACCTGGGACCCCGAGTCCCAGAGTGCTTCAACCCTTTTGTTACCCAAAAAGCACCGAATAAGACATTTCTTTCCCACTAACTCCCTGACCGAAGGTAATTTGCCACACTGGTTCTTATCTGTACGCTCGACAAATGACTGCTTATGTCTCTTCTGAACGGGGCCACGTGTGTGGGGCTTACATTCCATTTTCATAGCACCACTGTAACACTGGGACCTATCTGTCTCTGTGGTCACACCATGTCCCACTGGAGTAACCCTTTCTAGTTTAAAGCATGGTTCCTAGCTGAGTTCTGTGCTTTGCAGCCTGCTCTGAAATGTTCACTACTTCCACATTTAAAACAGTGCTGACAATATTCTTCACCTGTCTGAATACAAGAATAACACCTGGGCTGAGGGCGACGGGGCATGTAGTACTGCGGAGGGGCGAACCGCTGCTGGAACTGTGCTGCCCCCCTCATCGGCCTGGGCCCTGGTGCTGGGTGGTACTGCTGAAGAGCTGATGGGGAGTGCTGGGTGTAGTAGTGCCTGGCTGGTGGATCTACCTGATATTGTGAAGGTGGAGTGAAGGCGACCTGTTCAGGGTAGTGGTCAGGCAGGCGTTCAGGTCCTCCGCTGGTGGGCTGAGAAGTGGCTGTTGGTTTCTGAATAGTCTCTTTGATCTGGGACACTTCTGCACGCAGCTCTTTTAACAGCATCATCTCTGATCTCATCTCTTTGATCTCTGAAAGGAGTTCATTCGGCACAGTAACAGTATTCTGCTTTAAGACTGTCTTCTTCCCAATCGGGACTGGTGTGTCATCTACCTGGACAGTGTTCAGCGTTGTCACCCGTGCAGCAGCATTTTTCTTTTTTTCCTGTCGCTCTTTTTCATTTGCACATGCCATGTTTAATTTTTCTAACAGTACTTCATCTGATGTGGTGGTTAGCAGGAGGAAAGGTTGCATGTCACTCTTTACATTGTCACTCTGTAACCCCGTCAGAACTGTGTGCAGGAATAAACTCTGGACCAACGTGGGATCATACTTCACCCCTGATTCAGCTTCTTGAGATGCAAAAAGAATCCTTTGACGAAGATCCATTGCACGCAGTAGAAATTTCTGTGGGGACTCTTTATTAGTCTGCACTTCCGATGAGAGCTGCTTGTACAACTCAGTGGCTCCTCTCTCTTGATAGTGAGATCGGAGAATCCTTCGTAAAGAAGTTAGGGTAAGATTTTCTTTCCCTTCGAGGTAGCTTCTCAACTGCAGACCTGGTGTTATGGCACGAACCACTGCATCGATGATCTCATCCCCCTGGTAGCCTTTACTGAGCCCACTTTCTATCTGTCTGACCAAATTAGGAAATGTGAGTTTATCTTTTTGTCCGAGTTCACCTATTTGTCCAGATATTTTGAAATCTTTGCGCCAGGGGGCAGTGTCTGGGGGCACTATGCTTCTCTTTCGCACTGCATCCCGACCTTTTTCACTTGGTTTGGCTATTCCTGGTTCAAAATCTTTTATACTTTCAATCAAGTCCTTTATACGTAGCAAATCTGACATTCCTCCATCTTCTAGCTCTAATTCAGCTCTTTCAATGTAGGTTGACACAATATTAATTAGTTGGCCTCGAGTCTTTCCTGTAAGTTGCTCTCTTTCCAGTCCAGATATTTGGATTTCAGCACATAACTCTGACAACTGTTGAAAATTCAGTCCAAATAACTTGCCTTTGATGTCCAACTGTAATTCCTCTAACGCCATTTTCGAGAGGGTAGACGCAGTTCAGCTGGCCGGATTCACTTCAAAGTCTTCCAGTGCCCTCTAGTGGTGGCTGTACGCACAGAGATGCAACTAGAGCACATGTAGAAACAAACCAGTAAACGGCGACGCCACTCCGACTGGGTTGATTGGGGATATTCGGCGCGAGCTTCTACCCACGGCGAGTAGACAACACTCGAACGCAAATATCCCAGCGGTGCCTCCAAAATGTTGCGCTCTCCACTATAGTAAGGGAGATACGGTGTTGTGGGATCCAGAAAAAAACCACAAGACAAGCAATGTGATACGTCTTGACTCAACAGTGGTTTACTTCGAATGCCCCGATCTAATGCAAACGTACGCGCACAACAATTTCCGGTCCAACGATCTAAATCGGTCCGACACGAAACATGAACCGAAGCAGGCGTTCCATGTTTAAATAAACATTTTCGATATATATCATTTGTAAACCAAGAGAACTACGCGAATGTAACCAAAATAGGAAATACGATAATTTACAACCTGTCACAGGATAGGCTCCAACTCACCCGTGAGGAGGGGCAATTCTCCTAATGGATGGATCGATTACCTCAGGCCCCTTAAAATTGGCAAATGATTAAAAACTGTTTTTAGTAAGGTGCAGTGCACTACCTAAACTACAACCACAATCGTAAAGCTTGTGATACAACGCAAAGAAGATTCTCATAGGTTGCGTTGATTTACCTCCCTCCACATTGACTCATCCTCCATTTTTGAAACAGCCAGCGTGTTAGAGTCCAGAGGTGCCAAAATGCCACAGCAAAAAGACATTGTGAAGATAGCCATCCAGATGCCGGGGGCTTACCCCCAGCTCATTCGACTGGATCAGGTAATACTCTCCACCATTGAATTTCTTCACTGTAGTTGATCTAAAACGGTAAAATGATTTAATTTGCAACAATGCTGTGTTTACAGAGATTTTTTATGCATCTTAAGACAAATGCAAAAGGTCTGAGTTACTAAAGGGTGGGATGGTCTTAATAGGTTTTAGTGAACTGTGCATAAGTGAGTGTATTACATTTAACTCATTCACTGCCATTCCCTAATTTATTCGGGAACTGAAAAGCATGATGTGGCGCACCATTCCCAGGTTTTGGTTTTTCTTGCGGGGGTGGCGATAAAGCGCTAGTCAGACCTCTGCCAATGTTTTTGCCTTCCACGAGGGGGCATCATTTGCCTTTTGCCCATGTTAGCGCCTTGTTACAGCTTCAGCTGTTGTTAAAGCATCTTATAAATCAATATGTATGTATTGTATTTTGTACAGCCAGCCCCATTTCAAGCTCAGTTAACTCCAGACTGGAGTGGAAACATTTTTGCACATCATCTGGCAGTGAATGACTTAAGGGGCTTTTGTTATTAGACGTAATTCTATTGGTGCATTGATAAATGTAAATTTTCGGGATATTCTGTCCCAATCACATGATCAGAAATGGAGGGCCGATTACGTGATTTACGGGTGAAAACGATCGGTTATATTATTTTCCCGACACATTTGATAGAACTTTGATTTTATTTTGAGAGTATTAAAAAAAGCAATTGGTACTAATTTGATTTCTATATTTATATTTCTATATTTATATTTTAATGCAGTCATTAGAGTTGACATCTTATCACATGATAAAGTGTAGTATAGTTCTATCTGCTATTTTATTATGTATCATTTTATGTATGGTTTTATTGTTATGTGCTTTGTTTTATTGTTTTTATTGTAAAGTGTCCTTGGGTGTTTTGAAAGGCGCTTGAAATAAAATGTATTATTATTAAAGTTGAGAGGGTGAGAAAAATCAAATGCACGCTTCGTTGGGCGAGTGTTGGATTGGGACTCGGTAACAGCAGGAATTTAAAACTAAAGACTCCAACCCCCCAAAAAAAACAGGATCGCTAGTTAATTTACATGATGGATGCTCATTGTTTCACTTAGTGATCAGGACACAATCAGTCAATCCTAAGGACCCAGCTGTCTTTCTCCCTCCATACTATATGCGACTGGTCACCGCATAGTCACCACCACTAATAACAGAGAAGCCACGAGGCGTACCGCACACTCTCACAACGTTTTGACGGCTTGACCACAGGACTGACCACTAATAGCAGGATAGCTGAGTGTCAGACATGGTAGAAGTCTGACTTGTATTTACATCACACAAGTCACAGATTGGATTAGATTGGATTGGATTTGCCTTTATTAGTCTCACAGTGGAGAAATTTACATTTCACAGCAGCAAAGTGATGAAAGAGGGCGTAATTGTTCACAAAGCTGTTCTACCACTGTATGAATAGCATATGTTTAATGTTGCGTGTATTTCCAGATTCACAGCCAGGTAAATTGGAACCGTTGTTGAGTTTATATGTGACATACTGTACAGTTATTTAACCGTGAGCCATATTCTTGTCTGTGAGCAGAAGAAGCCCTTATCTGCTGTGATAAAAGAGGTCTGTGATGGGTAAGTCTGTCTGTGTTCCATTTCTTTTCATATACGTATTTTGCCGTTGTTTTGACATACATTCTATTCATAACTTCCTGTGTGTGCGTACATGTGTATGCACGTGTGTGTTTTCTCTGCATTTGTAGCTGGAATCTCCCAGGTCATGAAAACTATGCGCTTCAGTATGCTGACGGAGTGCAAACATACATCACCGAATCGGTGAGTAAATAGTGAAATGTTATCAATAATGGACTCAGTCACCCCTTAGGCATTTTTTAGATCTGTGATGAGAAGCATGACTCTTAACTCATTCACTGCCATTCCCGAATTTATTCGGGAATTGAAAATATGACAGCGTCATTCCCAAATTAGTTCGGGTTTGGTTTTTTCTTGCTTGGGTGCTGATAAAGCGCTGGCCATGGCCTCTGGCAATAGTTTTCTCACTTCCACAAGGGGCAGCATTTCTTTTTTTCCATGATAGCTCATTGTTCCACCTTCAGCTGTTGTGAAAGCACTATACTGTATAAACCAATACAGTATGTATGTATTGCATTATATTTTGGACAGCCACCCTGATTTCAAGCTCATTTAACTCCAGACTCTTTTAATTTAGGAAATAATTCTTTTTTGTTGACGAAAGAAGAGAGTCTAAGGTTTCTTACGCTGCATTGAATGTTTATGTAGTCCTAAAACACAATATTTTTGTGGGTCCTGGAATTTGAGTGACTATGACAAAAACCCTGGCACTGGACTGGACTGGACACATTTTTCACGTCTTTGTAGTGAATCAGTTAGGAGGTTTTGTCTGAACTTTATTTGCTTTTGTGTTCTGACAATACTGTACTACTGAAAGTAAAAGTGCTGTCCATGTCAGTAGTAAGATAGGAGCGAGAAGGAAATAAAGGGCTAAAAATACAACCAGCTTAATTTCTAACACTGTAAAACACACACTGTAACTTTTTTTCACATGTAAAACCGGTACATCTTTTCCAAAAAAAGTTTTAAAAAAATCCTCATGTCGCTTTCCTTTTCCCACAAATATGCTGCGCACATTATGAACCCGCAATGAACTAATATATAGAACATTACAATCATTTTTTCTTGATTGGGCGTTGGTTTCGAACCTGGGTATTAATTATTCATTTTAAAGCATTTTGGAAAGGTTTCTGGATTTGACTGGAAACATTTAAGTGGAAGTCGCTTTTGTTTAAGCTAATTTATGTGGTTGAAGAAATGGACGGGCCCCATCAAACACCTTTGAGATGAAATACAATATAGATTATGAACAAATTTATTCCAGATAAATACAAGAGAAAAAAATCCACACTCCACAACTCCAACTTTGTGGAAAGCACTTCCCGTTGTGTATTTCCTGGTAAAGCATCTGAATATTTTTGGCTGAATGGTCTAACAGTTTGGTACTCCAAGGTGAGTCAACAGCAACAATATTCTGGGCCCAAAGCGATTTTGCCATGGCTTTTATGTTGAATGCACTTATGGTCGTCAAAGTAATTTTATTTATTTATTTATTTATTTATTTATTTTTAGAACCGTCTAGACATTAAGAACGGCTGCATTCTGCGTCTAACCAAGGCCCCGGTGAGTCTGCACCCAGTAGCCTCTAAATCGCGCTCCTCCTTTACGGCCCGCATTCGACAACTTCTCTCTTACTACTCTACACATTACAGAAGCCTGAACACTGTTTTCAGTGAGTTTTTGCTTTCTTTTGTTTCATTCTGGGAATATAGGGTCGCTGTGCTGAGGATTTGTTTAAGGGCATGCAAAGCATGGATCTTGGAGTTCGCTGCGATTCGTTGAAGCAACTTGCCTGTGTTTCCACGGACGTGACCTTCGCGCAGGAGTTCATTAGCCGAGACGGACACCTCTTACTGGTCAAGATAGTGGAAGACTCAAGCGAGTTAGTTTTCTCTGTTTTGGGTGCATTTGAGCATTTTACCATACAGAACTTCTTATCATGCAGCCAAAATGCTTTAAATGAGTTTTATGTTTCACAGTTCTGAGATTCGGATTTGTTCTCTTCTCTTGCCCTCCTCCCAAGAGTTTAGCATGTGCCCAGGCTTTCCACGTCATAAAAACAGTCCAAGTCCTAACTGTTAAATTTGGGTGAGACTCGAAATTGTCCATCAAAAATTGTTTGTTTATGTGCCCAGCAAGGCAACACGGAAAGTCAACAACAAACCATTCACACTCACACATTCTCCCCTATGGACAATTCCCTGCTTTCATTTAACCTAACATGCATGTTTTGGGAATGAGTGAGGGTAAAAATCCATCTAAACATACAGAGAAAATGTTAACCCTTCTGGAAAACAAGAACTGAGGTTAAACCTGAACCTCAGAGCTGTGAAACAGGCACTCATCCCACTTGAATCACCGTGCTGCCTTTCCCATGACGGATCGACAAATTATTGATCTCAAAGATGAGTAGCCATTCATTTATTTATGTTTGTCCAACATCTGAGTGCATTCTGGTTTTGTTTTTGCACATATTCCTTTCCTTGGATGCATGATTCAGGAGTGCTCTGATCATGACCCACACACTGACTGCCTTCATGGAACTGATGGATCATGGCATAGTGTCCTGGGAAAACCTCTCATCAATCTTCATTGAGAAGGTGCTTTCTATTTGAGTTCCATTTCGTCATTTTTTTAAACTTGCATCATCTTTGCCATGCTCCCACTCCAATTCAGATTGCTTGCTTCGTGAATGCCAAGGTGGGCGACGCGTCTATCCAGCAGGTGTGTTTAGACATACTGGAGAGCATGGTCCTGAGCAGCCACAGCCTCTTCCTGCAGGTCAAACAAGTGGTCACCATGGAGAGGCTCATTGCTCACCTTCAGATGTGAGTAACCGTCAAATGACGTGACTTGCGCTCCACAGTGATGTCACTGTATGTGAGGCTAAAGACTATTATCTCTTGTCACGATTGCTCTTTTGGGTTCTCAATGTGGAATGTCACTTTGTGTGTTTCTTCTCACAGGACTAATCAGCAGATTCAGACCAAAGCTATGGCTCTACTTATGGCTCTGTTGCAGACAGCTGGGGATGCCGACAGACAGGTGCTGATTTGAAATGCGGAACTTTTCACCAGTCAGCTCGTGATTATGCCCTAGAGCAGGGGTTAGGAACCTTTTTGACTAAGAGAATCAGAATCAGAATCATCAGAATCAGAATCATCTTTATTGCCAAGTATGTAGGACACACAAGGAATTTGTTTCCGGTAGAACACGCTGCACTAGTATCGTCGTCAAAAAAACTGCTAAGTGGCACTATACAGTTCCAAGAGAACCATAAAAATAAAATATTTAGAAATGTTTTTCAGTAAGAGCCACACGCGCGCGCGCGCACACACACACACACACATGCAAACACGCACACACGCAAACATGCACGCACACGTGGCCACTTTTCAACAAAATGTCAATGTGAGAGCCGCGCGCACACACACACACACAAATGCAAACACGCATGCAAACACGCACGTGCAGCCACTTTTCAACAAAATGTCAGAATGTATTATTTAAAATAACTTTGTGATAGTACTCACCGTTAACATGAATGGTATTCCGTTCCTCGTGATTGGTAAAAATCCAGCCAAACGGTCCATAGGCGAAGTTACTGCTAGCTGGCCTACACACAGCTCATAAGCTTCCACACTAGCTATCTGCAATATACTTCTCGCAGAAGTATATTGATGCTAACGTTAACATGGGGCTTGTTAAAATGTCACTGACATTCGACTGTTTCATCGATGGAATTGCTTCAATGCAAATTAGATTCAGAACATTTTCTCTCCTCAAAGGTGAATGCTCCGGTGCATTCAAGCTGAAGTGTACTCATTGGGCTCATTTAAAGGGCCGTTTACCTGTTTCAACATGACGGCACTGTATTCAGAACGCAGGAGATCTTATTTTGACAGTCATCTTACACTTCCTGTAAACAGAAAAGTCATTCAGTGCCTCTGCTCGGACTCTGCTTCTTTCTCCTTGTGCAGTAACACTTTTTTCATTCAACCGCCTGTCTCCTATTCTCTCCCACTTGCCTTGTTACACACACCCACAGGCGCACATACACATCTCACGCTTATGCGCCCACACAAATCCACCCTTCATAGTCCAGCAAGAGATGATTTCATCACAGAGGTCATGGTTTGATCAAGTCCAGCACTTTTTTGGGTTACTTTCTCACTATTGCCCCCCAATCTAGGAAGCCTGTTATTACAAGCATAAAAAAAGTTTTCATTTTCTTTTTATTTCCAGGAAATGTTTGCATACCTGAATAAGAAGAATCTCCGTCAGTACATTTACAAGGTAAATTGTGACGAACCCCCACCGTAATATGCTCACTCAGTTGCTGTGTCCACATTGTTTCCACTGGCTTTTGTACTGTATTTGCAGTAATAGCCCGGGAGTCGGCAAATCACTGCTCAAGAGCCACATGCTGCTCTTTAGATTTTTCAAAATGTTGGAAAATGGAAAACTATGGGGCAGGGAAATCATTTTTACATGGGTTTAAATAAGAGGACAAACACGACAGAAACATGATTAACCTTTTCCAATGTTGTATAAATGTGTCAAATGAATATTCAACGTCAACATTTCATTGAAGATTTGCGTCATAGCCTCACACTTTTCTAAGCGGGGAAGGATGTCAGTCAAGAGGCTGTTGTTTTAAAAAAAACTGCCTTTCAAGCACAATTCACCGAGGGTACTTGCACAAAATGGGAATCTGGGGAGCCTAGAGAAGCATTATTAAATGGTACATGTGAGCTACGATGGTTAGTACGTCCCATGCCTTGTTCATCTTCCCGTTCATCTCACCATTATGGCTGTTGCCCATTGTATGCAGGTATGCATGTTTAAGTGATGTGTGCACAGGTCAATCGGGGGAGGTTGGTAGATCGCAAAGTACATTTTCCGTCGTTAAAGTATGGGCGCCCCTGCTCTACAATTTCTTCTTGAAATAGAGAAATAAGAGTGTCCTTGTGTGTACGTATCCATGCGCGTGTGTGTTTGATTGAATTTTTCTTCCTGGTTGTAGTGCGTGTGTGTGTGTGTGTGTGTGTGTGTGTGTGAGAGAGAGAGAGAGAGAGAGAGAGAGAGAGAGAGAGAGAGAGAGAGAGAGAGAGAGGTAAAGAGGTGGAAATGATTTGTTGTTCCAGAATATCATCCACAGTTCAGGTTCAGTGCAAGATGAGATGGCCCACTACCTCTACGTCCTCCAGTCGGTGACTTTGAATCATCTGGAGCCGCGAATGAGGACGCCGCTGGACTGTTACAGCCAGGTAAGTCCCATAAACACAGTGTACGAATAAGACCAAAAAAAATCGGAATATGATACTCAATGTCCAAGTAAATTTGGATTTCAGACACTACTTTGATGGTGGCTTGCGTGGAGACATCACTTATTTGTCTGACATAATACACAAATCCAGTTTGTTGCATTGTATTGCGTGCTTGAGCTTGCATGCTAGTCCACTCAAAAGGTAGGCATGTAGTCAATGTGCAGGTGTGATTTGTTATGTAGGAACAGCGAGAAATCCTTCACAGTCTGCGGCAGGCAGCCTTTGAAACGGAGAGCGAGAACAGTCTTAGTCACGAGAGACGCCGTTCTCTCTGCGCCAAAGAGTTCAAGAAGTTGGGCTTCTCTGTAAGTGTCAACCCCAAAATGTGGAAACGGTCTCGTCCAAGTCATTCTAACTGTTTGTATGTACCACGTCTCCAGAACAATAGTAATCCTGGTCAGGACTTGGTGAGAACGCCTCCCGGCCTTCTAGCTTTGGACACCATGTTTTCTTTTGCTGCACGCAATCCGGATGCTTACAGCAGGGTGAGTGGGATTTTTATTTGCCATCACATCATTATCAACAAAAATATCGACCATGAATCAGGATTTAAATAGAGCCAACCCGAAACTTTTATTTGTCATCTTCCCTCACACATTCTGAGCAATCAGGAGTTTCCATGCCAACCAGAAATCAACATGCGACTTAGACCCAAGTGCTGTTTACACCAGCACTTGGGTCTAAGTTCCATTCTATCACTTCAAACTTTTTTGTTGTGCTTGTGGTCAATGGCGAGAAGCGTTAGATCTCTCTAAAGCAGGGGTCTCAAACTGAATTTACCCGGGGGCCGCTGGAGGCAGAGTCTGGGTGAGGCTGGGCCGCATCAGGATTTCCACAAGAAATCACAGATAAAATATTCCAATGTTCTCAAAGTCTTTATTTTTAACATACAAAAAATGAATTAAATGAATACATGAATAAAAAAATAAATTAACCAGTAATAAATAAATAAAATAATTATAATCATCATAAGGCAGATACAGACAGAAAAAACACAGGAAAACTAATTATTTGAATAAAGTTTCAAATGTCTGTATTCATAGTTCTTTAACCTTTAACTTTCTTAAAGAAAATATTGAACATGAACTGTCCTGAACATGGCTTCTCTTGCCTACTTGTTCAGCTCCACACACAAGTTTCATTCATATCAATCATGCGGGCCACACTAACATTAATCTTTCATATCAAGGCGGGCCGCAAAATATTCTTTTGGGGGCCGCATTTTGCCCCCGGGCCGCGAGTTTGAGACCCCTGCTCTAAAGTGAGCATGTAAAACAGTGCCTTGGTCAAGGGTACCCTGGCGGTAGCCAGCTAGTTGCAACTTTCCTGGTTTGGACTTTGAACACACTTATTCTCTATCAATTGCAAAATGTTGCTCCATATTTTCTTCCATTTCCACCACATAGTGGGTTAATGCCCCGAAATACTTTCTCATCCTGTTTGTGTGATTTTTATTTTTTTGTGTCTTTTGTATATCATGACGGCTGTTTCAATTTGTGACCTGACATCAAATCATTCATTTCCCTGTCAGTTTGTCTTGGAGAACAGCAGCAGGGAGGACAAGCATGAGTGTCCTTTTGCTCGTAGCAGCATCCAACTCACGCTCATCTTGTGTGAAATCCTTCGAATCGGCGAAGCTCGTGAGTCTGCCGGCAGTTCTGCTTCACCCTCACCGTGACGAAAGTGACAGACTCGTCAGTCAGTCTGTGTTCTTGTTGTTGCAGCCTCCGAGACCGGCTCAGACTACCACCCCATTTTCTTCAGTCAGGACCGGCTGCTGGAGGAGCTCTTCTGTGTGTGCATCCAACTGCTCAACAAGACGTGGAAGGAGATGAGAGCCACACAGGAAGACTTTGACAAGGTGCGTTAGTGAATTCGGATGGCGCTGTAACCATTTACACGGTCCATTCTGAGAAGTACCTCTTGATCTGTGACCCTAATCAGGGCAAAATTTTGATTCCCCAGAATCCTTAACTTTGACAATAACAATGTGTTTTGCTTAGGGAGGGCTTCTTACTAAAGAATCGGACGTGTGATGTCCTGTGGTGAGGGCACGTTGGCAGTGTCTCTCTGTTTTGATATTTAAAATCCGTTGCACATTTGACGTCATTCGGCAAAAATGAAAAAAAAAAGCACTCAAATCGGTTCAAGATGTCTTTTCATTTGGCAAGAAAGACATTGATGCATATGCGCAGCCATCTATTGATGCATGCCTTCATGCGTGGAAAGATGTGACCTTTCAAGAGCAGTGTCATGCTTGTACAATAGTGGAGGCGCTCGCCAAGTTTTAAGCAGTGGGGGCTTGTCTACAGGAGATATTGATAATCTGTCCGTTCAAATCATCATCAGTGGCAAAGCGACTCCGCTTTTGTTCTCATCTGAATTTCCACATCCCCTGCTGCTGCGCCGTTCCCACCAAACGCTGCCCAGACGACCACAAAACTCAGTGACCTTTTCACCTTTTTTTTAGAAGCGGGAATGGCCTTTTGTTTTTGCCCACGGCTCCCAATCAACGGTGCTCTGGGGCAAGTACAAAGGGGCATTAAGTGGACAAAGGGAAGCGTGGAGTGGTGCAAGCAACTGAGGGAGAAGGAAATAATGGGGAAAAAAGTTATTTGAGCATCAGCAGGAACAACACAGCAAGAGAGGGAATGTCAAACAACTGGAAACACATGAGAGGGTGGAACACAAATTACTGGGTAACGCAGTGTGACGGTGGGACATCACAATGCTCCAATTTTCTTCTCATGATACAGTGCAATGTGTTTCGTCGTACAATAATGCAGAAACTGGTTTTATTGCGGTTAATTGGACTCCATCAAAGAATAACCATAACATGTTTGCAATGACTGACCAACATGAGTTTTAAATTGGAATTTAACCATAAATATCACGTATGCAGATGTTCAAGGCTCACTCTATATAGATTAGATTAGATTAGATTAGATTAGATTAGATTAGATGAGCCTTTGTTTGTCTCACAGTGGAGAAATTTACAGTTTACAGCAGCAGAAACAAACTACAGGAGCTGCTGTAAAGGCAACCACTCTCGCGGTGCCATCTTGAAGTAAAAACAAAAAGCTAAATAACAAATAATGTGACACAACACAAAAGACACATACAGTCTTCAATCTTCAGCACTTTCTGCCCCTCTTTGTTGCATGAAGAAGTTCTAGGTGATCAAAGTGTCCTTTTCACCAGTTTATCAGGGACGTCATGGTGGAATGTGTATGTCTGCTACAAGCTAAATTTTGAAAGCAAACAGGAAGCTCTAGCATTCAATCTCAAAAGAGATTGTCTTGCATCTCCTGTCCCACGTAAATCCGCTTCAATTCGAAGCCGTGACAGTTCCACATATGCATCGACGCTCTGTGCTGATGCTCCTTTCTTCTCATCGCGGGCTCCTCAAGCCATGCATTCATCCAGCTGCAGACTGTCCAACAGCACTGACCTTTCTGATGAACAAAGCGGGGCTGTGAAAATGCTGCCCATTACAGGCGCAAAAAAGCACATTGTCCCCAGAGCTTTCCAGTGATGACGGTCAAATGGCACTGACATTCCTCCCAACTAAAACACTACTGGCCTATTCGTGCTGCCGAGAAGGCGCAACCGCTAAGCACAGTGTCCTCCTTAATGAATGTTGTGGCCAGAAATGCTGAAAAACAATCCGTATCCGTTCCACACAACAACTCAAAGTGACAAAAGAAAACACAAAGACAACAAAAAAGCAAGACTCATGAGAGCACTTGCCGACGCCTGCCTACTCGGGTGCCATCTTGGACTTCTTAAATAAATAACCAAATCAGTCAAGAGTGAATTTCATTGACAACAACGTTGTATGTAACAAAAAACCTGCATACAAGACTGTAGTCGTTCATTCTGAACTCCTAATACTGCCCAGCAAATTGACCTAAGTAAGGTACATGCCGAATATTACGCTCTGTGCAAATGTGAAAAAAATGCAGATACTGGAAGAAGCAGTAGCATTGTTTGTAAAATAAACATAAAATGTGTCAATAAATATTGTACCACACAGTTCACCTGATCAGAACATCTCCAAAAACAAAAAAACATTTTGCTGGCTTTGGCCAAATTCAGTTACATAGGCCGCAATACTTTGTGCCGCTGAGCCAATTCAAACGCATGCGAATAAAACGACTGGGTTGGATAATTGTGATGAGGATGGTGGTTTGCATGCGTTGCGTGTGATAGTATCAGGCCGTGTGCGTGCGTGTGTGTGTGTGTTTACAAAATAGCCACCCAGGCAGGCTTGCTGCTGTCATGTTGG
The DNA here is from genome assembly GCF_051943395.1 of Hippocampus bargibanti. Lineage (NCBI taxonomy): Eukaryota > Metazoa > Chordata > Actinopteri > Syngnathiformes > Syngnathidae > Hippocampus > Hippocampus bargibanti. The sequence goes on along the minus strand of NC_142738.1, from coordinate 16,969,170 downwards.
TGATCACAAGCGGCCTCTCTCTGCACACATTGAAGTTTGGAATTGGAATATTTGCTCAAGCGTTAAATACCCCTCTGAGGTGTCGCAATGGAGGTAAGGCAAATGTGTGTGTGTGTAGTTTTCACCACCTTAACAGATGTTTTTTGGGGTATAGGTTGTGTCAGCTCAAAACGGTCATTTATTTTGTTCAATGTGACATGGGGCTCTGTCATTATATTACGGGGTTATTTTGGTCCCTGTGTATAGAATTCACTCATGCCAGATAGACAAACTATAACACAGGCCAAATGGAAAGCCTTCTGCTTTGTGTGTGCAATGTAAACGAATTGTGCATTCATCCGGATGTCACGTTAAGCTTTCGTCCCGGCTCGTTTGCAATCAGTCCAGTTTGGGCGTGAACGGGAATGGCCCAGGTCAGCAGAGTGAAGTTGGCCGACTCAAATATGAACAAAATATCTACCCGTCTCGATTTGCATCCGACACCTGTACACCTCACGGCTTCTTAATATCTCAGTAGCACATTGGTGGGGCAGCAACCCAAGAAATGGCGTTACTCTTTTTGTTGTCTATTGTGCGCGGTTGACATTCTAAATCTCCCTTCCGTATGAAAATGTGTCCTTTGTGATTCACACGAAAACTGAAATCAAAACTAGTTGCAAGAACGCCGCGAATTGAATCAGAAATTGGTCTGTTTTGTTTTTCAAGGTCCATCTTGTTTGTTGCTCGGCGGAATTCAAATCGTTCCGTCAATCGAAAGAATAAAAAGTTTGTTTGCTGATAGTGGGCTGTTTGTTTATATTGTAAACTAGATACTGCCGGGGAAAATAAATGATTTTCATAGTAAACAGCTCCTGACAACTTGAAATTTGTTCTGAATTTAATCAGTATTGAATGCCATGCACTAAATAAATCGGTCAGGGACATCAAGTTAACTCTGTTCATTTTAGTGTTTGATGTCATTCATTTTTTTTTTTTTTTTAGTAACCCCGTCTGTTAGCTTTGGCTGCTGAACCTCATTGAATAAAATATGAATTCCATCACTCATTGATCATTCTGATGATGAGTGGGCAATGAGTGTGAAGTAGGTTAATAAAAATGAGGCACGCTTCATTGATTGGCCGCCGTTTGGGGAATTTGCTGTGGGGGTAATTCACAGCTGTGAGCTTGTGACCTTATAACAAAAAATCTATCATTGAATTGGTTTGTTTATTTGTTTTACATTTTGGAAATGCAACCGTGGTCATAGCACAGAAGCCTCCAAGTTCCAAAAGATGTATTTTTAATGAATGATGTGAGTTCCTAATTGTGACTGGGAGTATAAATCCATGCGTTCCACGTGATGCAGGTGATGCAGGTGGTGAGGGAGCAGATCACACGCACTCTGTCCACCAAACCGACCTCCCTGGAGCTCTTCAAGAACAAAGTCAACGCTCTCAACTACAGCGAAATCCTCAAACTACGGCAAACCGAGCGACTACACCAGGAAGAGACGCTGGCCCCGCCCGTGCTGTAAGTTGGAGAATGAGCGCGAACGACATGCTCAATTGAAGAGAATTTTTTTTTTAATGTAAAAATTCTGCATATCTCTTTGCAGTGAACTGAAAGAGCGCCTGAAACCGGAGCTGCTTGAGTTGATCCGCCAGCAAAGACTCAACAGGCTTTGCCAGGGGACAATGTTCAGAAAGATCAGCAGCCGACGTCGACAAGGTGACTGACGAACATGCACACAAACATACACAAAAAGATTGTTTTCCCCTCTTTCCTTTTCTGCAAATTGTCATACTATTGGCTGTTGCCCCTCTAGACAAACTGTGGTACTGTCGTCTGTCGCCCAATCACAAAATGCTGCATTATGGCGACCTCGAGGAGGACTCGGACACTCCACCCATTGAAACGCTGCAAGAAAAGAGTGCGTGGAGTATCCCTTCCTCCGTTCCTTCCTATCCTGTTGATGACTAGTATCCAAGGTGATTGAAGAACATACTTCAGAGCTTGACTGATGACTTGCTCTCATTGTGTAGTCCCGGTCGCAGACATCAAGAACCTGCTGGTGGGCAAAGAGTGTCCTCACATGAAGGAGAATAAAGGCAAACAGAACAAGGTGAGCCGCTTGTTGTTATTTACAGCGAGTATAAAAAGGCAAATAAATACTCCTGTTCAAATTCCACTTGAGTGGGATATGACAAAAGAAGACCAAAATGAACAGTTTGTGTAACCCCCAACACTCAACTGAGGGAAAAGCAAAGCGACGCTCCTCTTAATGCACAGAAACAGCAAATTGGAACGTTTTTCAGTCAATAACTAAAGACAAGGACCCCCTGCCCCCCACCTCCCAATCATCTGTAACTTTTGATAGTAATGTACAGGTACAGTATATACGATAGCATACCACTCGTGAGATGTGAGGTTATTCCAATGTAAATTGTTGATAGTTGTCCATGTTAAGCACTTTGTTAGACCGTCAGCTGTTGTTGAAGTGCTAAGATGAATTAATATGTATTGTATTGTGCTTGGGAAACATGGATGTAGTGCGCATGAGGCCTCACTGCCGTGCATGTGTTGCATTTAGGAGGTGTTAGACCTGGCCTTTAGCATCACCTATGACGTGGAGGAGTACAGCCTCAATTTCATCGCCCCCTCTAGGACTGATGTGAGTGCAGCTCATTAACATCGGCATCAGCATAAGCTGTCCACTTATAGACGTCTATGTGTGCGTTAGTTCTGCCTTTGGACAGACGGACTGAGCGTCCTCCTGGGCCGGGAAATGACCAGTGAATCCATGCGCAGCGAGCTGGACATCCTCCTCTCTATGGAAATTAAGCTTCGACTCCTGGATTTGGAGAACATCCCCATCCCAGAGAATGCGCCCGTCGTCCCCAAACCACCGAGCAACTACAACTTCTGCTACGACTTTAGTCAAACTGAACAATAGAGGGCGCATCACAAAATAAGCGCCTATGTAAATATGTAGTGTGTGTGCGTGCCTGTGCGAGGCTCTGACAAAGACGTTTGTTGCAAATGTTCACGAGCTTCAACTGCTGCTGTGCTCATCCTTAAATGGGATGTCAACCCCAACATTGCATGACAACAATATGTTCTATGCGCACCGACCACTCAAAACATGACATTCTGATGAACCTTGCGTTTGTGGTTACAATCCAGCCCAGTAGTTCTTAAGCTGGGTTCGATCGAACCCTCGGGGTTCGGTGAGTCGGTCTCAGGGGTTCGGTGGATCTTCTGCCACAGAGGTCCACCCCTCAGTCTAGACTGCAGTTAGTAGGCACAGTCATTGGAAGAAGGGTTTGGTGAATGAGCATAGGAAACTGGTGGGATTCGGTGCCTCCAACAAGATTAAGAACCACTGATCCAGCCATTTTCAGCCACCTCTGCTGGCGGCCATTTTGCCAGTAGCCGTCAACAGAAAATGACATTATGGTTGTTCCGGTACCAACCAATCACAACCTACTTTTCAGAAAACTAAGGTATGATTGGACGAAACGGGTGCGCTCATATTCCACAGACCCCGCAAATGAGAATGCCGTGTTTCGACGAGAGAAGGTGCATCAAACATATTGTAACAAAAGTTTAGGGGTCGACGTCCACTTTAACATCCACTTGCTTGACTGAACCTCACAATTCCAAGTGAAATTTCACTTTTTCAACCAATGTGTTCCAAAAATTTCATAGGACTCAGTGAAATGAATGAACATCAAGCTTGTTTTGGGGAAAAGTGAAAATGAAGTCTGGACTCTTTCTATATAGGAAAGCTATACTTTAAATAAATTTGTGAAAACAATACCGTTTTGTCTCAATCTTTCGATGATAATTTCAGTCCCCTAGTCTGGAATCGTCCTCCATGCAAGTCAACGTATTGACCGTTGTACTTGCTGACCCTTAAAGAAAACCAAATATCTTACTTTGCTTAATCATTATTAGATATAAATGGAATTAACCCTTTTTTTATCTAATTTACGGTACATTTCATCAACACAATTGCCAATGAGTCTTGGCCAATTCCATGCATAAAGAAGAAAAAAACAGCTACGCACCATATTTTTAAGAAACAAGCACACGGCTGTAGAAGATTACCAAATTTGTCTGTCACTTAGACTTTTTTACATTTTATTTGGTAACAGCTTAGGAATGCTTTAGTTTATTCACAAAGTTTCAACATGCATTTTTTTGTTCCAGTGCTTTATTTATAAAACATTTTTTATAAGATACAAACAGTTCTAGTGCAATGTACAATTTTAAAGCACTGCAATGGCCAGTAATACTAACAAAACACATCAGCTTTAATTCGGCAATTATTGAAGGAAGTCCCACAGAGACTGATTTATACAAAATAAATATACATTTTTTTTATGAAATGATATTAAGGAAATAAAACGGGAGGAGCACGATGATTGACAACATTGTGTGACAAAGACTCCGACGTTACCTTTGGATTTAAGTTTGTGTTTGTAAATTGCTTAAGAAAATCAATAAATACAATAAAATATCAACATTGCCCTCTTGAGCTGTTTATGACTTGTATGCTTGACTGGACAGCAAGGAAGGTGAGACTGATCTTTACAGGCTGGCGAGACAGAGAGACAAAGATGGTAAGGACCTGCAGCAGGTTCGGGTGATTAAGGATAGAGATGGCAATGTATTAACAGGTGCCAGTAGTGAGATGGAAAGAGTACTTTGAAGAATTGATGAATGAGGAAAATGAGAAGGAACAAAGAGTAGAAGATTGGATTGGATTTGCCTTTATTAGTCTCACAGTGGAGAAATTCACATTTCACAGCAGCAAAGTGATGAAAGGAATAAGGAATAATAGGAAAGGAAGATGTGACTGTTGTGGACCAAGACGTAGCAAACATTAGCACAGATGAAGTGAGGAGGGTGCTGAAGAGGATGAAGGGGGGAAAGGCACTCGGGCCTGATGATTTACCAATCGAGGTATGGAAGTGTCTTGGAGAGGTGGCGGTGGTGTTCCTGACTGGGTTATTCAACAAGATCTTAGATGGTGAACAGATGCCTGAAGAATGGAGACGAAGTGTACTTGTGCCCATTTTTAAGAAAAAGGAGATGTGCAGAGTTGTACTAATTACAGAGGAATAAAGTTGATGAGCCATACAATGAAACTCTGGGAAAGAGTAGTTGAAGCTAGACTAAGAGCAGAAGTGAACATTTGTGAGCAGCAGTATGGCTTCATACCAAAAAAGAAAAGAAAAGAAAAAAAAGAGTACCACAGATGCAATGTTTGCTTTAAGAATGCTGATAGAGAAGTACAGAGAAGGTCAGAAGGAATTGCATTGTGTATTTGTAGATCTGGAGAAAGCGTATGACAGGGTGCCCAGAGAAGAGCTGAGGCATTGCCTAAGGAAGTCTGGAGTGACGGAAAAGTATGTCAGAGCGGTGCAAGACATGTATCATGACTGTAAGACAGTTGTGAGGTGCGCTGTCGGTATGACTGAGGAATTCAAGGTGGAGGTGGGACTCCACGAGGGGTCAGCTCTGAGCCCCTTCTTGTTTGCTATGGTGATGGACAGGCTGACAGACGATGTTAGACAAGAATCTCCTTGGACCATGATGTTTGCAGATGACATTGTGATCTGTAGCGAAAACAGGGGACAGGTGGCGGAGAAACTAGAGATGTGGAGATATGCCCTGGAAAGGAGAGGAATGAAGATCAGTCGCAGCAAGACGGAATATATGTGTGTGAATGAGAGGGATCCAAGTGCAAGAGTGATGCTACAGGGAGAAGAGATAAAGAAGGTGGAGGATTTTAAGTACTTGGGGTCAACTTTCCAGAGCAATGGAGAGTGTGGAAAAGAGGTGAAGAAGCGTGTCCAGGCAGGCTGGAGCGGCTGGAGAAAAATGTCAGGTGTGATGTGTGATAGAAGGGTTTCAGCTAGGATGAAAGGAAAAGTGTATAAAACAGTGGTGAGACCAGCCATGATTTTTGGACTGGAGACAGTGCCACTGAAGAAAAGACAGGAAGTAGAGCTGGGGGTAGCACAGCTGAAGATGTTGAGGTTTTCTTTGCGAGTGACAAGGTTGGATAGGATCAGGAATGAGTACATTAGAGGGACAATTCATATTAGAGGCTTTGGAGAGAAAGTCAGAGAGGCCAGACTGAGATGGTTTGGACATGTCCAGAGGAGAGAGAGTGACTATATCGGGAGAAGGATGCTGAGCCTTGAACTGCCAGGCAGGAGACCGAGAGGAAGACCGAAGTGGAGGTTTATGGATGTGGTCAAAGAGGACATGAAGGTAGCTGGTGTGAGAGAAGAGGATGCACAAAACCGGGATAGATGGAGGACATTGATTCGCTGTGGCGACGCCTGAAGGGAAAAGCCGAAAGGAAAAGAAGAAGCCCTCTTGAGCTGTTTTTACTCGTGGACGTGCACTCATTTAATTCATTTGGCTTAATTTCAGTGGCACCTTAAAGGACAACCGAAATCTCTGGACAAGTTGTGTCCATAATTTATAAAATGGCTTCAAATTACTTCTACTGAGCGTATTTTACAAAGATTCCACCCCATATAGCTATATTTTACGTTTTAAGACTTGTGCTGAATATTCCGGAAGTCTTGTTTTTGAGTTGGTGACGAGTCCGTACGTGACGTCACTGAAGGAACGCCCCTGACCGAAAAAAGGACACATTGTAGCAGTCCTTCCATCACATCAATGCTTGTTTGGTCTGAAAACCTCGTGTTGCGCCAGACGAGGGCGTCCAAGCTCCATATAAGGAATTTATCAGCCTGTGGAAACGCAATAAACTGTCATGTCTACAAGATATCGCCATTTTCTGCCTCTTTTCTGGGACGCAACATTGCAGTCCAGATGCCTCAAAATGACACGGAATAAATTCTTTAATCGATTGCAAACATGTATGCTTTCCTCTTCAGAACTATTTGAATCATATTCATAACTGGATGTGTAACAAGAAAGCATATTCTCCAAATCTGAAGCCATTGTTTTGATTCTCCAGCAATGCAAGACGTCTTGGCGTGATGTCACGAACCGGGGGCGGGACTTTCTGGAAATGCCCAATTCGCAGCTCAATTTTTTACAGATTTTGGACACTAAGTCATTTTTCTTGGTGTTTTGCATTTGAATAAAAATATACTGCGTGTTTTGGGTATTTTAGATGCTATAAAACGTTTTTCTGATGTCACTTGGGAAAAATGTGACGTCTGTTGTCCCTTAAATGCTCATTCTACATTTTCAGTCGTGATGCGGCAATTCCGCCACGCCATTTACACAGACAATATTTTGGGTTTCAATGGACTTGAAATGCATTCCGAAAACTATCATGTGACAACTAAAAAAAAAAAAAAAAAAAACGATACGATACAGATTTCTTCCACACTTTCATGAAAACTAATGATGGTCAAATGAAGCTTCATGAATAACCGGGAGCATTGCTTTCTGTCGCTGACTGGCTGAAAAAATGTGCCACTGGTATAGTGCTGAGTGCTGTCCATTTGAATTTAATTTAGAGAGCTTTTTGCCAGAGGCTTAAATATTTTCTTCCCAGTTGGGAATAGCATGATATAAATTCTAAATGCGACAACAAGACTCAAGTTGAAAAAAGAACCACCGTTTGGGTGAGGAAACTTGTGTTTTAAGTTTGAAACCTCTGAATTGTTCATTTGTGGACAATGTTATGAACCTTGACATTTCTTCCCAGTTTTGGTCAGCACATTTGCCTGATGAAAAGTCTCAAAGAACATTTAGTCAGAGTGAAAAGTCAGTCCCGTAGTGGACATTTTCCAAAATGGGAAGCTGTGATTGAAGGTGGTCAACGGTGCTTCTTGAGATCTTGTTGCACTTGGACACGTCAAGTGTTTTTAGTCGCTTACAGTGCTGAGCCAGCAAGAGCAAAGATCTGCAAATCAAACAAACAAGTCAAACAGGATGATACCAAAAGTATGTGCAACAAATATCAGGTGATGTGGGATTTTGAAGAAACCAATAATCGGGGAGAGCAACGACTTACTGATCTGTAATGCGATTGCAAGCCGAGAGGTAGAGATGCTGTAACCTGCGGAGGAACGGCGCTGCCTGCGCTACCCCGCGGTCGCTGATGTGCGCACAGTGGCTGAGCTCCAGGGTGGTGAGAGCCCGGCAGTGGCGGGCCACAGCCAACAAACTGGCGTCGGTGATGTCGGGCAGTGAGGATAAAGAGAGGCTCTGGAGGTCTGTGAAACAAATCACCTACGGAGGGGAGACGCTAGCAATGACTTTATCTTTTGAGTGCAGGCTCTCTTTCAAATTTTAGTCACACATTTGAGTGCCGATCAGTCTTATGATTTTTCTTTTCAGGTGCAAGAGCAAGGACTCTACAAGACCTGTGTGATGCTGTTGTCGGTGAGCTTGCAGCAGGCGGATAAGTTGAGCTCACGCAGCCTGCGGAGCGCTAACAGCGACGCCCCCGCTTGATGTTTGAACTGCTTCAAGTCATCCGGAGTCACCAGCTTGGGTCGCTCCTCGAAGGGCAAACGCGGAGGCTTGAAGAAGCCCATGTTGCCGAAAGTGCATGTGAACCTGGGGCCCTTGTCTTCCTGTCCAGGAGAGGAAGGACGTATGACAAGTCTGATACTGTTGTGTAACAGTGGGGCTGAATTTAAATAATTGGCCTTCTACCCCACCTCCAATTAGGGCTCCAAATAATCAGTTCATCCATTTTCAAATGTGCTTATGCTCCCTCACGCGGGCATGCTGGAGCCCATCCCAGCTGTCTTTGGGCAGGAGGCGGGGGACACCCTTATTTAATTACCCGCCAATCGCAGGGCACACATAGACAGACAACCATCTGCTCTCACACTCACACCTTGGGATCATTTTAGAATGTTCCATTAATCTTGAATGCATGGAATGGAGGAGGCAACCGGACTACCCGGAGAAAACCCATGCGGTTATGGCGAGAACATGCAAACCCCACATAGGAAGGTCAGGCTGAATCATGATGGCAAATAACCAAACGGAGATTTATTTGACGTCCCCCTTAACAATCCAATTGGAAACAGGATTCTTTTTCAAGGTGCTCCTCAAAGTACAGTAATTTTATCACAAACAAGCATTGAATTTATCTTTTGCCACAATAAACAATATTAGATGTATAATAGCCTAAAAGTATTTGTCTTATAACTTTTGCTCACTGTAAAATAAAGGCAGGTGAACTGTGAGGCGTGGCATGAATGAAGCCGCTTGACTATAACAAACCAATCAGTCTTTCGTATGTTACCAGAATCAGAATCATCTTTATTGCCAAGTATGTAGAACACACAAGGAATTTGTCTCCGGTAGAACATGTTGCACTACTATCATCAGAAGAAAAATTGAAGCAGTATACGCTCAAGAACGCTATTTGGGTAGAGTTAATGGCTTGGGGGAAGAAGCTGTTTCAATGTCTGCTGGATTTGGTGCACATGGATCGGTAGCGCCTGCCTGAGGGGAGTAGCTGGAAAAGGTGGTGGGCAGGGTGCGGAGGGTCCAGTAGGATTTTCCGCGCCCTTGTTTGGATTCTTGCAGTGTGCAAGTCCTCGAGAGTGGGTAGTGCGGTGCCAATGATTTTTTCCAACATCACATCAACTTTTCACTTTTGATACAATACAATATACAATACATATTGATTTATATAGCGCTTTAATAACAGATGAAGCTGCAACAAAGCGCTTAACATAGACAGCTATCATATACAGGAAATAAAGCAGTCGGAAACAAACAGCAACTGCAGCCCTCACCTTCTCCTCGTCCAACATGCATGTGTTCGTCTCCACCATCCCCAGAAGACCCCAATCCGTCACCTCTTGACACCAGCCTAGTCTCAAGACCACCAGGCCCTGCAGGTAGGTGGCAATGGCGCGCACCGACAGGTCGGTCACATTGACGCAAGAGGACAGGTCCAGTTCACGTAGACTGCCCCCTAGAACCTGCGTAAGGGAGAATACGGCCTCATCCTGTGGCGAGCCAAAGGGAGACTGTTATATCGTCTGTCTACTTTCTTACCTGCGTCCTCATTAAAACCACAACGGACGCCGGACAGGACTGACCCGTACGTAAGTACAGCTCCGGAGATTGAGTTTCTCCAGCTTCGCTCGTTCAGCGTGATGTCGCAACAAACCTTTCGCCATCTCAGACCCGCCGACGTGAAGACACTCGGATAGATCCAGACTCCGTAGGGATGGGACTGACACCAGATTGGCTAAGCCTGCATACCACATGACTACCATCACTTTACTTCACCAGAACCTCATCCTTTCACCACGTCCTCCAAGAGCTCCACTGGCTCCCGGTTAAATATAGAATCCATTTGAAAATTCTTCTTTACACTTTTAAAGCTATCCATAACCTTGCCCCTCCATACCTATCATAACTTCTTCAAATTTCTATTACCTCTCGTTTCCTCAGATCCTCTTCCTCCCTCCACCTCTGTGTGCTACCTCCACCTGCCCGTCTCAGCACGGTGGGGGACAGAGCTTTCAGCTGCTCTGCCCCCAAACTCACTTCCTCCCAACATTCGTAACATCGATTCTCTTCCCACCTTCAAATCCCATCTCAAAACCAACCTATTTAAAATTGCATTTTCTGTGTAGCTCTCTCTCTTGTTTCTACGTATTTAGAATTGTATTTTATTTATTGTATTCTATTTGTGATTGTATTTTATTTATTAGAGTACCTATGCTTATCTGTGACTTTAAAGTGTCCTTGAGAGCTTTGAAAGATGCTTAAAATGTATTATTATTATTATTTATTATGTTAAAAAGTCAACGTGCTCCGAGGAAAATGCAAAGATGGAATTACCACACTGAGGTACTGTTTACACACTTTACTGTGGTTACTGTTTGGCTTTTATGCCAGATATACTTTTCCTGGATGCTGTTTAAATATACCGTATTTTCCGGTGTATATGGCGCACCGGAGTATAAGGTGCACCCCCATGAATGGTGTATTTTCAAACATTTTCCATATGTAAGGCGCACTGGAGTAGCAGGCGCACCTTCAATGTATGAAAAATGTTTTAAAAATACATGAATACAGTGATACTTACAGCTTACAAATGCTTTAGCTCACAAACTTTTCGCCTTGCGAACATTAAATTCGCGAGAATATAATCTTGGCAAACAAACTAGTTTTCGGCAAACGAACCAAACCACACAGCACCACGGTGGCTGGCGGATTAGTTTTCGGCGGATGAACACCAAACCACACGGGCGAACAGCGGCACGGTGGCTGGCGGACTAGTTTTCCACACCCCCTTTGAGTGCAGACGTGGTTTGAAAGCACGGCAACTTCACTCGGATACCATCAAGAGGCAACTACATCAACGACCCTCACAAAGGTAAATAAAATGACGATTATACAGTACATTTTATTTCTTTAATTACAATACAATAGCACATTTATTATACATAAAATAAGCAATATTTTGGGTAGTTTTCAGGCTTATTTAGTAGTAAATTATGTTTTATGGGAACGGATTATTCTCAATAAATGTTTGGCAGACGAACTTTTCGCCTTACACACTTTCTGGGAACCAATTAAGTTCGTAAGCTGAGGCATGACTGTATATAAAATTGTTCCATATATAAGGCACACCACATTATAAAGCGCCACAGTAGAGGCTGGGGTTACGTACTACTTCTTCTACAGGGTTAAATTGAATTAGATGCTGCTGACAGTCGTTGCGAGACCTGTTGTGGCTCAATATTGCTCCACATATAAGGCGCACTGGCGTATAAGGTGCACACTTTGGAGAGGAAGAAAAAAAAATATTCAAAATACAGCAAACTCTTACAAAATCAAGAGTTTTCACATCCGTTATACAAACAATTGTGTCTTACAAATGAAACCGGTGCTGGCCTCCTCTAACGAACCTGTTTCGGTGATCTTCCAATCACGGGACAAGGAGAGGTCCGTAAGGGAGCTCAGGCCTCGCGCTACGGCCACCACGGCCCTGCTGGTCAGCTCAGTGCAGCCGCTGATGTCCAGTTTCCGGAGTCTCAGCTGGTGCTTCACCAGAACCTCCACCGCGTAGTCCGTCAGCTCCTTGCAACTTTGCAGACACAGCTCCTCCAAGGACAAACCTGGAACCTGTAGCACACGTCGTATAACACACGGGCGGGACAACTATTGCGCTCAAGTGACGTTGTACTTGATTCGTGGATAGATTGCGGAATCTTCGATGCGGAGAAGCAACGTTTCCTCACCTGGGCAATAGTGCGAAGGGATTCAGGAGTGATGGAGGTTCTGCTGAGGTCCAGAGCAACAAGGGTGGCACTCTGCTCGGTGAGCAACTGCCGCAGGTTCCTCAGTGAGAGTAGCGCAGAGGAAACCTTCACAATTCCCACTGGGAAACTCAAAAGCGATGTGGCAGCCAGCCAGTGCGAGGCGGCGGAGGCGAGGTGTGCAGCCCGTCAGGTGGTTGAAGGTGAGGTCGGAGAGGTAGCGCAGGTCAGACAGGTCCAGTTCCTCAAGGCCAGAGAGAGCCGACTTGACCTGGACCACAGCGGAAAACATTGGGGAGTTTGAAAAGGAAAACAAAATGGTGGAATGCCAACTCACTTAACTCATTCACTGCCATTCACAAATGTACTTGGGAACAGAAAATATGACTTAGAGCGCCATTAGCAAATTTGTTCGGGTTTTGGTTTTTCTTGTTTGGGTCCAGATAAAGCGCTGGCCATGGCCTATGGCAATGTTTTTCCCTTCCACAAGGGGGCAGCATTTCCCATTTTTCCACATTAGCGCTTTGTTGCAACTTCAGCTGTTGTTAAAGCGCTATATAAACCAATATGTATGTATAGTGATACCTCAGTTTACGAACGCTTGAGCTCACGAAATGTTCGCCTTACTAACATTAAATTCGCGAGCATATAGTCTTGGATTGCGAACTAGTTTTCGGCGGACGAACCAAACCACACGGTCGAACAGGGCCACAGTGGCTGGCGGACTAGTTTTTCACAGCCCCTCTGTTTGAGTGCAGACATGGTTTGTTATCGAGTGGAATACTTTTGCGATTATGAGACCGAAAAAGACCCCACCACAGGCTTGTGTTCAGCCGAAGAGGACACAAAAGAAAATTATGGTCGAGGAGAAGTAGGGGATTATCGAAAAACACAAACAAGGTGTGCGTTTATGTGATTTAGCGTCCCAGTACCAGTACGCCAAGTCGACCATTGCTACGTGTGGCTAAGGGTGTTTTTGTGTTGTCTAATCAATGGTCTCAGGCAATAGAAGAGGTCGAAAAACTTCTGTTGATTTGGATTAATGAAAAGCAACTAGAAGGGGGCAGTGTGCGTGAGGGTATTATCGCCGAGAAAGCACGGCAACTTCACTTCTACAGGACAGTTTATTTTTTTATTACAACACAATAGCACATTTATTATACATAACATAAGGTATATTGTGTGTAGTTTTAAGGATTATTTAGTAGAAAATTATGTTTTATGGGGACCTGGGAACGGATTATTCTAATTTTTAATGGTTTCTTATGGGAAATAAATGTTCGGTAGACGAACTTTTCGGCTTACACACACTTTCTGGGAACCAATTAAGTTCGTGAGCTGAGGTGTCACTGTATTTCATTGTATTTTGGACAGCCGTCCTCATTTCAAGCTCACATAACTCCAGACCCATGAAATTTAGGAATTAACATTTTTTTTCTGATGAAAGAAGAGAGTCTAAGGTTTCTTACACTCCCGTGAATGTTTATGTAGTCCTAAAACTCAATATTCTGTGTGTCCTGGAATTCCGGTGACAATGACAAAAGCCCTGGCACTGGAGTGGACACATTTTTGCATGTCTAGCAGTGAATGAGTTAACCAGGACACATAGTCGGACAATTTTCCTCATCACTCATTTGCTTACTCCAAATCTTGTTTTCAATCAAAAATTTTACATCAACTACAGACCAAAGAATGTCAATAATGTATCGTAGATTGTGAATAAAACTGTGGAGTAAGTCCATGTCATCAGTGAACCTTCAAGGAAGTCTACAGAAACCTGAAAGTATTTACAGTTTCAAGACTGAAATTGATAGGCACATTTCTGTTCTGTATTCAATATAAAGACGAAATACAAGATGGAAAATTCATTTCTAAGAGAATGTCTCTGAGTGATGTTGAATTTATTACCTGCAGTCTGTGTTCCTTCCTGGAGAGGAAGGCTCCAGACATGAAGAGGCTGTCCAGGCCTCTTAGGTCGAGCCTGCGGAGGGAAGTGAGGCGAGGGAGGAGAGCCAACAAGGAGGCTTCAGTGACACTGCTGCCAGGCAGCGCTAAACTGTCCAGCTTGGAGCCGACACTTAGGCCCACCTGATGGCACAAAGGCAAGGGGATACGTGACAGACTGAAGTCACACTGGGACACATAGGGAAAGTGACGTTTCCACAGAAAAGTACAGTAACTATCTGTGTTTGGTAGGGTTGAGGTCAGGGTTTGAATCAGGTTTTTCCTGATCATGCGTTATCCAACATTCATCTGTTAACCTTGCTTTATACACTGGGAACATGCAGGTTTTTACATTAAACTGAAAGCATAAAACAGTCCAAAATGTCAAACATGTGTATTAAGTTGGAATTCTGGGATCAACCCCAAAACATGATTAGTTGATTAGTCGATGGATTGTAGGTTCATGCATGTTAATACAGGCGGCATGTAGTTAATGTTAATGACCTTGAAAACTCCGATAAAGACAGCAACATTAACATCTTTCAACTATGGTCAGTGAAGTTCTGACAAAATCCATGATTGATTTTTCCTGTTAGGTAAGGCATAGAGTGGTGCTTTAACTTACAATTGGAATTTGTTGCCCAAAGGCACGCTAAACACAATTTGCTCGTTTGTCCAATTTATTTTTCGCAAAAAAAATGATTAGTCTGTTTCACCTCCCTAAAACTAAACAACCCATTTTTAGGTGTTAAGGTGAAGAAAAACAACACAACAATGAAAACATGATACACAATATCAAAAGGAATGTACAGAAATAAAGCTTTTATTATATAGGAAGGTAGAGTTCTATTTAGGACTTGAATAATTTTATATTTCAGGTTTTCTGATGAAGGTGGCCCGGTAGTCGAGTGGTTAGCACGCTGGCTTCACAGTGCAGAGGTCGCCGGTTCGCGTCCCGCTCCAGCCTCCCTGTGGGGAGTTTGCTGGGCCTGCGTTGGTTTTCTCCGGGTCCTCCGGTTTCCTCCCACATTCCAAAAACATGCATGCCAGGCTGATTGTGTGATTGTGAAAGTGACTATTGTTTGTCTTTGTGTGCCCTGCGATTGGCTGGCAACCAATTCAGGGCGTCCCCTGCCTAGTGCGCGAAAATGACTGGGATAAGCTCCAGCACCCCCTGCGCCCCTAATGAGGAATAAGTGGAACAGAAAATGGATGGATGGAGGTATTCTAATGAAAATCACCCCCCTGCCAACCCCCACCCATCTGACCTCCAGTAGCAGAGATCTGGACAAACTGAAGCCATCCAGCTGTCTGATGATCAAGCTGCAGCGAGACCTTCGTCCCAGACTCCTGACCAGCTCTAAAGATGTAGCTGAAGCCGGAAAGCAAAATATGACATTTTTCTACAGGCAAAAAGAAAGAAAAACAAAAGGTTTGCTTTGCAGGTGCATGTCCTCCACTGGACAAATCAATTGTTACCATAGATTAGTGGACATTGCTGTAAAGTGATGTGGCAAAAATGACCTGAAAACACAAGTCCTGGCTGGCAATGTACCAACTGTGGCAGACCAGTGATGCTTCCTTTCTGTCTGAAGCCTGAAGGAAACTGAGGATGTAGACTACAACCTAGAAAGAAAGACAATGACATTACATTGGTAATATCAAATGATGATACAAGCAGAATCAATTATTGTTATCTGGATTATGAGAGCCATAGTCGGAAAAAAGTCATCAGGAAGTTATTCTACAAGAATCAATTCGGGACACCTGAATGTCATCATTTTGTGGGATATTTTTTTTATCCCGACACGACACCTTCTACAGTATATGGCTTGTGAAGCCGTGATTCAAAACAAATAAACATAATTTCTTTTTAATCAGTTTTGGTGTATTAAGTTAGTTGTGTTAAACTCTTCTCCAGTTCACAAAATGCTCAATTGCACACATTACAAGTGATGTTGGATTGACTCCACTTTCCACATTAAAACATTTAATTATTAGCTCTAGCTTCACATTAGCTCCTCATGGCAACTACAATGTACAATGTAATTTTCAAAAGACTAAAAAGGTACTAGGATCATTGAAAAAAGGGAAACATAAATACAGGATATTGCAAAAAAAGTAGAATTTAGGCGTAAAATTATAAAATGCAGAATATATAAAATGTTCAAGAATCGAACTCTAATTTATGAGAATAAACTATTAAGAACGTTAAAATCTGAATATTTATAAGATTTAAGTTTTGTTACCTAACTACTAACTACATATGCCAGGGTTTATCTTGTGCTGACCTCGGAGTGTGGCGTTTATCGTCCTGTCGGAATTTTTAAAAGTCCGATCGTGGACATAAGCGATGTCCGACGATGTCCGATCGTGGACATTTACGATGTCCGATCGTGGACATAAGCGATGTCCGATCGTGGACATAAGCGATGTCCGACGATGTCCGATCGTGGACATATACGATGCAGCTAGTTGCAGGGTCGCCAGGCGAATGGGACGATGTTGGCCATCAGGGTGCGGCAGGTTTCATGGTGGGGTCAGGGCGCCCACGGGTGGTGGCGGCCCATCGGGAGCTCGGCTCAAGGGGTCTTGCTGTGAAGATGCCGGGATCACAGGCGGCTGGGAAATCTGGTTCTTTCCATTTGGAGAGTTGATTGGGCTGAGGAGGACGGAAAAAAATGCTCCTGGCTAGCTCGCCAATAAAGAGTTTTTGTAAGTAGGTTCATTGTCAGATCTCCCCGGCAGGTGACAGAGCTTGATTGTGGCGTGGAGTCGAGCAAGTCGCTTTGAGTCTGAGTCCGAGATGAGTCTGAGATGATTCTGCCCCGTGGTTCGCCCAATCTCTCTGTCCCGCGACAGCTGCTTTTATACCATTTTCAAGCGTGTGCTAAGCGTCAGGGTGAGTCGCACATCAAGGAGATCAAGGAATTGAAAGACATGAAAGGGTTGAAAGGCGCACTTCAAAATCATACACACGTGTGACGCCACAAATATACAGGTTACAATGACGTCGTTTCTGACTAATTCTTTTCAGACTCCATAGTTTACAAAAAAATAGACGGATGACACTAATTCGCTGCGGCGACTCCTGAAGTAAAAAGCCGACAGAAGAAGAAGAAGAAATCTGGACAGATGAATTTCGGTCTTCGAACTCCAATGCAAAGTTAAATGAAGATATCTGACCTCCAGAGGTAACTCGGGGGCTTCCAGCGTGTCCTCCTCATTGGAGCCTTCCATCTCGTAGTTTACTCTCAGTCAGACGTCAAGAAAACGGAAGCGCTGGGGAAAAGGTCAATAACGCATCACGGCGGAGCTAACCAAACTGCTTACAAGCTAACTAGCCGCAACGATCGCGTTTGGCTCCTGACAAGAACGCTTGTTGACACGAAAATTAATCACGGCAATGTAAAGGTTTGAAATGCCAAGTTAAAATAAAAAGAAGTTACTGGCTGTTTCGCGCAGTTGACGCTAATTCCAGCTCGTCATTGTGTCAGTCAGATCAGTGGAGGGGAAGCGGTGACGTCACTACGTAAATAATACTGTCCCAGTGATAATAAATAAATTCCACGAGCTATTCAAAACCAGTGGTTTTGTTTGCTTTTGTTATGTTTTGTTTGCAGTGCTGTTTGTTTGTTTCTTTTACTTTGTTTGTTTGCATGCCATTTGAATTTAAAAAAACCTGAGAGAAAAAAAGATAAATAAGTTGGATTTTAGAATTAAAAATAAGGTTTTTAAATAAACATTTATGACCATAACACGTTGTACCATAACCCAGTGGTGGGCCGTCAGAGCCAGCAAGGCCTTCTCTGCTGGCCTAACATAATCAGACATAATTATCATAATTATAAAAAAAAGTCAATTACATTAAAACAGTTTTTTTTCTAAATATATATATAATTATTCTACATACTGTTTTCTTGATGTTATATTACGTATATCCATTTGGTTATGCTCCTTTCAGTGTTGTAGTTTTAGGTCAGAGTTTTTAATCCAATCAGAATTCAGCTAGCTTGTGTCACCAGGCAGTATGAAATCTGACCGACGCCTTCAGAATCAACAGTGAGGGGGTCTGTGTGCTGTACATGAACGGGCACATGTAGTTGATATATAGTTGCGATAGCCAATCAGATCACGAGTTGGCACAGTAAGGCCAGCTAGAGGGCCTCGCGTTGAACATGACATGTACGCGTCCTGTGATTGGATACTCACTTTACCTCAGCCCTCAGCGGAGGCAGCGCTATGCAAATCAACCAAGCTACAACAGATCAGACCCGAAAACTTTAGCAGAAAAAACAAGTATATCTACTCGCTTTTTTAACCCACAATGGCTGAAGGAGAGCACAACTCGCTGTCGCATGTAGGTAGGCCTATTCTCAAGAACAAATGAAAAAGATTTGTTTACTTTTATTTTCAACAAATAGTTCGTTTTGTGAACGTCTTGTTGTTTTTCTTATATTAAACTGACATTTTGTAATTTAGCGTAAAATCTTGTTAAAGATTGCATATTCTTGGTGGACTTAATAAAACTTTGTGGACAAATGATTTTAAATTTCCTTTTATTTTTAAGTGTTTGCAGTATCACGTATAGTGACAAGTACTAATTGTTGATGCAGATTTATTGATGTGTAATTGCTACGGAAAATAGCCTGTGTTGTAGACGATTAAGGTGATGCCACGCCCAGTACTTCGTGCGTGTGCTTTTGTAAATGCTATCTCCAGCCGTTGTGTCATAAATTATGGTATTACGAGGGATATTTGTTCAAGTCGGACTAAGTAGGACTTCACTGAAGGCCTAGGTGTGAACTGCATGGACCGCCACTGCCATAACCTATTTCTATCGTTATCAAAAAAAAACGCAAATCAAATGTTCAAATTTTATTTGGAAATCAACTTTAGAGAATATGTGTCTGTATTTAATTGCTGTGGTTTCTTTTTTCATCTGTCTTCGATGTTTAAAAAATCCCACAATATTGGTTCTCATCAGGTTTTTAATATTTATCTTTTGTGTTGTAGTCATGAAATATAATTCAATACAGTATGATGACAGTAAGTTCATAGAGTTGCTTGTTCTGTAGCCTCTTCTTGTGCCAGTCCCAAGCCCGGATAAATACAGAGGGTTGTGTCAGGAAGGGCATCCGACGTAAAAGCTTGGCCAAAACAAACATGCAAATCAAACCTCTGAAGGTGGAGGACACTGATTCGCTGTGGCGACCCATTGAAGGGAAAAGCCGAAAAGAAGATATTTTACAACCAAGTGACATTTCTGCAGTGTGGTCGTCAGTCTACTTCTTCTGATGCTAAAAGTCGAAATTGTTCATTTGAGTAAACTTTACCTCAATGTGGTGAGGTGATTCTGGAGATGTACTTTGATGCCTTTAGGGGGGGGGGGGGATTATGCTCATCGAGAAACACAGTCAAACTAATGTACACAATGTCGTCACTAGAAAGTGTACTTCTCCCAATACCTGTAATTTCTGCTGACACCCCAATCACACAAAGCAAATGGAAAACGTGCCACAACCTGGCCTAATTAACACCAATAAATTGCTTCCAAAAAATGTGAATTAACTAAATAGATATTTAAAAAGAGAAGTAAATTAAAACAAGTGTTGCTTGCATTTTAATTCACATGTCAATTGTTGGAATGACAGTAGAAGGACAATTTAGACACATCATTATGATACATACACAACATATGAATAATACGATGATGTTTCATGGAACCGACAAATCTCAAATTTGCATGCACACAAACACACACCCCAATGAGAAACAATCCACTAAATTAATTTTTCAACTTATTTGTGGTTGTCTTAATTATAAAACCACCAATAGAATACATTTTTACATGATGTTATCCACAAACAAGTTGATATCAGACATCTAAAAAAAACAAATACTTTATTTTACACATAAAGACATTTTACAAATGAAAGAAATCAATAGTATGACTATCTCATAGCCCGGTTTTCTATGGTAAAAGTATGTTTATATACAGTACTACAGTACACATACTGGTATTTCCTTTTCAATATTATTTATGTAAATAAAATGTGTTGTGTACGTTATTGACATCATCACAAAATCAAAGTAAGGCAAACTTGAATCCCCCCCCCCCCCAAAAAAAAAAAAAAAAGAAATTTTCAACAACAGCAAAAACAAATTCCATATTGGAGGGTGTATAAAGAGATTTGCTTTTGTTCATGAACTGACCAAACAATGATTCAGCTCAGTGAATTGGAGTCAAAACAGATTTAAACCAGCGCAAACTACAACATCTATATGCTGTATTTTGGTGATTCCCAACCTTTATTGAACTAAGGCACATATTTTAAGTTAAAAAAAATTGCGTGGCACACCAAAAATCTGTATTTTCAAAAAATGATGATACATATGTCAATGTCATAGTTTTTGCTATCAAATAGAAGCTTGTTTATTGGTTCTTTCTGTCCCTATAAGTTGCTGGCATAGATAGAGTGACAAAATATTTTTTTTTTCTTGTTCATAAATAATATTTTCACCGATTAAGTGAAATCTGGTAATTCCCGCGGCACACCAACAGAGCTTTCATGGCACACCAAAGTGCCGCAGCACACTGGTCGCGAATCACTGCTGTATTGTAAATAGAATATGAAACACTTTACTTTCGTTCCTTCTGTAAACCCTTAATCTTCCCCCCTTCAGGTTGCCATCTATTGTGAATCATAAAGCCTTCAAAGTTGACCTTTGGATGCACCGGCTTGTTATTTGCTTCTTCACCTACATTGACGTGGCCAACAGTTCTTTCTGTCACACGTTCTGCCTACCCTCATCATTTTCCTCCTCACTCATGTCATCTTGCCTGTGATCTATCCGCAGCGCATCCTCCATAATGGTGAGCGATGACAAGTCCGAGTTGTCGTTAAAGCAGGCGAAGGTGGAGCGAAACGTGGTGGAACTGGCAGGAGTGGCTGAGGGCGTGGAGACAAGGGATGGAAGTGGAGATGAGATGGATGTCTGGAAGAGAGCAAAGAAAGTTTCTCAAATACACTGATACCTCAGCTTACAAACTTTTCGCCTTACGAACATTAAATTTGCGAGAAAGTAATGTTGGCATACAAACTAGTTTTCGGCAAACGAACCAAACCACAAATTTTGGGCGGAAGAACACCAAACCACATGGTCGAACAGCGCCACAGTGGCTGGCGGACTAGTTTTCATCACCCCTTTACTTGAGTGGATACGTGGTTTGCGGAGACAAAAATATTATTATATGTGTTGAACCTGCAGCGAGACGCTAGACTTGCTTGTCTTCTCTTTGACTCGAGCCATGGCTCCTTTGAGTCCGGCCGATTTCTCTGTCATCTCGAGGGCCGCTCTTAGCAATTTGGGAGTCTCGGGCCTGGCAGGGGTGGCTTGGACCTGGGCAGGCTCCTTGGCTTCTTCTTTGGGCTCAGGTTTCTTCCCCTTGGTGAGCATCTTCCTGTGAGGAAAAGTATGAATGCAAGAAGCTATTTTCTGTTCTATGGGAACCAACTCCCTATTGTAGCCATTGTAACTTGCTTTAAGTTTAAAGGACAACCAACACCATATTTTTTTGTTTCCTAACTGACATCAGAAAAACGTTTTGTGCATCTAAAATACCCAAAACACGCAGGCTGATATTTTTTTGTCAAATGCAAAACACCAATAAAAATGACTTAAAGTGTCCCAAAACTGCCACAAAATGCACTAGGAAATGGCGAGATTTAGAAAGTCCCGACCCCTTGTTCGTGACGTCACGCCAGGATACTCCTCCACAAAATGCTCCAGAATCAAAACAATGGCTTCTGAGACTTCAGAATCGGAGAAGATACTTTCTTTTTGTTCATCAATTTATGAATATCATTCAAATAGTTCTGAAGAGGAAATCATAAAGTATCAATTCGAGCTGTCTGGACTCCAATGTAGCGCCCAGAAAATGCACAAGATGGTGCACAAGCTCCGTTGGAAATGGGCTGATTTGTCTGCTGGATGACACTTTCTTTATGGTGTTACCGCAATTGGTAGTCTTGGTGCGACACACAACGATTCAACATCGCGTTATTTATGTAGTTTTCCTTCTAATATTGCGATCAACACAGTGTTTTCAGATGAAAAAAAGTGCCTAAAATGCATTGTGTATCGCTTTGTCGGTCAGGGGCGTTCCTAATGTCACTTCAGGAATCATCATCAACTCGAAAACAAGACTTCCTGAATATTCAGTGCAAGTCTTAAAACATAAAATATAGCTATATGCGGTTTGTAAAATGTCCACAGTAGAAGTCATTTGAAGTGATTTTACAAATTATGGACGCAACTTGTCCGGAGGTGTCGGTTGGCCTTTAAAGGACATATGTGGCAAAATATCTTTCCATCATTGAATCATGAGAAGAGCCATCTTTTGCATACCTGGCTTTCTTGCGCAGCAGTTTCTTGGATTCAGGATAGTGAACCAAAATGTCATTTAGGTCTTTCTTATCCAGGATGAAGAGATTGGCAAAGCCATGAGCAATGACGTTGGCAGTGCGCCTGTTGCCCCCGCCCACTGCGAGCAAACTGCAAATCAAAATGAAGCAGAAGGATTCCAATAATAAATGAATATACAGACACTAGGTTCTTTTCAAGCATATTTCAAACATTTTTACCTAATTTCGCCAAAGACGGAGCCGGCACTGAGCGTGACAAAAACGGTCTTTCCATCTGGTCCTCCAACCACCTGCACCTCCCCTGCCTTGATGATGTACATCTCCCGACCGACCTCGCCCTGAAGAAATGGAAAGTGATGAGACGTACTCAGTGACAATTAGAGCCCGGACTGACCTCTTGCCAATCCAAAGGGCCATGTCGTGCAGTGGTTGTCAAATGTTTCACATCAAGAGCCACTCACCCACTGGACCCCCAAACAACACTGAACCGGTTCCCAGCCAATAAGAGAGCACACAGAAACAAACAACCATTTGCGCGCACACTCACACCGAGAGACAATTTCGAGTGTTCAGCCTGCCATGCATGTTTTTTGGAATGTCGGAGGAAATTGGAGTACCCGGAGAAAATCCACGCAGACAGGGGGGCAGGAACTTTCAAACTCCACATAGGAAGGTCAGATCCAAGATCGAACCCACAACCTTGACGCGCTAATCACATGACCACTGGGCCACTGAAATTGTTTATTCACTCATTCACCGCCATTCCCGAATTTATTCGGGCATTGAAAAACATGACGTGGAGCGCCATTCCCGAATTTGTTCGGGTTTTGGTTTTTCTTGCGAAGGGGTCCTGATAAAGAGCTTGTCAGACGTCTGGCAATGTTTTTCACTTCCACAATGGAGCAGCATTTGCCTTTTGTACAGCCACCCCTATTTCAAGCTCACATAACTCCAGACCCATATGACTTAGGAATTAACTATTTTTTTTTTCGGATGAAAGAACAGAGTCTAAGGTTTCTTATAGTGCATTGAATGTTTATGTACTCCTAATACTCAATATGCTGTGGGTCCTGCAATTTGAATGAAAATGACAAAAACCCTGGCATTGGAGTGGACACATTTTTACACATCGTCTGGAAATGAATGAGTTAATATTCTAATTACAAAATAATATACAATTTCTTGAAAATGTGTGTGTGTGGGGGGGGGGGGTGTTTTGTTTATTTTTTCAGACTTGGAGAACCTCTGTAAAACGCACCTTTTTGCAGACATAATCCCCAGGCAGGTAAACAACTGAGCGCAGGCTCTTCAACATGTCAAAGATCATCTGTTGATCACAGCCCTGTCAGAAAGAAGAACAATTACATTCAACTGGGACTGGGGTTAGTCTGTTCTATTGTATTTATTTTTATTGTCAACATATCATGCAAACATCAATATCATAAAAATGAAAGGCTTCTACCTGAAAAAGGGGGACCTTGCTGACAATGGAGTAATTGACATCTATGGCAATGTCCAGACGCATTTTATCTGGCAGTTGAGTCAGCAACTCCTGCTCATCTGGATGGTGGACAGTGTTGGTCAGTCAAAAGAACAAAAAAACAAATATGACAACACAAAGACAATATGACAACAAAAAGACAGAGTCATTCATTCTTAAGCACTTTCTGTACCCTCTCTTGTCTCTCTTGTCACACCCTGATTGGCTCGCGCACCTGATCCCAATCCCACTGATTGTGCCATCTGACTATAAGTCACCCGGTTAAGCTCAGTATTCGCCAGTGTATTTCCTCATTCTATGCCCTTGTCGCCTCACAGTACGCAGGTTGGTCCCGCTCGGCATTCGTTGCCTTGCTATTCTGTTTTGTACTTTATGTTTGTTCCCTGCGTGTCTCACTCTGTAAAGCCTCTTTTGCACCTATTCCTGTCTCCATCGAGTATTTTGGATCTAGCTCCGTTTTTTTGTCCGACGAGATCTGTTGCCACAACTCGTGCGGACGTGACAGAATACACCGGCCACCATGGATCCCGCCGATGGAGACAAGTTCATATCCACATTAATTCATCAGACGGATAGCTTTAGCCAGCTGGAACAAGAGATCGCGGTCTCCCCTTACCGCACCCAGCACGTAACGAAAGTGAGCCCGGGCGCTGAGCCCAATTTCTCATGTAGTGCTCGTTGGTGTTCGACCAAAAACCCTCCGCATACGCTAGCAACGAGGCCAAGGTTGCGTTCATCACCAGCGTGCTCACTGCAGCCTGGGTGTTGGCGATCCGGCACTCCCAACCCAAACTCTGTGCGTCGTACCCGGACTTTGTGGCCGAGCTCCGCCAGGTGTTCCACCACCCGGTAACAGAGTGCGAGGCGGAGGGGCTACTCCTGGACTGCACGCAAGGTACGCACTCAGCCGCCGAATATTCCATTGCTCGTTGGGCTGCGGCATTGAGAAGCTAACGGTCCCCAAAGAAATTCTCGACCTGGACGGCTGACTATTAGCCAGGGTTATCCGCATCACCGCACCTCTCAAACTCCGGCTGTCGGGTAACCACGTCGAGCATCGCAGTTTCCTTCTCATGCCCTCCCGCAACGTACCGCTCGTGCTGGGCCTTGCCTGGCTCAGCACCCATGACCCTTCCATCTCTTGGGAGGTCCCCACCATACAGGATTAGAGCCCCCACTGTTATGCTAACTGTCTGCGGTCGGCTACGGCAGAGCACAACCTCTCCCTTGGCGGCTCGCCCGAGGAGATTTGTATCGAGGGCGTGCCGCAATGATACCACAATCTGCGGGAGGCGTTCAGCAAAGACCGCGCGCAATCCCTGCCACCTCACCGACCGTATGACTGCGCCATAGACCTACAGCCCGGGGCTCCACTACCGGACTCCAGACCCTATCACATCTCTCACCCTGAACAAGAGGCCCTGCGCACATACATTGACACCTCCCTTGCGGCGGGACCCTCGCGTTCTCTGCTCGGCGTGGGGTTCTTTTTTATCGAAAAGAAGACGTTGGCGTCCGTGTGTCGATTACTGGGGTCTGAACGACATCACCATCTGTATCAAGTACCCGCTCCTCCTCATGGATTCGGCCTTCGCACCCCTCCAATCTACCACCATATTCACCAAACTGGACTTGCGTCGCGCCACCCATCTTGTTCGCATCAGAGAGGGGGACAAATGGAAGACAGCATTCAAGACGCCCGTGGGGCATTTTGAATACCTGGTGATGCCGTTCGGACTTACCAACGCTCCCGCCATATTTCAAAATCTTGTCAATGATGTGCTCAGGGATTTCCTTCAAGTGTTTGTCTTTGTCTATCTGGAAGACATCCTCATTTACTCCAAATCCGCAGAACAACATCGGCAGCATGTCCGACGGGTCCTGGCGCGGCTCTTGCAAAACCATCTCTACGTGAAGGCGAAGTGCGACTTCCACGTCCATTCTCTGTCCTTTCTAGGGTTCATCGTGGAGCAGGGGCAACTTCGGGCCGATTCCGCCAAGACCAAAGCGGTGGTAGAATGGCCAACCCCCAAGACGCGCAAACAGCGATTTTTGGGGTTTGCCAACTTCTACCGCCGTTTTATACGTCATTATTGTCAGAAGGCACTACCTCTAACCAGTCTCACTTCCACCAAGGTTCCCTTTAGGTGGACACCCGACGCTGAGGGGGCATTTAACCGCCTCCGACGCGCTTTCACTAACCCCCCAGTCCCGGACCACACGTTCGCGGTAGAGGTAGACGCATCGGAGGGGGCGGTATTATCCCAGCGCTCCCCGGCAGACCAGAAGCGCCTTTTTCTCCCGCCGTCTCAGCCCTGCGGAAGCCAACTACGATGTGTGAAGCCGGGAACTGCTGGCGGTCATCCTGGCCCTGCAGGAGTGGAGACACTGACTCGAAGGGGCTAAACATCGCTTCATGGTGTTCACCGACCACAAGAACCTGGCGGCCCGCGGTCCGCCAAGAGACTGAATTCGCGCCAGGCTCGGTGGGCACTGTTCCTGACCCGCTTCAACTTCACCCTCACCGACTGCCCCGGTTCGCAAAACACCAAACCAGACGCCCTGTCACGCATCCACGAGCCGGCAGAGAAGGAGGAGGTCGTCACCAGCATCCTGCCGGCGCAACACATCCTGGGCGCCCTTAGGTGGGAGGTAGAGAAGAAGGTTCAGGAGGCCCAAGGTGGTAACCAGGTTCCCAAGAGTTGTCCGGTGGATCGACTATTCGTCCCCCCCGCACTGCGCGCTGAGGTGCTGCACTGGGGATACGCCTCCAGGGTCGCCTGTCACCCTGGAGTCAACAGGACGATCCACCTTATAGCCCAGCGGTTCTGGTGGCCGGAGTTCAGGAAGGACGTCGCGAACTACGTGAAGGCCTGCCCGGCCTGTGCCTGTGGGAAGGTCTCCCGTCAGCCCCCAGCAGGACTTCTCCAGCCACTGCTAGTCCCCTCCCGACCTTGGTCCCACATTTCCCTGGATTTTGTCACAGGCCTTCCCCCTTCCCGTGGCAAGACGGTCGTCCTCACTGTGGTGGACCGCTTCTCTAAGTCGGCCCACTTCATTCCATTAACCAGGTTTTTGAGACGGTCCAACTCCTGGTTAACCATGTCGTCCGTCTCCACGGCATTCCGGCGGACATCGTGTCGGACCGGGGACCGCAGTTCGTGTCCAAGGTATGGAAACGTTTTTGCAGGTCCATAGGGGCGTCTGCGAACTTGTCGTCTGGCTACCACCCTCAGTCCAACGGCCAGACGGAACGAAAGAACCGGGATCTGGAAGCGGCTCGCGCACCTAATCCCAACCCCACTGATTGTGCCTTCTGACTATTAAAGTCACCCGGTTAGGCTTGGTATTCACCGATGTATTTCCTCATTCCATGCCCTTGTCGCTTCACAGTACGCAGGTTGGTCCCGCTCGGCATTCGTTGCCTCGCTATTCTGTTTTGTACGTTATGTTATGTTTGTTCCCTGCGCGTCTCAGTAAAACCTCTTTTGAACCTATTCCTGTCTCCATCGAATATTTTGGATCCGGCTCCTTTTTTGACCGACGAGATCTGTTGCCATACCTCGTGCGGACGTGACATCTTTGTTACATATTACCCTCATAATTACGATATTACCGAATCAATGGTGCAGTATAATTGCGGACACCTCCATTATCTTAAACATAATTTACATTCAGCCTTTACAAATGTCATAATGTTCCATTTTAAATGCCACTGTCAGAAATATATTCATTTATTGACATGTTCATTTTTGTTGTGTAACGGTGTGGAACTACACCACATCATACTGAAAGCTCTTTGTAATATTTTGACTTCATCATGAGCCTACAGGAGTGGGTCTGGTGGCTATCTGTATGAAATACAAGTAATGCTACAGCTGGCGATGGAACAGGGAGCCCATACAGCAGAGGTTTGTGAAAAGTTAAACTTGTGTCTCTGTTAACCTTTATGTTCCTCGAAGGTCTCATTTCCTTACCCAGCATTCCTTGTGATTGCCAGGTGTAATTGTACCAGGTCTTGACTCTGTTCTGGACATCTTTGGGGATGCGATATGAAGACATATATTTAATGGTGTTGTCCATACAGGTACGGTAGTATGTCTGACTAGCTGTGGCTGCACCAACTACATCACGCATCTGAAAAAAACAAGAAAAAAAACACCCACATTACATAACTGTGTCACGACTCTGTGATTTTATGTTAGTTCTTTCTAAAACCTACCTGCCCAATCATGATAGAAAAGACAAAGACTCCCACAAAGTAGTTGATAAGCTGAAATACAATCTCAAACAGCGTTGTAGGATCAGGCAACCCCCCGATAGTGATGAGGGTCTTTACCGCAAAGTAGTAACAACGAATATAACTGTGGCGAGAAGATATTGACAAGAAGGGTTGCAGACATTAATATATCTTAATGTACACAGTGTTGGATTTTTCTTTCATCCCTGAATCAGAGACATTCTAATGTCTGTTTCAGCAACCTGTTGCCTTTGCCGTCATACACCCACTGGGTGGATCCCAGTCCTTTGTAAGCGGAGCCCCAGTAGTAGAGGCAGGCGTTGCAGTGGAGACAGTAGAGAAGATATGTAGTGGTCCGGATCACCCTAAAAAAATCATCAGAAACTATCACATTGATATTTATGAGGGCATCAAAGATGGGGGGAAAAGAACTGTTGTGGGGAAAAATATTAAAGGAGTTGTGTTGGATCATTGCGGTGGCATTGATTCCCAATCACTATACACTTTATTGGTCCGCAAAGTATAAATGATGTACTACCAATCATTTATATTTGTTAATTTGTGTATGCGAATCAAAAGCTATTCGACAACAAAATACATGGCACAAGACACTGTGCATACGTGTGTAGTGTACCCACTTTCTTGTGTGGTGAGTATTGATACAACAGCCTCAGCTATTAATTTTATAAATATATGACCAACTTCCAAGTATATGCAGACATTCAATTTGTGACCATTTAGACTGTTTTCTGTATTTTCCTATACTGTACAGTATTTTGTTCATGTATAATCCTTAAGATGCAAGACAAGTGGTTTCAAAAGTGTTCATTAATATTTTACTGAATTGCGGTACATTTTGTGACGATATGTGATAACAAGGGTTATAATGGTGATGAGTTATTTTTTCTGTGGGACTTTTTTCCTCATGTGCAACTGATGAAACATTGCTGGAGGACTGATACTGCTTAAGAAAAGAACTGGACTAACCGTTAAGATCAAGACAGCTCACCTGTAGACATAGGCTTTGGTCAAGATGGCCTCTAAACGCTCATTGAATTCAAAGAAAGAGTTGATCTAGTAAAGGTCGATGGAAAACACTATTATTTTCAGTTCTAATGATATACAGTACATAAGATTTTTTTTAATGCTTACCTTGAGTAACCGGGGCAGGCGCAGAAGAGGATTGATGCCAGTTTTGAAATAGAGGAGCTCCAGCGGAACAAGACTGGCTACGTCAAACTGAAACACACAAACGATCGGTAAGGGCTTATTGTTCGGTTTGAAGGATGATGCTTTTATTCACATTCATATTGTATTCATTTTGAATTATTATCCTTTATTTCACATTTATATTTTATTCATTTACTCACATTTAATCAAGCTTTAATTTGTGCATTCATCGGTGACCTAGCTTTAACTCATTGGAGTCAGATAGTTTCATATACTAGCAGACTGGGAATGTCCACTTTTTGTTTTACCTGCACCACACAATGGTGAGCCTTGTGCTTTCTCAACTGCTGCATGAAATACTGTAAATATTGAAGAGAATGAAAAACAGCAGCTGATAAAAACCCTGGACCGAGTGAAAAACGATCCCCGATAAGGAGATAATCACTGACGGAGAAACGAAACCTTGGTCTTCACCGTGAAAGACAACTCCTGATGAGGAAATTCTCATGAACGGGGAAAAGGACAAACTTTGCTTTGATAACGCGCATTCATTGTATTCATTAATTTTCATACATTTTAGTCTTGACTACTGGGCGCTGTTGTGGTGCCTCGTTGAAACAATACTCGATTGTCTCCATGGGGACCTGGGCGACAAGGACGCATCTGTATTAGATTTAATGTTAGGGAAATAAAACTGAGTGAATTGAAACTACGGCATCTTCGCCATCTCATCTGAATACTGGTACGTTTAAAGGACAACCGACGCCTCTGGACAAGTTGTGTCCATAATTTATAAAATCACTTCAAATGACTTCTACTGAGCGTATTTTACAAATATCCCACCGCATATAGCTGTATTTTACATTTTAAGACTCGCGCTGAATATTCAGGAAGTCTTTTTTTCTAGTTGATAACGATCCCCTACGTGACGTCACATTTGGAACGCCCCCTGACTGAGAAAGCTACACACAATGCATTTTGCGGTACTTTGTTTGGTCTCAAAACTCCGTGTTGATCCGTGTTGATGGTGAAATTATAAGGAAAACACGTAAATAATGCGATGGTGAATTGTTGTGTGTTGCACCAAGACTACTATTTGATATTCGCTGACACAAATTCCCAGCAAACAAATCAGCCCATTTCCAATGGAGCTTTGGCGCCATCTTTTGCATTTTCTGGGACACTACATGCTGTGCTTAACGGCTCGAATTGATATGGGAGGACTCCTTTAATCGATTGCAAACATTTATGCTTTCCTCTTCAGAACTATTTGAATCATATTCATAACTGGATGAGTAACAAGAAAGCATCTATTGGTGTTTTGTATTTGACTAAAAATATCAGCCTGCGCGTTTTGGGTATTTTAGATGCGATAAAACGTTTTTCTTATTTCAGTTAGGAAACAAAAAGATGGTGTCGGTTGTCGTTTAATATCTGATAGAGTAGATCTTTTTACCTCTTAAAGCTGTTTTATCTCTCCTCCATATTTCAGTCTGAACACGCAAGAAGTGTTTGGGTAAGCGCGACGTCGGAGAATTGAAACTTTAAAAATGTGTGACTTCTTGTCAGTTTTAAAAATACCCAAATCACTTCAGGTTGTTCATTGATTAGAATTGATATCATCACATTTAAAAATTGGGAACAAGGTGTAAAAATTTGAAGTTAAAAATATCAATCCATGTTTGAAAAATCCACAATTTCAAATTTCAAAACACAACGTCTTACCTTGAAACGTTTCGTTTTCATGTAATTCTTTCTCATTTCTTGTGTGTCACACTGTTTTGAGACAAGAACATGTAAAATTATAAACATATTCTCAGTAGATCCTAAAAAGTTGTCTAAGAACATACGGGTACGTTAAAATAAAAAAAGACTTACATACAGACAGCAATTATGAAATATACAGTGATACCTTGGCTTACGAACTTAATTGGTTGCCAGACAGAGTGTGTCAGGCGAAAAGTGTGTATCCCAAAAATGTATTTCCCATAGGAAACCATTAAAATGAGAATAATCCTTCCCAGGTCCCCATAAAACACAATTTTCTACTTTCTAATTTTCTAAGCCTTAAAACTACACAAAATATACCTTATTTTATGTATAATAAATGTGCTATGGTATTATAATTAAAAAAATAAACTGTACTATATAATAAAGTCGTTTTATTTACTTTTGTGATGGTCGTTGATGGCTTGATGGAATGCAGTGGCCGGTTTCATCAGCATTAAACACTTGATGAGGAACGTAACCTTCTTTTTTCACCATCTTGAGGGATGATCCCTTGTAGGTGTTTCTCAAAGTCAAAGTCAGCTTTATTGTCAAATATGCTAATATGCATGACATACAGCACAGATGAAATTACTGTCCTCTCGGACCCAGCATGCAAGGCACTCTCTTCTCTGTGATAATTGTATCTCGTTCCTCATCAATTGTGTTCTGTTTAGCTGGGTTAATAGCTTTTTGCATCAGTGTACAGATGGCTTGCGCGGGTTGTTTGTGGAGCCTGATTGATGGGATATTATTTTAACCTTGCAGTCTACACTCTGCCTTTGAACTATCAAAGTTGAAACTCTCTGTCATCTGCCTGTCCCTTTAATGTTTGAATCACCACCCCCCTCACTGCTGCTGGGGGCGGGGAACAAAACCAGTCTGCCGCCATTTTGTTGTTAGAATGGGCTCGTTCGCGAACGACACATCACTCATTGAGGCAGCGAAAAAGGTTCGTATGCCAAGGTAAAGTTCATATGCCAAGGTAAAACTTTCACAAATGTAACGTTTGTAAACCGAAAAGTTCGTAAGTCAAGGGGTTCGTAAACCAAGGTATCACTGTACTGGCACTCACAACGATGTCGCCTCCACGGACAAACTGCAGACGTGGCTGGAAGACGGTGATGTCCAGGATGTAAATAAGGTCACAAAGGTAGTCAGTCAATAGCCAGTAGTAAATACTGTCTGGTGTCTGGTAGGGGAAAGCCCAACGTACTGGGATGAACCACACATTCCAGTTCCATGCCAGAGATACCAAGAACATCCACAGGACATACATTAAGTCTGTTGGAAGAAATACACATAGAGAAGATGGAGGTGAGGAGATTCTCAAAATGTAGCATCTTGAATGAAATGTTCTCCACTGCTAAGCTAGAGGATGCTAATAGTGCATTGGGTTGCATTGCTGATGGTGACAGAGGAGGCAAAGGGGAGCTTTCTCACTAGTGAAAGGGTCGATGCTGGCGGGGAAGCGATAGCGCACACAGGCTCGTGTCCGTTGAGGAGATTTCACCTGACGGTCAGATTGCGCTTCCTCTGCTTCATTGTTGGCGCTTTCTCCTGACGGACCAGGGAGATTCTCAGTATTTTCCCTGTCCACGGTCAGTATAGCAGGAGGAGGCTGCAGCACTTGGGCCTTTGGAGGAGCTGGTGACAGGAAACAAGTCATGGGGAGGAATGTTTGTGACATAAAATCCAACTTTTCATGCAGTTAAATTTCAAGTGTTATGACAGTAATTCAATCGAATTAGACCCATCCATACATTTTTTTTAAGGTCGGAACGGCAGCAACCTTGGCAGGGAAGCCAATACTCCCCACCCCTAAAACAGTATGTCCACTTTTTCCGCTGATATCCAAAGGCATTCCTTTGACAACCAGCAGATGTGTTGTATTTTCCAGTCTATAAGGCGCACCGGAGTATTAGGCCCACCTTCAATGAATGTTGTACAGCAGGGGTGCTCAATATGTCGATTGCAATCAACCAGTCGATCTCCAAGGTGGGTCGATTAGATGACATCTCAATATTGGGTAGATTGTGCGTGCTCAAACAACCCCCCTGAGCGTTCCAAAATTAACAAGATAGCTACATCCTTATTTTTCATTCGGGTTTTTCCCCTTAAGATAGCATTATAGAGTAGAAAAATGAGTGGGGGCGCTAGACCAGTTAAGAAGAAAAAAAGTATCCCTTTCATACGGAATGGGAGGAGGACTTTTTTTCACGATGACATTTCAAAATGTGCTTGTATTGTCTGCCCGTTATCAGAGTGAACTCAGGTAATGGCAAAACATTTCCATAATTATGTTGTGTTGTGCAAGAATCATCAATATATTTCTCAATAAATATAATGGATAGATCATTTTGATTTGCTCATTTCAAAAGTAGCCCCCATGTTGAAAAAGTGTGAGCACCCCTGGTGTACAGAATTTTCAAACGTTTTCCATATATAAGGCGCACCAGAGTATAGAGCCCACCTTCAATGAATGAAAAAAAGGTTTCCAAATATAATATATAAATATATAAAAGTTTCCAAATATAAGGCACACCACATTATAAGTCGCTCCAGTAGAGGTGGGGATTACACACTACTTCTACAGGGGGAAATGGAGTTGTGGCGGCTGACACTAGTTGTGAGACTTGTTGTGGCTCAATATTACTTTACATATAAGGGGCAGGGTCATTTTTACAAGAAAATGAAGGCTTTTGGCTGCGCCTCATACACATCAAAATAGGGTACTCTCTCCATCGTGTCTTAGGTCATGGGATATCCCCCAAAGACCTCACCAGTGAGGCATTCTGAACAGTATGTTTAAAATACCATTGAAAATATTCACAGTAAGGACAACATTCAACACCAGATGCCCAAGCCATGTCATTTAAAGTGTCCTTGAGAGTTTAGAAAGGCGCTTATAAATGAAATGTATTATTATTATTATTATTATTATTATTATTATTATTATTATTATTATTATTATTAATTAGCTCCCCTTCACGTAGAGGAGCAGCAGTTCACATCTGAAACCTTGTAGGTGAACTCAGAGACAGATTCAAATACCACTCACAGAGGATGATACTGTCGTCGTCAGAACTGTCAGCATCTATAAGTTTTTCTTTCGCCTTCTCCGTCCTCTCCTTAAACATGCGGACCAATTCCTGAAGACGCTCATTGACCGCTGTGCTAGTTTGACTGGCGGAGGACGATGGACGTTCTCGCAAGCTTAAAAAATAAGACGCATGTCATCATAAGGACGCCTTCACTATAGGCGGCAAGTGTGTGTGTTGCTGTATGCCACTCACGGGTCATCGGAGCTGTGAATGCTGGACTGGCTGGCCCAGGCTCTGACCGGGATGCTTGCTTCCTCATCATCATCCTCACTTTGAGATTGCAGCCTCCTCCTATTTAAGAATAGTTTGAGACAGTTTTGTCATTGTTTGATATGGTGTCAGCTGTCGCACATGACACTGTGATGGATGGACATGGTAGTGAGTTGCAGAAAGTGGATGGAATATGACAAGATAAATAGATTATTCATTAAATATTTCACATCTTTGTCTAGGTAGTTGTACAATTTCCTCCATTATTCTTGTGCATGATTGGAGCAATATTTAATAAACAGTAATGAGAATATGAAAACAGCAGCCGGGTAGTGGAGTGCTTAGCATGCCAGCTACATAGTCCAGAGATCGTGAGTTCAAGTCCCGCTCCGGCCTCCCTGTGTGGAGTTTGCATGTTCTCCCCGGGCCTGCGTCAGGTTTCTCTGGTTCCAAAAACATGCATGGAAGGCTGATTGAACACTCTAAATCAGGGGTCTCAAACTCAATTGACCCAAGGGCCGCTGGAGGCAGAGTCTGGGTGAGGCTGGGCCGCATCAGGATTTCCACAAGAAAATCACAGATAAAACATTCCAATGTTCTCAAAATCTTAATTTTTAACACACAAAAATTGAATTAAATGAATAAATGCAAAAATGAATAAAAAATAAATTAACCAGTCATAAATATATAAAATAATTATAATGATCATAAGGCAGATACAGACGACTGAAACAATACCACACGAAAACTAATTATTTTAATAAAATTTCAAATGTCTGTATTCACAATTCTTTAACCTTTAACTTTCTTAACATCAAGAAAACATTGAACATGAACTGTCCTAAACATGGCTTCTCTTGCCTACTTGTTCAGCTCCACAAATAAGTTTCATTCATATCAATCATGCGGGCCGCACTAACATTAATCTTTCATATCAAGGCGGGCTACAAAATATTCTTTCGGGGGCCGCAATTGGCCCGCGGGCCGCGAGTTTGAGACCCCTGCTCTAAATTATCCCTAGGTGTGAGTATAAGTGTGAATGGTTGTTTGTCTGTGCGTGCCCTGAGATTGGCTGTCAATCGATTCAGAGTGCCCCCTGCCTAGTGCTCGAAGACGGCTGACCCTAATGAGGATGAAGCGGTCTGGAAAATGGATGGATGGATGGATGGATGGATGGATGGATGGATGGATGGATGGATGGATGGATGGATGGATGGATATGAAAAAACTCAGAGACAAAAAAAATCTTAAGAAGTTAAAAGGATGACGAGGTTGACACACTGATGCAAATGCATCCATTTATTGACTGTTGCCCCTTGATGCGAGCCATCAGTAGCTAAAATGATATTGGTCACAATCACCACAAACAACAACACAACAAGAAGCTTTTCAACACATTTCAACATAGCAAAAAATAAAAAATTGTGTTCTGCAAAGAATCTGTGCGTTATTTTGTTTTTAGAGTATAATGTTGCCCTTTCTGTATATATTTTAAATGGCATTTTAAATAGTGTTCAGAGTACACACACACACACACACACACACACACACACACACACACACACACACACACACACACACACACACACGCACGCACACACACACACACACACACACACACACACACACACACACACACACACACACACACACACACACACACACACACACACACACACGCACGCACACGCACGCACACACACACACACACACACACACACACACACACACACACACACACACACACACGCACACACACACGCACACGCACACACGCACACACACACACACACACACACACACACACACACACACACACACACACACACACGGCACTTGCAGGACACTTATAGCAGACAGCCTAACAGGAGAAAGGACAGCAGAGGGCAGAAGAGACAACTTGAGCACATTGGGAAACCGTGAACCACTTCATTCCAATCAAAAGTATAAAAATGAAATCCCATAATAAGTTGGTTATCATTGCATTGTGGACAGAAATGTTTCACTTGTAGACAAGCAAGCAGTGACGTAATCATATGAAACTTTGCCTGTTCAACTACAATATGTCGAGAGTTCACGTCAGGCCCCATTACACGGAGCAAAGAGATGCTGAAGAGAAAACAACTACAATTCAAACAATTTACGAGGCCGCCTTACTCTTTATCTCCTTTGCTGCGGATGCAAAATAGGGAGACATGTTGATTGCAGTCATGAGAGATGGTTAATATTGAAAACAAAACACTTGATAAATCTTGCTTTTTTTGTGATTCTTCAAAGAGTTAGATCATGTAACTATTTTTGGGCAAAAGGATCAAATCACACACAGATACTTTGACACGTTTTACTCCTTGGTGCTTTCTACTATCTTTGTGACTGCTTTATTTCCTGTATATGATACTGTAGCATCAGCTGTTGTTAAAGCGCAATATAAATCAATATGTGTTGTATTGTATAGTATTATGATCACAACGTGTGTCTCCAATCTCTTCCTATCCTCTCAAAATACTGTCACAATTGTAGAAATTCAAATGTTTGTTGTCTTTTCCTCTCACCTCTGTCGACCTCCTGTTGGGGTCACTGGGACAGTGAGCGTTGTAAGTCTCGGATCCTGCGGGGTGAGGAGTACCTCCACTTTTTCCCCCCAGACTTTCTCGCGGTGTGAGTCCACATCCTCAACATTGACTGCTGGACGAAGATTGAGTATAGAACTATCTATGGAAGTTTAAAGAGGAAAATGAGGTGGGAGGGTGTGAAAATAGAGCCTTGAAGTAGATCAGCACACATACAGTATACAAAAAAGCAGAGATGATGTGGGGCAGGGGAGATTGATGAAAGAACATGCTGCAATGCTTGAGGACCTCTGAATTAGGCCAGCTATAATTGTATTGTGATAGCTCATCAAATAAACTAGTAAATCTGGATCATCTGGCTTGGCTCTGCCACCCTCAATAAATACAAAATATGTCCTCTTGAACCGGTGTGAAGGAGCTGAGAAAAAAGCGAGTTCACACAAGCTTTAGCGGCCTTGATGTAGATACAATATAATACAGAGAATTGCTGTCATTAAGCTCAACAGAAATGAACACAAGCGTAAATACAGCAACCTCCAGAGACTGTGAGCAGTACAGTGATGGATGTCAGACAATTTCCTGTCACTATGGTGATCTGGACTGTCCTACAAACACTCTGGAATCGATGAAGTTTAGTTTGTTTGTTGTTTTTTTTTTTTTTTTCACAAAAACATTAACGATTCGTTGGATAATAGTAGCAATTTTGAGATGAACTTTTCAAAACTGTACACAGTTGAATTGTTGCCTCCTCTGATTTACCTGTGCGTCTTACTGGTGAAGTGTTTGAGTCATCTTCGATGAAGAAGGCCGGGTTAGAGAGACCCGAAAGTTGGCGGGGCAGCAAGTTGAGTTGCTTTGACTGGGGGCTGACAATCGGTGGCAGGCGAGGGTAGGCGGGGACATTTGGCAAGTCAAGAGCGCTGCCGTTGGGCGAGGACGGAGACGGGGAGCGAGAGCGTTGCTGATGGTGCGGAGGAGGGAGAGGGCCTTGCTTTGCAAAAGGGTTGAGTTCCAAGTCCTGCTTTTGTTTTTGCTGTTGTCGTTTCTTAGGCATTTTGAGGCGTAAGGCTGTTGAGACGGCTCCGGATGTTGCCGAGGTACTCCTGCGTTCTGCTGG
This sequence comes from Hippocampus bargibanti, assembly GCF_051943395.1. NCBI lineage: Eukaryota > Metazoa > Chordata > Actinopteri > Syngnathiformes > Syngnathidae > Hippocampus > Hippocampus bargibanti. The sequence goes on along the minus strand of NC_142738.1, from coordinate 16,930,891 downwards.
GAAACTGGGAGAACTTCTGAGGAATGTTTGCCAAGCGCTGGTAGGCCGCGGTCAGACCGGAACCCACTGAAGAGGTGGCGGTCGAGGCTGCGGGCAAGAGCTCGCTCAGACTGCGGGCAATGTCTCGAGGAACCTGCGTCAGGCGGATCTGAGAGAGCTCTTGGCGTAGCTCAGGCGGGAGTGAGGGTAAATGCTTGGTGATGTCGGACAGCTCGGTGGGTAGTTTAGGCATGGGAGGGATCTTGGCACGGGAGATGCCGTTCTCTTTGAAGAAGGCGTTGATATTGCCCAGGCACTCTGAGGTGTGGGGGATACGCATCAGGCAGCTCTTAAATGCATTGCAGCTTACTGGCACTACAGAGGAGACAAGTGGATAGCAAATACACTGTGAGCGATTTCATATCGCGCTCCTTATAAAAAGGAGCTCACTCCGTCATTTCATCCGTTTCTATTCTCTTAGTTCATGTCATGGAACTGCTATCAGCTAAGGCAACAGCAACCAAGAGAGGACACACGCAGTGTTAAAATGAGCCACATCCAAAAACACTTACCCCCACAATCATCTTCAGTAGCATCCTCCTGCAGGAGATACAACATACAATTCAATCCCACAATATGGAACTTCATCTATTGATAGGGACAGGAAATTCAACTACAAGAAAATCCAGAAGACTATTTGGATCGCTATTCTGCAACTGCAAAGTCCTACCATGCATTGGCCACCACAAGTAGTAAAACGCATTTGTGCTGATGCATGCGAAGAAGGCTTCTTTTATAACTAGTCTGAGACAGTAAAATGTAACATCTTACCTTCCAATGTATACGTTTTCCCCGAATTTTATGCTTTTCTTTACCATCTTAAATAAAGTATGGGAATTTTTTTTAAATTGTGAGTTTTCCAGAGACCATTTTGGCTCAAATCCAGTTCATCTCAACTGCTGGTAGCCCACGACAATGCTATTGTCATGTACTATTGTCATGGCAAAGCAGCAAAAGTAATCCTAAATCTTTTTTTTTTTTTAAATCGCTGCATATGGTCGCATTGATAAAGACGTAATGTGCACATGCGCAGTAAGCTGTCTGCTTTTTTATCATTTTAAATAATGTTTGACGTACTACAACTTTTATACGGTAATTGTAATTATTTGTAAGGGCAGCTATTAGCCAAGGTTGACAGGTATGTAACACTAGCAAATTTTCAAACAGGATAAAGAATATATGCCTGTAATTATTGTAATATTATCTGTTGAAATGAAATATATTCCACAATTAGTGTTCAAATCCACTAGCTGTGTCCAAATATTTAGGCTGTGTCTTCGACGCTTTCCTCATGTGGCCTTTCCCATGAAGCGATGAAAAGGTTTCTTCAGCCGTCATCTGTACTTCTTTGAAGGTGTCGGACGTTTCGCTTCTTATCCAAGAAACTTTGACAGCAAACGAAGTGAAGAAGAAGAAGCGAAACGTCCGACACCTGCAAAGTAGTACAGATGACGGCTGAAGAAACCTTTTCATCGATGGACCACTCCTGTACGATTGAGAGCTTACACAGACGTTTTTCCCATGAAGCCTTCGCTCATTTCTCTAGTCCAGATGTGAAGGCGAGATTTCAAAGACAGCCTGAATTTGTACACCGGCGTGTGGCCAAGGAGTGCCGGGAGTGACTTCACGTGGCCTTCAAATTTGGCTTTTATAAGATGCAGCCGAGGGATTAGGACACAGTCAAGGTTTTAAAAAAAAACATATCTATTGATGTTAACTGTGCATGTGAATGGCCTTGTGCATTGTTTGCTAGCATTAAGTTCGTGGACTTACTGTAGATAGGGTATTTCATTTGGCTATATGTAGGACATGTTAATTCTCTTTGTTTTGTTTAGTTTGGCAATCAAGTCCAAGTCGGCGAGGGATTCGGCAACTTGAAGCCTCATTTTGTGATGAATTGCTCACAATTTGCCAAACTGCTACTTCTTGTGAACTCAGTGGAATTGTTGAATTATGCTCATATTTTAAAATTTCCATCACAAATCAGTGCAAAACTTGCCTCGTGTCTTGAAAAACAGTTGACGGCACCAAAGTAACTTTCTGCATCTTGTTTAGCTAAAGCAATAATTTCGTGATGTTCTTTGCTTGTTTGTGTCCATTACTTTTTCATCGGTCTTGGCATCTTGAATGTCTTTGTCAGTCTTCCCTGGCTGCTGTGTTACAGGCTCAGCTTGTAAAACCGCTTCTTTGCTCTGGATCGCTGCCTGTTGAACACTCTCTGGCTCAGAGGCTTTCACTGGTTCAGGTCTCGGAGGGGTACAAGGGGATACCGCTTCTGGCTTGGCCTCCTGCTCGAGCCCTCCTTTGTCTTTAATTTTGGATTCCATGGAAAAAAAGGCCATTTGTCATGCAACGTAAATATTATCAGAACACGTCCTTGTACTGAAAGGATCACGTGTTGTGCATTTGGGCATTTTGTATACAGTATCTGCAATTGTATACCTTCTTCCAATATGGTTTCCTCCTCAGTTCTGTTTTCCTCCTGCTCCTCAACAGCAAGGAGCTCCTCTTTTCTGCAAGTAGAAAGCAGTAATTCGCATTTTAACTTTTAAAAATAAACCACCGGTGTATCTTCATCTTATAATGGAGATATGGGTCCCAATTTTCATGCCCAGTGTCACACAAAGTCCAACTGTGGGCATGGATGGAGTGATTCTCTTGTGATATTTTTGTGGACGAGCGCAGTTACAAAAGTTTTTTTTTCATCGTACCGTTGTTGGAGTCAATACAGCCAACTTAATTCCCGGAAATTGTCATGGCTCTTCTAATTGCCTTTATACTCAGCACAGGACAATATACATTTCGGAGGTATAACTGATTTTATGGACTCTCTGCAGGGGGTCGGCACGTGCAAAGTATGTGAGAACTTGAGGATAGGTGGATGGGAAAACGGATGGATTTTTGCTTGTATAGTTTATTTGGGTTTTTCTTTTTAGCTGTGTATATCTACAGACAAATATATTTCCAATTAAAATTGGTTCCAGACCCATACTATAATGATACAATTACTCCTTTTGTCTTTTTTTATGAATGAATCCAAATTAGTCAATAGAATAGGGCGAATAGTGTGTGTGTGTGTGTGAACATGAACCCCTCCTTTTAGCCAAGATTAATTCTATACAATATCAGCAGTGGCAATAAATGGTTATATCGTCTTATTTAGCAAAAAAAAAAAAAATACCACAGAATATTGAGAATATTGACATAATCAAAGTGACAATGTAATAATACAAGGCTTCAATAGAAAGCATCAACTGATGACATAACGCTATGGACACGTTTTACGCAATACTCACTTTATCCGCCAATGTTCATGATGTGTTAGTTTCGAAAAACAAACCCCTCACGCATGTTATTCATCAAAACTAGGATTGTAGGTTCTTTTGAAAAAAATCTAGCGAATCAATGAGCTAAATATTCCATTGTATGTCTCCCTTTTCCCCTTTGCGTGACAGGACATACACAACAGCAGCAGCAGGTGTTCAGGTTACTGTGGGAACCGCGGGGACAGAGGAAGGGAAGGCTGGCGCGTGAAAGAGGGGGAGGGCACACTCAGCTGTTGCCAAGGGAAGCTGCGGTCGCTAAAGCATGATGCTGTGATACCAGGGCAGCGAATGCACAGGTCACATAACAAGACACTCGTGGGATTTGGAATAGACTGACAACTGAGGGAATTCAATTGCTCTCATTTTAAATCTGATCAAACGTTGTTTTTGGTCCACAAATTGGCTGTGTTGTGAATCAACAAATTAGTGGTAATGATAATAGAGCAAAAGGATCCTACAGTGACTTTTCTTCGAGCCTTCTTTTACTCACATGATGACTTGATTGTTCACTGGTTTCTCCTCTTGTAAAACTTGTAGTCTGAAAACAGTGCAACGATTCATGTGTCAATTATATGCGTGCACAAACTGAAGAAAAGGATTACATACTCTGCATCAGGCTCTTCCAGCAGCTCTTGGCTCTCGAGTGAGACTTTGATCGACTGACCCTCGCTGGCCAGCTGTCGTACGGCCATTTCGGCTGTCTGTCTCGCCACTTCTGCGGCCATGAGGGCCATTTCCATGCGCTCCTGTATCAAACTAAGAAAATACTTTGTGCTAAATGTCATGGGTGACCGGCACACTTAATACTGACTTAGATTTGGACTTCAAACGGTAATATGAAGTAGTATGAGTGTTATCAATTGTGAACCTCCCCCCTCCAGAATGATGCTCACCCCTGACATAAAGTATAGCAAATGGCCTTGCACTTTTGCACAATTTTGAAAACACTCACTTATAAACTGTGGTTAGTCTGGAGTATGGTTTTTACCAGCGGCGGATCGTCAAGGCCTGAAAAACCTGATCTGTTGGCCGAAAAATGTCTGAATGACAGACTGATGTTAATGATATTTTGTCCATGAATTCTTATTAAATATAACTTTTCCCCTGTTGCGCTGCTTCCAGATATGTGTTTTTGTATTTAAGCATTTAACCAATCACATTTCAACCATAATTTGTTATGAGGGTCAGAAATCTACCTGTATGCCTTCACTCTCAGTGTCGATCACACTGTCGCTCTAACCAATCAGATTTCGAGTTGGCAACCCAAAAGGGGTACCTACGCCTTCTTGAAAGCATTGGACTACGTCAGAGATTTTGCAAACTATGATTGGCTAGTGACTAGCCAATCATAGTTTGCGAAAACTGCTCTGATCGCAAGCCGCTAGTGACAAGAGCATACTGGCCAGAGCTAGCAAACTCTATTGGTAGCGAGCTGCATAAGCAAATATATTGTGTTGATTTAATAGCAGTTAAATGGACATCATTAAGAAAGGTCAGTCAGTTATTTCCTGGCTAATGGTACCCTCTAATGGACTTAAATCACACTTTTTTCAGTCTGGATTGAGTCAGACGTAGCAATACTAAAGGCCTAGCGATTAAATCCACGGCCCGCCACTGGTTGTTACTATGCTATTCCAGTTAGATAAAAAAAAGCGCAGAAAAGTGGTTGAGATTGCATGTGTTGTGTTGTATTATTTGTCATTTTATGTTAACTCATTCACTGCCAGACATGCAAAAATGTGTCCACTCTTCTGCCAGGGTTTTTGTCATTGTCACTCGAATTCAAGGACTCACAGAATATTGAGTTTTTGGACTACATAAACATTCAAAGCAGCGTAACATTAGACTCTCTTCTTTCATCAGAAAAAAAAGAGTTAATTCCTGAATTATATGGGTCTGGATTTATATGGGTTTGAAATGAGGGCGGCTGTCCGAAATACAATGCAATACATACATATTGGTTTATATAGCGCTTTAACAACAGATAAGCAAGAACAAAGCGTGAACATGGAAAAAAGGGAAATGCTGCCCCTTGTGGATGGGGAAAAACATTGCCAGAGATCTGGCCAGCGCTTTATCGGCACCCAAGCAATAAAAACAATTGATTCGGGAATGGCGCTCTACGTCATATTTTCAATTCCCGAATAAATTCCTGAATGGCAGTGAATGAGTTCACTGTTCTTTTGATGGCATCGCGGGCACCCTCTCCTCTCTCTCTGAGGGCAGGAAATGTCATTTTTGCTGTATGTTTCACATGTAGTACATGATGATGAACATGTAAGAATGAGCCTAATGATAGACAACCAACCGTTCCTCCATGGTGGCCAAAGCCACACCCTCAGCCTCCCGTCTGATGCTTTCCACGAATGGTGTCCAGCGGCCTGTCTGGGTCTCAGCATCCTCCTGAACAATTTGAGCAAAAGTCAGATGGGACGCTTGCAGTACTTGGTTTGTCTCACCAGCCCCTTGGAAGGGCATGGAGGAACTGGACCGTCTCCTTTTTGCTGTGGTCTGCCGTGGGTGGGCTGAGGTGTTGTGGCCCTCATTGTCCGAATCCACATCTTCTAACACCATGTCAACATTGAGTTGGGTGGAGGCTAAGAAAGGACGGCGGGGTCATTTTGTTTAGAAAGAGAACATTGTGGAAAAAGAACATTGACACATTTTCACTGTTCTAACGGACAGGGATGGTGAGATAAATTGAGTCACACAAGAAAGCTCACGCTCATCTCATACAGTGAGTTTTTTAATCATTCCAGTATGTCGGCATGACAGCTTATGCAAGAACTTGTGTTTGTCTCAATTTGAGAATGAGAGGATGATTCACCATCCCTCAAACAACAACGCACAGAAAGCCACATTTCACAGTTCAAGGCCAAAGAGACAGATCAAGTGCATCAAAACCGACCTTATGTAGTCTGCAGTATTTTGTGACAATTAATTTCTTTCGATAAATTAACGGATGGCCACAAAACTGTTGAATGGAACTCTGCTCTTAGTGAATAACAGATAACATATATATACTGTATATATGTCATGTCTTTTTTAAATAGGTGTAATGAAGAGAACATGGTTTCAATAAAATATACTTTTCATGTAGTCCAACTAATATCACTAAAAAATATACAGTATGCATAGCTGCCATATACATATTCATATTAAGCATACATTCTTTATTATGTCTGAAATGTGCAAACTGTACTCAGGTATATATTTCTTTTATTAAAATCACAAGCTTTTTGATATGTAGTGTGCAATCGTTTTATTATTGGGTTTTTCTCCTTTAGATGTGACTTAGGCGTGAATATAGAGTCTAATATTGTGAACTAAAAGAGAATGAGGGATAAAATCCTCCAAATATACCCCAGCCAACATTGGACAAGAAGTGGGGTATCTCCACCCTAAACTCGTTGCCTGCCAGTTGCAGAGCACATCCAGAACAACCTCTCTCACTCACATTGACACCTATGGACAATTAATTAAAAGTATTCAATTAACGTGAGAAAGAGGATTTTGGAATGTGGGAGAAGCTATTGATGAACATTATATGACTTTCAAACATATGATATACATTCATATTGAACTGTATTGAGTCCAGTAAGGTGAGTTGAAAATTCTTGTTGCATTTTTCAGCTGCCTTGTGTTGGGTGTATGATTGCGTGTGTCTTAAGAAGCTGCAGTAGTGCCACAAAGCTTAGTGCTAAGTGTTGATAAGTATCTATATGTAGGCGTGAGAACGGTAGCGTCCCCCAGCCGTCTCCTCCTGCTGTTCAAGGGGTTCGCAGCGCCTTCCCCCCTGAAACAGAAGGAGAAGAGGTACTGAGTTAGGCTCCGAACGTCCTGACTGTGAAGAAGAAAAAAAGAGAGATACAGTACTACTACTGTTCCTGCACTAGCACTTGATTGTCCTAAATTGTGAATTGTGGCATTGAAGGAAAAGAATTAGGAAGCAAAGGGGAGTACTTTGTCTCAAGTGGCACTCACCTTTCTTTAGAATGTCTGCCGTGGCCTGTGAACAGAGCACACAATGTTCGAGTCAATGTGCACAGAAGGAACAAAGAGATGCGCGCCTGCAAGTTAACAATAGTTAGAGAAGACCAAAACTTACCCCGGTGTCATTTTGGGGTGGAATAACAGGCTGAGGGAGCTTTAAGCCCAGCCCTGAAACAAACCAGCCCACCACCCTGTGGAGAGACGCTCAAATCAACCTCTCCTTCTTCATTCATATTTTTTACACTGAATTTTAATAAAGTAGACGTACCCCTCATAAAATGCAAGGTTTGGGTGTTGTTTAAAAAAAGACGAGACTGTTCTTCACTTTTCCAAAATGTTTTCTCTTTCCACTGTGAATGTGCACTGCATCCTCTACAACTTGAATACAATTATGTGGTTGCACAAGTATGCACACTCTCTTGTAAATGTAAAGTAGCTGCATTCAGAATTAAACAATCACTGCCACAATTTAAAGAGTGTCTGATTAAATTCACATTTTCCTGATTGGCAAAAGCCTGAATGTTTTCAGGTAACACTTGACCGGTATTTGGAAGAGTTCATAGTTCCAGCTGGAGAAAAAACAGCCCCAAGCATGAGGCTGCCACGACTATGCTTCGCACTAGTTACAACCGTCTTTTGAAGATGAGCAATGTTGTGTTTGTGAATTATAGAATGTCAACTCATCAGACATTCACTAAATCACTTAGGGGAGACAAGGGGGAGAATTTGTAGATCAAGGTAAGTCGCAGACGTAGTCGGGGTACACTCGGCTCATGTGCGGCTATTGGTCACGTGCGATTCAGTGTCCTCCATCTAACCCCATTTTGTGCATTCACTTCTCTCACACCAGCTATAATGTTGAAAATAAAGTCCGCAAAGCGGGGAAAAATACAAAGAAAAATAGACGAAAAGGACAGATGTAAAGAATGAGAAGATAAGTGAGGAGTTCAAGTAGAAAAAGAAAAGAAAAATGGAAATAACAAAATGAAGGATGTGAGTGGAGAACTAAATAAGGGCAACCTACGCAGAGGCCTTGCTGTCAGTGTCCAGTTGGATTCCGCTGAGAGATTCTGGTGGTGGAGAAATAACTGTGGCAGAAATTACATGAAACGAGAAAAAAAAAAAAAACTAATGAGTGACGACATTATAAAATCTGCTGTGTTGTGCAAGTAAAGATGTGAGTCTTCCCACCAAGGAATTTAAAGTATGTACTTTTGTCCAAAGATGAGCGGGGAGTGTTTTGGGGTTTCGGCTCAATGGGGACAGAATTTGCGGGGATTAGAACTGGTTGAGGGATCTTCTGCTTTATCCACGCCACCATGCTGCAGCAGAAAACGACAAATGTAGTTACAGCTACTGTTGTTGCTGTGACGGTCTAAAAAGAGATGGCAAGAAAGAGCCCCAAAAAAAGAGCACTCACTTTGGGGGGAATGCAAATTGACTGTCCTTCTCCTCTCCCTCGTCTTCTGATAGCATTTCCACCACTGGGATGTGAGGGAGCGGATCATAATCTGAACACAGGGATACTGAAGAATTACTTTTAAAAATATAAAGATGTTTATTCTAAATTAATGTGAAAGAAAATATTTATAGGGGGTGAGTAGCAAAATGTTAGTAATTTTATTAAAACTGTACAAGAATTTCAAAAGAAAAGTCAAAATTACCTGTAACTGGCGGGTATTAAATTAAAAAAACAAAATTACCATGTAAACTGGCGGGTATTTTGTCATTGGTTGCCATGACAACAAAAATATAATTTATTTGGACTTGATCTTCTGTAAAAGTGTTTAACGTTTCTATGCGAACCTTTATATGTGTGGTTTTTCTTAAAGTGGTCTTCGATACTTTATGTTTTGTCATGATCACTTCGGCCTCCGTGTCATGTGTTTCGATAAAGGCGAGCGAGTAAATCGAGACAGACGGAACGAAACTAATGCGAGAGAGAGACAGAACCAGAGCAACTGCTAGATAGAGAACGACAGTCTAAACTTTAGTTTAGTTTAGTTTAAAATAGATAAACGTTGACGTAGACTAAAGTCTACGTCAACGTTTATCTATTTTCGGTTAATAGCGTGCACACGGTAGGTTATTAATTTCCTTATTGACTGAATGTTTTGTCCAACTAATTGTACTGTTGTCGTTTCAATGCCCTTTATAGTTTTCACAGTGTTCCAAGTGTTTCACAATAAACATTGTGACATCAATAAGAAGCGTCATCCTTGACCGGGGTAGATACAACCTAAAATACATATTTATATGGAAAACATGTCTGTGTTATGAATTTAAAACACAAGACCTGGGGGCCAGATGTGGCCTGCCAGATCATTTTATTCGGCTTGCAAAAGCAAATCAAGCATGTCAAGGTCCATGATGCTTGCTTAAGTCCGAGCCAAAATTCACCAAAATTGTATTATGTAAAATACAATAACAGCGAGTCATTATTCTTCATTGTTGCCATATGTAAAATACAATAACAGCTAGTCATTATTCTTCACTTCAGATTCAAAAAGTAGTCATTCATCAATTTGTTATGTGTAATATGTGGAGGTGATTGGATTGGATTGGTGATGAAACATTGACACCTACCTGGCATTGTTGCAACTTCATACACCTGTAACAGACACACACATAAAAACAACACGCGTATGTAAAGCATTCTTTTTAATCATAATAGCGGCTTGAAAATCACTCCCATGGTCAATTCTTTAGTTGTGCTAGAACTACTGTCACTGCTAGCATTAGCATTCTGAGGTGCTAAAAGCACTTGTACAATGTTGGCATTCTCTACAATGATCCAAAAGTGTTTTGTCAAAGACAAAACAGACAAATAATGTGAGTTAGGATGATGAAAATAATTTTACAGTTTTAAAAGTCAATGGGGAAACAAACAATGTAGAAGAAAATGATTACTTAGCAGACATTGGGAAAGTGTGAGTGTTCATTTTTACCGTGTAACTTAATCCATTTGTTGCTATTCATACAATTTTCCCCTGTAGTTACACTAAAGAGAACTACACACACATATACACCCACTCACACATACAAACCAACCCACACATACAAACATACACACATACACATGGACGCACACACACACACACTCATACATAAACCCACGCGCGCACACACACACACATTGCAGACAATGTAAATTGTAGGTTAATTGCCTAATTGGGTAAAGCCCCGCGGAATTCCCTGAACCGCCATTTCGGTTGCAGCTCAGACTGATCCACTTTAAAGTTTGACCCCCCACAAACACACACACACACACAAACACCCATACACACACCTCTTCCAGAATAAAATAGAGTATAGTGTCTTTATTCATCTTCTCTTATTTAGGATATTTATTTTATTTTACATATGTATCTTTTTTTAATTTGGGGGCATTTACAAAGACCGAGCACAGTTTAATATCTGCTGTTAGTTTTGGAAGCCTGTGAGACATGATTACGTTGTTTGAGCTGAGTGTGAAATAGCCGAAGTTCAGATTTGCATCTCACCTCTGTAAACTCCTCTTGGTTGCCATCGTTGACCTCTCTGTACTTGTCGTCAGGTTGTGGCAGCACCTTTGTAAGACTCTGAGTGACCCATCCCATCACTCCTGACCTGAGACACAATCATCAAGAAATTGACTTTCTAAAAACATTCAAAGAATGTACATTTTCCTGGTTGAAACGTTACCTTTCTCCATCCGCAACAGACTGATGGAGAGAAAATGAAAACAGAATGATTAACAGGCAAAAAGGCTGATGGTTTACACAAAAACATTACACTTGAATAAAAGGTGATGAAAAAATCATCATGTCATGTGAATTGTATTCATTCATAGACTACAAGAGCGTTTGAACCCTGCACCTTGCTGTCGAGGTGAGGCGAACCAGCAGGCTGGGGCAGGGTGTTTGCAAAGCCATTAGACAGCCAACCTAAAACTCCCCCCTGGGACTGACTGTGGAGAAGGTATGAAGCATAATATATTCAATGTGTATATATGCACCCAAACATACACATGTTCATAATTATTGAAAGATTGAAAGTTTACCTGTCCTCTGAGGCCTCTCCTGTACCCTTCAGTGGAGGACTCTTGGCTGTGTTGCATAATTGGTATTAGTATAATCATCAGACACACAAGAAATTCAACATTATATATCATGTTAGAATCCTCACCAGCTCTGCTTTTAGAGCATTCCTCTTTAATCTGACATGCACAGAAGTATTTGGAAGAGAAGTCCCCGCAACAGACAAAATGGAAAAAAAACAAAGAGAAAAATCTGAATTCAGCTGCAGTGCGCACTAAATCTACAGTATGAATGTGAATGTGTGACTGCGTTTAAAAGGCCAATATGCTTGGTTGAGAGAGGTGCAAGTGAACCTACTGTATGAGTATGCTATTTCGTTGTCAGTGTCGCTACTGGCAGGTGTCAAAAAATCCTTTTGATTACTGTATTAGGTTACAGTTGGCTTCATCCAATGAATGAAAAGAGGACTCGTGACTTTTTCAGTTGTTCCTCGATCTATACGGCCTATTAGGCATTACAATTTATTCTACCCAGCAAATTGAGGTTTTATTCAATCATGTAAAAACCTGCTTTAAAGGGGTCAGAGCATGCTAAATCAGTGCTTTTTAATCTGGGTTCATTTAAATGCTAAGGTGGTTGATTTCAGGGGTGTATGGCAGGCGCTGCAAAGCTGTCGGTGTGACTGAGGAATTCAAGGTGGACGTGGGACTCCACCAGGGGTCAGCTCTGAGCCCCTTCTTGTTTGCTATGGTGATGGACAGGCTGACAGACTATGTTCGACAAGAATCTCCTTGGACCATGATGTTTGCAGATGACATTGTGATCTGTAGCGAGAACGGGGAACAGGTGGCGGAGAAACTAGAGATGTGGAGATATGCCCTGGAAAGGAGAGGAATGAAGATCAGTCGCAGCAAGACGGAATATATGTGTGTGAATGAGAGGGATCCAAGTGCAAGAGACGCAGAAGAGATAAAGAAGGTGGAGGATTTTAAGTACTTGGGGTCAACTGTCCAGAGCAATGGAGAGTGTGGAAAAGAGGTGAAGAAGCGTGTCCAGGAAGGCTGGAGCGGCTGGAGAAAACTGTCAGGTGTGATGTGTGATAGAAAGGTTTCAGCTAGGATGAAAGGAAAAGTGTATAAAACAGTGGTGAGACCAGCCATGATGTTTGGACTGGAGACAGTGCCACTGAAGAAAAGACAGGAAGCAGAGCTGGATGTAGCAGAGCTGAAGATGTTGAGGTTTTCTTTGGGAGTGACCAGGTTGGATAGGATCAAGAATGAGTACATTAGAGGGACGACTTTTCCTTTCAGCTTTTCCCTGAAGGGAAAGGAAAAGAAGAAGAAGATGGCAGGCGCTGCAAAGGAGGTCAAGACACACCAAAATAACTACTTCATATGAATAAATAAATAAACAAACAAAATTAATAAATAAATACATACCTACATAAATACATAGATTAAATAAATAATGGAGTCGTACTGTTGAGTAACTAACAAAATTCTGAAACTTGCACTAAACGAACCATCAGGTGCGAGGGACAATACAATACTGTATCAAGTAACTGAACCACATACATCATCTGGAGCTACTTTATCAAGTAGCTTGACAAAAACATGAAAAAGATTGAATACAATACATTATACTCAGCATATTAGCTGGTTATTAAGCGTCTTAATGTGTTTGGATGAAAATGGCCACATTTGGTTTGTCAAACTTGGCTTGGTCTGACCAACCCAATTAGAGGACGGGATACATTGCAGCCATCCACGGTCAAGTGTATGTATGTGTGCGTGTGCGTGTGCGTGTGTGTGTGTGTGTGTGTGTGTGTGTGTGTGTGTGTGTGTGTGTGTGTGTGTGTGTGTGTGTGTGTGTGTGTGTGCGTGTGTGTGTGCGCGCGCGCGTGTGTGTGCGCGCGCGCGCGCGTGTGTGTGTGTGTGTGTGTGTGTGTGTGTGTGTGTGTGTGTGTGTGTGTGTGTGTGTGTGTGTGTGTGTGTGTGTGTGTGCGTGCGTGCGTGTTTACCGCAGCAGGATTTTTGATAACTACATCCTTTTGAGGAGATCCAGGTGGATGGGGTACCACTTTCACCACCCAGTTGAACATTCTATTGAAATGGGCGCAAACACACACACACAAAACCGCACAACAAAATCCTCTGTCAAGATTCAATAATGTTAATGATAATGATGATAATTCAACTGAGTGATAAAGAGCCCTTCGGTGCAGTTAAGGAGATGTGATGGAGCACGTTTTTTAATCCAATTTTTACCGCTTGCTTTAATATTTCATGTAAGAATAAGGATTTGCATCCTATCAATGCTTTACATTTAGGCGGTAAAGTCGTAAAAATGTCATCTTGTCTTCTATGCAAATCCATAAGTGTAAAGGCTAAGAAAGAATCTGCTTCAAGGTTGGAGATTTGCACTTGTGCAAGATTATTGTGTCCACTGTTACATTTTATTACCCTGATTGTAATAATCCACAGGCATCGGACGACTAAACTGAACAAGTCTGGTAGTTTGTGCATGAAATATCATTTTCAACATCAACACAAGAGAAAAAAGTAAACACTGTAGTTTCCTACCTGAGGGTCTACAGGTAGCCCAGCATGCCGCTGGTAACGACGAGATCCGCTGTGCAACACAGCCCTGCAGGGATTTTCCACAGCGCCCCCCGCCTCTAACTGGATTAAGGAGCACCACCTGTAGGTTAAGGCCCAATCCTAGACTCCAAACTAGATTGAGTAAAGCATGACGAGGACCTCATCGGATCAAGGCAATGTAAACTGTTTCTACCGTCATCAAGGAAGCTGCAGCACTTTCCATTCCCCCATCATGCTAACTGACAATCTACTTTCATGAAAGTTTACAATAATAATTAAATGTAAACCACCTTTGAAAAAAGTCCTGGAGAATGAATGACTCTCTGTGTCTTTGTTTTGTCATATTGTCTTTGTGCTGTCATATTATTTCTTATTTAGTTTTTTTTTGTTCTTTTGACTTCAAGACGGCGCCGCGAGAGTGGCTGCCTTTCCAGCAGCTCATGTATTTTGTTTTTCTACTTTCATTCCTTTCATCGCTTTGCTGCTGTGAAATGTACATTTCTCCACTGTGAGACTAATAAAGGCAAATCCAATCCAAAAAAACACATCATGCTTTATTTTTAAATATGCATGCTTAAAGGTTCAGGTTTTGTAGGAAATGCAGGATGCAGATCAGATCAACTGTAGCATTAAAGCGTCTCATGCTATTAAAAACACCAATGCCATTATTCAAGCTAGAGATGTTTCCAGTTCAATTCTTTAGGATTTTAGTGTTGATTATTACATCACCACACAAGTCAACTCAAACCTGGGGAGGCACCTTCATTATTTGACAGCTCCCATGGTGCTGAATTTGATCATAGTCTATAAGTAACCTAAGCTAACAGTATTATACTCAGTTGTAGAACCATGAATAAAAACAAATGAAATAAAAAAAAAAACATTGAAGACATCACAAAGTGAATGGACTTTGTTTAACATATTCTTACGCACGCAATATTCCGGCTGAAATTTACTCTTGAATGTAACATATTTTGAACTAAAAGTTGGTTGGGTGGCCAACAGTGGAGAACTGGTTTGCACATTAAGAACACATCAAACATCTTGAGGATAAATTATTTTGTAGAACCGATGGTGAGACAGGCCTTTTGAGTCCAAGTCAGTGACCTGTAGTTCTGCTGGCTACATGTCCGCACACTTTTTATGATAAAGAATAAAAAAGTTCAGCAAAAGTGAAAATCATATTTTAACACGTTGAAAAAAACTTTGATGAATGCAAATCTCTCTCATCTCTAGATAGAAATGGTTTGTTATCATTTAAGTAATATTCCAATTTCTTTAAAAGATGAATTTGAGGTTTTTGTTAGCTTTTCAATCATGAAACCTTTTACTGTGCCTTTTTTTAGATGGACATATTTCATCATGGTTTATCGATGGGGCCGATACGACCAGTCAGACTTTAGTTCGCTGACGAAGCCTCTTGGATAGGAGGCGAAACGTCCGAAACCTTCACTTTTGTACAGATGACGGCTGAAGAAACCTTCTCATCGATGGACCACTCCTGTACGACTGAGAGCTTACACAGACGTATTCATCATGGTTTGCAAAACAAGTTTGTGTGTCAGGGAGAAGGGCCTTAATAAAGTCCAGCAGGTCACCTTCTAAAGCATTCAGTGCTTTACAGGAGAAAGGGCAGTATAAGGTTGGGGAGGTTGCAGGTTGCAGATCCCATTATGCGCTCAACAGGGGATAAGCTGCGAGAACAGGAAGACGGCACTATCAGTGGCCTCAATCTTAACTCAACATCTGGATAAAACGGAGGACAGACGGCATGCATGGGCATGCTATCACAGAAGCACTAGAAGGAAGTATAACACACAGGTGTGTTAGTGACAACAGTGCCGAGAAGAAAAAACAGAAAGCAGAAAGGCCGTCAAAGCTGCAATGGCTGATCTGTGATAGGAGCTCATCCTGATTAACTGTGACACTAAGACATACAGGAAGGGCCACTCCCTGCCTCAATACAAACAGCATATAGAGTAGAGGGTACACCCAAAAATTATCTCTTTCCATCTTATTCAGTTCTTCATTATTTAGCTTTGCAAGTGAACTTCATACTATACTAGTTTAGTCAATATACCTATATATATATTAATACATATCAATTGATAAATAAATGAATTGATAAATTAATAATTAAATATACACACGCACACACCCACACGGGCGCACTCGCACACACACACACAGACAGACAGGCAGGCAAGCAGGCAGGCAGACAGACAGACAAACAGACTTACATACATACATCAATAAATAGGATAAATATTGCCCAACACTTGAAGGGATTAATAATACAGTATCTATCCCATTTTAAAGTGGGACGGACATCAAGCACCGTACAATTGTGCATAACACACGCAGCAAAAGAAATAAAAGAAACTCGCCTTAAATCGTTTTCAGGTCACTTTAACAGACTAGATAGAAAAATTAATAAACAAATGAAATTAAAAAAATGCATTTCATTTGTAAGCGCCTTACAAATCTCTCCAGGACACTTTACAGTCACAGGTTAAGTTTTTCTGCGAGCGAGAAGCGGCAGCGTTCACTCAACCCGGAAGTAACGCGCGCGCGCACACACACACGCACACACACAACAAACCAACGACCGATTTTGTAGTCATTTGGTAGTTTGTTGCGCTTGGTCACTTGAAAAAAGGCTCCCTCTCGTGATGGAAAAATATATCAACAAGGCTCAAGAAGCCCGAGCAAGAACCCCTTCCAGTTAATAAGAAACATATGCAATGAAAAGGGGGCAGGAGAGACTGACGGCGTCCTTCTTTTGCACTGGTGAATTTTATTGTCAATTTTCAAACAAAGTCCACACGGGAGCGTGCAGGCCCCAATACAAAACATGCTCTGCATGCATGAACACTTTTGGAATATACGACTGGTCTTAGGTACAACATGACAAAATTTATATATAGAAGAATCCATGGAAAGCAAACGTGAATGGGTGGAGTGTGTGATTTTGGGCTTTTCACAGGTCAGAATAAAATGTGAAAATGAATACATGTGGGACAAAAAAAGCAATGTGGGACTGGGACTTTGGAGAAAAAATGGACAGAACTAGATCCAAGAGGAAGGGAGGAGTTGAGAGAGGAAGTCATCTCCTGCTAATGGCAAGAAACTGGAAAAAAGAAGAGTGGGATTTGAATCATGTAGGTCAAGAGGCACAACGCCAGCATTGCTCCTCCCTCTTTCTTTCTTTACTTCCCTCATGCCTCCTATTCCAAGGAAAAAATCTGGCAGACCCTTCACTTTACCCTCGTCTCATTCTCTCTCATTTCCTCCTCTATATTTTGATTTCTTTGTCCCTTCTTCATCCTGAGACTACTAAATCTGCAGCATGTGCGCCGAATGGAAACCAAATCCGAGTGTGTTGTTTATTGGACACGTATTGAACACTGAATTGTAATGAGCACAGAATTCACTTTTGCGTCGTGATGCAAAGGAGTGATTTATTAAATACTACCACAAAGTGATTCTCAATGCAGCCACACTATGCCCCTGAGATTGTTCATTTAGTGGAGGAGTCGAAATACTGAGCCTGAGAGTCTGTGTGCAAAAAAAACTTGTAGTGTATTATGTGCCTGTGTAAGTGGTCTCGAAATGTCTTTTCTCTTCAGGGGGATTTGAGATCATGTAATGTTTGGGCATGTGTTGTTTGACATTCCTGCGCTGTTTGGAGGACGACCCCCGGCCTGTGTGCGTACGCCTGGAAATGCTATGCATGCATGTGCATATACACCAAGACATCTGCAAGGAAGTACCAACAGCAAAACAACAACAAAGTGGAGAAACAACAAGTGCAAATGTCTGACCTTCAGAAGATCTGTGATTATTGCTGACTCATTGAGAAAAGCATCTGACAACACCAACCGCTCGAAATGATTGAAAACATTCAATTGCTATTGCGCCATGTGCCCTTGGCAGCTGAGAAAAGGGTTCTAATGAACAGGACAAAGATGAGAAGGTTTCTTCAGCCGTCATCTGTACAAAAGTGAAGGTTTCGGACGTTTCGCCTCCTATCCAAGAGGCTTCGTCAGCGAACTAAAGTCTGACTGGTCGTATCGGCCCCATTTATATATCCCTAATGTCCAGACCTGGTGGCGCCGGACACAGCTATGATAGGTCCCTACTCTCAGGTTGGGGGGGGCGCGGGACCCCCCCCCCCCCTGTGGCCCCACTGATTGTTCCTACATTCCTGACTAACGATTGGCCTATTACACCCACTCCCCCCGGTATCACCTCATCAGCATAACGACCCTCATCAGCATTGCGAAAGTTGCCTAACCTGTTTTGCCTGAGCAGGCTATTGTATGAACGATCCAAATTGAACCTCACACCACCAGACCGGTTTAATGAAGGATTTTGTTGTTTTATAAGAATCGCCTCTTTCACCCCCCTTTCAAACCATCTATGTTCTTTCGCTAAGATTTTAACCTCATTGTCGTCAAATGAGTGGTTGCTAGCTTTTAGGTGCAAATGTACTGCCGATTGAGGCCCACTAGTATTATCCCTGCGATGTTGATAAAGTCTTTTTTTGAGAATTTGTTGAGTCTCCCCAATGTACTGCTCTTTACAATTTTCATTCTTACAATGTATGGAATAAACTACATTACTTTGTTTTTCATTTGGTAGCCTATCTTTTGGATGCACTAATTTTTGCCTTAACGTGTTTATCGGTTTGAAATAAGTAGGAATTTTATGTTGCCAAAGGACTCTTTGTAATTTTTCAGAAACTCCTGCAATGTACGGTACTGCTACTCCTCTCCTTTTAGAATCTTGAGAATTATTGGTTTCGTTCGCTATTCTTTCTTTCTGACAACAAAATCCTTCATTAAACCGGTCTGGTGGTGTGAGGTTCAATTTGGATCGTTCATACAATAGCCTGCTCAGGCAAAACAGGTTAGGCAACTTTCGCAATGCTGATGAGGGTCGTTATGCTGATGAGGTGATACCGGGGGGAGTGGGTGTAATAGGCCAATCGTTAGTCAGGAATGTAGGAACAATCAGTGGGGCCACAGGGGGGGGGGGGGGGTCCCGCGCCCCCCCCAACCTGAGAGTAGGGACCTATCATAGCTGTGTCCGGCGCCACCAGGTCTGGACATTAGGGATATATAAATGGGGCCGATACGACCAGTCAGACTTTAGTTCGCTGACGAAGCCTCTTGGATAGGAGGCGAAACGTCCGAAACCTTCACTTTTGTACAGATGACGGCTGAAGAAACCTTCTCATCGATGGACCACTCCTGTACGACTGAGAGCTTACACAGACGAACAGGACAAAGGCACCAGCAAAATTGTGAACTAGCTCCACAGGCACTATTGTAACCACCTCACAGGTTATTTCGTTTTATGCGGGGTGATATAGCCCCGCATAAAACAATCTTGCTATCAAAAAAGTGCAGAAAAAAACCGTGTCTCACACCCAGTCCTGCAGTGAACGCTTGCAGTGCACCAGGGCCCTGGGGGTCTCTTTGTTCTGCAGAGTCCTGAGAATGGCAAAGATAAGGACCAGGATACAGAGGATGAGCACCAGGGGCACCACCACCATGATCAAGGTCATGACTTTGGATCCGCTGTCTGCCACCGTCACCACCACGTTCACATCTTTGTCATTCTCATCCACTGCGCCGTCGTCATCTTTTTCAGATGCGGTTTCATCAAAATCCACACGGTCCACATCTTTGCGTTCCTCATCTCTGTCTGGAGGCTTCATGGGTTTATCTTCAGCTTTGGGCTGGATGTCCGTGTCTGGCGGAGGCTCCGGGATGCCCACGCAGCCCATGAAATCCTTGAGGATTGAGCGTGGATAGCCTTTGTCTGCTACCGTCTTGCGGTTGTCGAACCGCCAGTAATTGGTGCCTTTGTAGAAATAGGTGTAGGCTACAAGAGACACAAAGGGCATTGTAGGTTCATGTGGCTATTTATCAGGTCCATGTATTTCCGTCACAAAGTTGATGTGAATGACAAAAGGACTCGAATCGGATTCCGGATCGAAAATTGCAACTTGCATGCATTTTGCTGCTGTAGATTGCAAATGTCTCCATTGTGAGACTATTAAAGGCTTTCTTATTCCGAGTCAATGGTGTGCTGGACCCTATCCCAGCTAACTTTGGCTAAGAGGCTAGTTATACCCTGGACTTGTCCTCAGACAATGACTCTCAAACTCAAGGCTCATTTTATATGACCCGCCAAAGCACGGCAAGTGTGCCAACTGGCATGAAAAATTCAAAATCCCATTTTACAGTAACTTGAACAGGAACGAACATAAAGGTTATTTCTCAGATTTCCATAGTGAGCCATCAATTGGTTCGACGATGGAAGTGTAAAAATGTGAGGAGGGGATTAAACATGAATATGGTTTTACACACACACACACACACACACACACACACACACACGCAGATTCTGACCTACGGGATGGACATACACAGTCTTCAATCAATCTTGCATTGGCAATAGCACATCACCTTATGTTGACTCAATACACTTACATACATTAATCAAATATGCTTTTTTATACTTCCACTATGTACAGTTCTTTTTATGAAACATTTTTGCGCAGTTATACATTTCAGTCTTCTGACACTACTTTTTTATCTTTTCACCCCCCCCCCCCCACCCAATCCTTTCAAATTTGCTGCTGTACATTGCAAATTTTCCCATTGTGGTACTATTAAAGGCTTTCTGATTCTGATTAAACTAAAATGTTATTTTTGTCAATCAACCCGTCAATTAATTTTAAAATATATCGTGCTGAAAATAATTTAATGTCATCAATCAATCTATTTTGGATTAACCTTCATCGACGAGAAGGCAAACGTAGAACATATCGAACATAAATCCTTTTCCATGACTATCTCACTCTTCTAAAATAATTACGGCTAATAGCTTGAGTTCAAGCAGTAATATTCAATACCACTATTAAAATAACTACATGTTATGTATTGGTTTAATTAAATGTGCTTTTAACCACATGAATCCGTCAAACGGGATCCAGATCCGCTTGGTGCATTCACAGCAGAGCCTCCGCAAATGTCATTTCCAAAGTGAAACACTGGCAAGCCCTCAAAACAGATCTCATTCTTTCCCCATTTTGCCCTTCTCCTTGCTCCAAATGCAACAGCCTCATCAATCTGCATCGACATTCCCCAATAGGCAGTTGCATTTTGGATTCCCTCCCTCTTGTACAATAACTTTTGGACCTGGCTGTATCTGAAAAGGATTGAAACTGTTGTTCTTGTTTTAAACCCCTTCGGTTATTCATTTACCGCCGTCATCACTGAGGAAGGCTCCTTTGGGTGAGAGAGGAATCTTTCCCCATCTACTGAGTGGTTTCGGGAAATCTCTGTCCGCTTTACGGGTCTCCTCATTGAATCGCCAGTATCTGCGCGGACAGATATTTATGCAGATGAATACTGGTTAACGAGTACATTTGGTGCAAAAGTCTTAAAAGCGATTGTGTGTCAGATACCGGTCATCTGAGAAAAGGTAGGTGTATCCGTTTGGCTCCCACCAAACTGCCGTGTCAATGCCGTGAGCCGGAACCCCTTGACCATATTCGCGAATGGGCTGCGGGTATCCTGGCAAGACATCCGCTTCTCTGAACACCCAGTATTGATCATCTGCAGAAGAGCAAAAAAAGTACAGTGATACCTCAGCTCCCGAACGATTTAGCGATCGAACTTTTCCCCTTACAAACGTTAAATTCGCGAGAATAGGATCTTGGCATACAAACTAGTTTTCGGGAAACACAAGGAGCGCCACGACGGCTGGCGGACTAGTTTTCAGCGGAAGAACACCAAACCACACGGCCAAATAGCGCCACCGTGGCTGCTGGACTACTTTTCCACACCCACTTTCTCTGAGTGCATACGTGGTTTGTTATCAAGGATAGATTTGCTATTATGGGATTGAAAAAGACCCAACCACAGGCTAGTGTTCAGCCGAAGAGGACACAAAAGAAAATTACGGTCAAGCTGAAGAAGATCATCGAGAAACACGAACGAGGTGTGGGTTTGTGTGACTTAGCGTCCCAGTACGCTAAGTTGACCATTGCTACGTGTGGCTTAGGGTGTTTCTGTGTGTCTGAGCAACGGTCTCAGGCAATAGAAGAGGTTGAAAAACTTCTGTTGATTTGGATTAATGAAAAGCAGCTCGCAAGGTACAGTGTGTGAGGGTATTATCGCAGAGAAAGCACGGCAACTTCACTCGGATATCATCGAGAGGCAACTACATCAACGACCATCACAAAGGTAAATAAAACGACTTTATTACAAAGTACAGTTTATTTCTTTCATTACAATACAATAGCACATTTATTACACATAAAATAAGGTATATTTTGTGTAGTTTGAAGAAAATTTAGTAGAAAATTGTGTTTTATGGGGACCTGGAAACGGATTATTCTCATTTTTAATGGTTTCCTATAGAAAATTCATGTTTTGAAGACACCAATGGCCGTTTGCCGTTTGTCTGGGTACCAATTAAGTTCCTAAATTGAGGTATCACTGTCTAAATCGCAGTCAATTTGATCGACAGCTCTCATCTGTATTTTGGGGAGATGCTGCAACAAATTTCACGAAGGAGAAATAGCAAAATTATCTCATTGTGCTTCCAAACTGGGAAACATATTGAAAATCTGAAAACTCTTTGGTCTTTTGGCCTGATTATAAAGATGAACACTGTGCTACAATGGAGCAAGGACTGAGGAAATCTGTTCTATCTCAGGAGGCCGTTTGGGGGTTTGGACCATGCCAGCAACAGCTGCCAAGCGCTCAAGTTGATATCAGTAACATCTATTAAACTTGGAACACGCTAACATACGCGTATAGTATGTGTGGGGTCATAGATACAAGTGACCCAGTGTCAGATATGCCAAAATGACAATGTTGAAGCCGTGTGGTGGAAAAACGACATCCCCACAGTGACAGCTCGGGACTTACTGTTGCTTAAGTTGGTAAGTATGAATTGAATTTAAGTACAGTATTGCATCAGTAACAGGCAAGATTGAATTACTGACATCTCTTTTGAATTCAGGCTTTTTGAGGGGAAAAATTCCTTTCAATCCAAGCACAGATTTGAATCTCACTGCCAATGTTGTCTTTATTGAGAAGCATTTAATTAACTTATTCACTGCCAGACTTGCAAAAATGTGTCCACTCCAGTGCCAGGGTTTTTGTCATTGTCACTCAAATTCCAGGGTTTTAGGACTACATAAACATTCAATACAGCATTATAAACCTTAAACTCTCTTCTTTCGTCAGAAAAAAAATATAGTTAAGAGTTAATTCCTAAATTATATGGGTGTGGAGTTATACGAGATTGAAATGAGGGTGACTGTCCAAAATGCAATGTAATACAAAGCTAACATGAAAAAAATGGAAATGCTGCCCCTTTATGGAAAAGAAAAAAAAAACATTGCCAGATGCCATTGCCAGAGACCGTGGCCAGCGCTATATCGGCACACAAGCATAACAAAACAAAACCCGAACAAATGCGGGAATGCAACCTAGATCATATTTTCAATTCCCGAATAAATTTGTGAAGGGGTTAAACAGCTCCTGGCTGGCTTGGCTCTGCCGGACAAGAGTTTGCAGAAGCAAAGTAACAGTCGAGTGCTTTAGCAAACTGCTCAAGGACAAAATATGCTCTGAAAAGAGTTAAGTGTACACTGTGTCAACTAAGAAGATGATATGATGGAGAGAGTACCTTTAAAGAAGACAAATTTGCCATCGTGGCGTTCATAAGCTGCATCAATGTTGTTGGGGAGACCAGCCCAAAAGACAGAGATGGGCATGGGATAGTTGTCCAAGACCCGGTTCCTTCGCACACGCCAAAACCAGCGACCCTGCACACATGACCAAACAAGATTTGATGTCACTGCTTACCAGATTTTCACATGCACTTGGGTTGTGTTTCTGTGAGTCTCACCAATGAGGTAAAAGGTGATATGTATTTTGATCATTATATTCAGATTATACCAATCCAAACATTCTATTTGTCTTACCTTGAACACAAACATCTCCCCCCTTAGAAGGGTCACAGTGTCAAAGTCTCCATCACAGATATCAGGGGCCTTGTTATCCGGCTGCTCGGGAGGCCGGCGAGTCGGTGGAGGATGGGGCACGTCTTTTCTGAAGGGTGGCGTGATTTCAGGATCAGGATGGGAGGTGGTGGGGAATACGGCATGCGTAGTTGGAGCAAAGGTTGGTTCGGGTTTGTGTGTGATATGTGGGCTTCCTTCAGTTGTGCTTGGGATCTTCGGTTTGGCATCAGTTGGGAGAGGATGAGTGGGTTGGTATTCCGGAGGAGAAGGGGAGGTGGGTAATGAATGTTCCGGATCACCAGCAGAAGTGGAAGGAGCCTCAGTAATGCGAGGGGGACCTAGAAGAGTAAAAAAAAAAGTCCTGACACACCAAAAGACTGAACAAACACTTTTTCCGAACTTAATTGACTGTGACTACTTGGAGGAAAAATCTTCCACACTTGTTGCTAGGAGAAGAAAACACTGTTACACAATGAGTACGAACAATTGATGTGCTTCCATACTTTGTTCGTTAGTATCCAAGCACGTGTTGCCTCTGCTTGTCACATCAAATCAATACAGTTTAGCATTCTCTTTCAGATACAATGTATTATTATTATTATTATTATTATTATTATTATTATTATTATTATTATTATTATTATTATTATTATGAATGTAGCCACAAGGGGGCACAAGCCAGTGTCTTATTGTGCCGGTCCATAGCCCGGATAAATACAGAGGGTTGTGTCAGGAAGGGCATCCGACGTAAAAAAAATTGCCAAAACAAATATGCGAATCAAACCTGTGAATCCCATACCGGATCGGTCGAGGCCCGGGTTAACAACGCCCGCCATTGGTACTGTTGACCTTCAGTGTGCCAGTGGAAAATGGACTACTATTGGTCGAATAAGGAGAGGAGGGAGGTGTGCCTGAAGAATGGAGACGAAGTGTACTCGTGCCGATTTTTAAGAACAAAGGAGATGTGCAGAGTTGTACTAACTACAGAGGAATAAAGTTGATGAGCCACACAATGAAACTCTGGGAAAGAGTAGTTGAAGCAAGACTAAGAGCAGAAGTGAACATTTGTGAGCAGCAGTATGGCTTCATACCAAAAAAAAAAAAAGAGTAGTACGACAGATGCAGTGTTTGCTTTAAGAATGCTGATAGAGAAGTACAGAGAAGGTCAGAAGGAATTGCATTGTGTCTTTGTAGATCTGGAGAAAGCGTATGACAGGGTGCCCAGAGAAGAGCTGTGGCATTGCATGAGGAAGTCTGGAGTGAAGGAAAAGTATGTTAGAGCAGTACAAGACATGTATCATGACTGTAAGACAGTTGTGAGGTGCGCTGTCGGTATGACTGAGGAATTCAAGGTGGAGGTGGGACTCCACCAGGGGTCAGCTCTGAGCCCCTTCTTGTTTGCTGTGGTGATGGACAGGCTGACAGACGATGTTAGACAAGAATCTCCTTGGACCATGATGTTTGCAGATGACATTGTGATCTGTAGCAGGGAACAGGGAACAGGTGGCGGAGAAACTAGAGCTGTGGAGATATGCCCTGGAAAGGAGAGGAATGAAGATCAGTCGCAGCAAGACGGAATATATGTGTGTGAATGAGAGGGATCCAAGTGCAAGAGTGATGCTACAGGGAGAAGAGATAAAGAACGTGGAGGATTTTAAGTACTTGGGGTCAACTGTCCAGAGCAATGGAGAGTGTGGAAAAGAGGTGAAGAAGCGTGTCCAGGCAGGCTGGAGCGGCTGGAGAAAAATGTCAGGTGTGATGTGTGATAGGAGGGTTTCAGCGAGGATGAAAGGAAAAGTGTATAAAACCGTGGTGAGACCAGATATGATTTTTGGACTGGAGACAGTGCCACTGAAGAAAAGACAGGAAGCAGAGCTGGAGGTAGCAGAGCTGAAGATGTTGAGGTTTTCTTTGGGAGTGACCAGGTTGGATAGGATCAGGAATGAGTACATTAGAGGGACAATTCATATTAGAGGCTTAGGAGAGAAAGTCAGAGAGGCCAGACTGAGATGGTTTGGACATGTCCAGAGGAGAGAGAGAGTGACTATATAGGGAGAAGGATGCTGAGCCTTGAACTGCCAGGCAGGAGACCGAGAGGAAGACCGAAGAGGAGGTTTACGGATGTGGTCAAAGAGGACATGAAGGTAGCTGGTGTGAGAGAAGAGGATGCACAAAACCGGGTTAGATGGAGGACATTGATTCGCTGTGGCGACCCCTGAGGGGAAACGCCGAAAGGAAAAGAAGAAGATTATTATTATTATTATTATGGTTCTGGTTATTATTATTTTCCTTTCGGCTTTCTCTTTAAGGGATCACCACAGTGTCCTCCATCTTCAGAGGTTTGTTTTGGCCAAGCTTTTTATGTTGGATGCCCTTCCTGACACGAGTTTCTGTATTTATCCGGGCTTGGGACCGGCACAAGAAGACACTGGCTTATGTCCCCTTGTGACTACAGAACAAGCATTTCTATGAACTTAGTAAAGATGAAGATGCTCAGGAAAAGGCTATTATTATTATTATTATTATTATTATTATTATTATTATATTATTATTATTATTATTATTATTATTATATTGGATTCGCCTATATTAGTCTCAGAGTGGAGAAATTTATATTTCACAGCAGCAATGTTATGAAAGGAAGT
The DNA here is from genome assembly GCF_051943395.1 of Hippocampus bargibanti. Lineage (NCBI taxonomy): Eukaryota > Metazoa > Chordata > Actinopteri > Syngnathiformes > Syngnathidae > Hippocampus > Hippocampus bargibanti. The sequence goes on along the minus strand of NC_142738.1, from coordinate 16,904,212 downwards.
GTAAAGGAAAGAAGGAAGTAGAAAAACTTCTGCTGGAAAGGCAGCTACTCTCACGGCGCCATCTTGAAGTCAAAAGCACAAAAATTGAAATAACAAATAATATGACAACACAAAGACACAAACACTCATTCAATCTTAAACACTGTCTGCACCCTCTTGTTGCATGAAGCAGTTCTAGTGAAAGGAGGATCAAAGTGTCCTTTTCATCAGTGGATCAGCGACGTCATGGTGAAATGTGCACGTCTGCTACAAGGTAAATTTTGAAAGAAAACACAAAGCTGTAGCATCCATTGACAAAAAGAGATCGTCTCACATCTCCTGTCCCACGTAAATCCACTTGAATTCTAAGCCGCGACAGTTCCACATATGCATCGACACTCTGCGCCGATATATTATTATTATTATTGACTTGATCTTTTTATTTCGGTGAAAACGCGTACCTTCTTTCACTCAAAAAAAACATAGTGTAAGTAGTCATTTCTTCATGTTGTTTTGACCAAATTAAAGCCTCTCACCATATATATGCTGTATTCCCTGGATGTCGTCCTCATGTAGTGTGAAGTTGTGCGTGTGAATCCACTGGTAGAAAGGAGCCATAATGGCGTTGGGGTTGTCAGAGTGCTCCAGGCCTAAAGCATGACCGAGCTCATGCACCGCAACAAGGAAGAGGTCAACACCTGTAGGATCACAAAGTAGGATCAACATTATGTGTCGAGATTTAGTGAACTCACAAGATGCCACAGTTCACAATGGAAATAGGAGTAAGGAGTTGAATTACACGCACAGTAAATGAATAATGGGGTGCGTTTTTTCACAAACACTCAAATAAATAAGAAAGAAATATAAATGTCATCTGAAAAACCAAAACGCTCTGAGGGGGAATTGGAAGGTGGGCGTGCTAAACATCACGAATGCCATTAGCTTTCTCTCCTGGTTTGAAAACAAAATAAAAGTCATCCTCTAACCTTGGTGGGTTGGACTGTCCAAGGTCCAAGGCTCATCTGCATCAAAGTGTGTATCCCCGCCCATTGCAGGCCCGGGGTAGTAGGCATGTGCCAGTGAGCCCCCCTCGCCATCAAACAAGGACATGTCGCCATGGAAACCAGAGGCAAACAACAACAAGATGTCTGCGAGCTCAGCCAGGCTGCTGTTGCCATGTTGAGCCGGTACTTCTTGGAAGGTAAGCGCCGTGGCCCTTTGCCACACGTCAAAAGCTCGGCGGATCGCATCATAGGTCTTTTGCGCTCCCAACGAGCGCGGCATGTGCTGGTCCAAAATACTGACACACAGAAATATATTTCATGGCAGATAAAATGCACTAAATAGATCTTTGCGGGAGTACAATTTACCTGTAGGAGATGTGGTCCTTGTGCCACCGTTGTCCAGTGACAGCATAGCGTCTCCTCCTCGTGGCATCATCCAGGTCGGCTCTTTTGTCTGGCACACCGCATCGAGGTCGACGCATGGCCCTATTAAGGCACAGGTGGCAAATGCATACGTGACTTGAACTGATTTTAGCTGGACACATATGGACCATTTTGAGTCTTCGTTGAACTTAACATATTTTTTCTTCCAAATGTGGGGAAAATGTTCACAAAAGCACAGGGAGCGCATGCAAATTGCACACATTCAAGATTAAAACTTGAGACCTTTTCTCAACTGTATGTCAGACGTTCTCAGCATTTAGATAAGGACTGAATTGGAAAACTGGATGATGACTGGCGAGGTGACGATGACTGATTTGTATTTGGCTGTACAGATACTTGGTTTTTAATCCGTGCCTTCCTGTGGAGTTAAGATCAGGAGGTGTCGGAAACAATTGCCGGTGGTAGGCTTTTGGCGCTATTTGACACTCCTTTCCGACCAAGATTTATAAAAATATATTTTATTTGACCTAAAATAAATGAGAAAATAGCAAAATAGGACATAAACTTCGCTCTGTTCCATATTCTATCCGGCTCAAAATTATGAATGTTGTCTTTATATTTGGCTTGTATGTAATTTTCCCGACTTCCATGCTACCAGCCTGAGTTCAGTGACAAAGTAAATGTGAATGGTTGTCAGTCTCAATGTGTCCTGTGATTAAACATGCAACCAATCCAGGGTGTCGGCTACCTTTGGCAGGAACTTAGTTTAGATGGGTTTCAGCAATCCCCCCCCCCCACACACACACACACACACACACAGAGAAAACGCAAAAGCACAATAGAAAAAGGATGGAAATATTTCATCCATTATTTTGCTTATTCATTCTTTCTAATGACTGATTTATCAGAATTGAGGTCATTGAAATCCTATTTTTTATGAAACTTTATGAAACATCAACTGCAGTTGATGTAAAAACAATGGCACTTCACTGTAAAAGCACTGCATTACAAGATGAGTATTAAAGTGGGGACCACAATATGTCTGGAATCATTTTCTGGCCACTCTTTGGAATGAAAGCCATTCAGAAATACACAAATAGTGATCTTACGTGACAGTGGTGGCATCTGACTTGCCGGTCACCTCCAAGCCGTAGAAACGCTGCATGTCACTTATTGCTTGGGACAGGATCTGGGCTGACTGCATGGTGGACATTTGCCGGCTGGCTTGGGAGAGGTAGCCAAACTGACGAAGCCACGCCTGCACAGGGAAGAACAGAGGTCACCTTTGCAAGAGAAATTATTTTCTACTCACTGTGATAAAAGCAAAGCATCAGCAAAGATGTTCAAGCAGCCGGGAAAGCAGCCATTACTTAATAAATGGACAATCTGCAGAAGAAAAGGGAAACTGACAGAAACCAGATGGCCTCTAATAATATCAGCGCATTCCTGCGCCTTCTCTGCAGTAACAGCCAGAAAAAAGAAGGTGTATAGATGTGAAGGAAACAAATGAACACATTCCTCAGTTGCGCTTGGGCACCTCTGTGATCATGCTCATCGCTGACCAGGAATTCATTGACAGCCAGCTGCAGCACGTAAAGCCACGTAAAGCCACGACTTTTTAGAAGTGTCTTTTGAAAAAACTCTGTGAGGCTTAAAAACAGCACAGCAGGCATTTCCTTCACATGGCAGAGTCACAGGACTGAAAATCTAATGCACACCATGATGGCAGCAGCACTTATGCAACACAAACAAACAAGGACCTTAAATACTGTGCATAGCCAGCATGGTAGTGCAAGTTTATGTCAAGAGATTGGGGTGGCTATTATTTATTTATCCACCAATACATGCATAGAAGAGCAATTTTGTTAAAATGCCCCACACATTTCACTTAGAGTAAGGCCAAAAAAAATGCTCAAAAGTAAACGGTTGTTTGGTGTGACTGTGAAATGTTACATGTGAACCTCATCTTCATGAGTAGACTTGAGTACAATTATTGTTGGGTGTCATAAATATTTCAAGGTAATCTCCATTCGTCTTCATCTGACTGTGTTCTTTTCGAAATTTTAACAGAATACCTTTTGCTTCTTTCCATTGCGTTCTTGTTTTTCTTTTCATTTCTTTACTTTTGTTTATTGTAAATGCTTTCAAATGTATCTTGAACTCATTCACTGCCATTCACGAATTTATTCGGGAATTGAAAATATGATGTAGAGCGCCATTCCCGAATTTGTTCGAGTTTTGTTTTTTGTCATGCTTGTGTGCTGATAAACCACTGGACATGGCCTATGGCAATGTTTTCTCTTTACCACAAGTGGCAACATTTCCCTTTTTTCCATGTTAGCGCTTTGTTCCAGCTTCATCTGTTGTTTAAGCGCTAAGTAAACCAATCTGTATGTTTTGCATTGTATTTTGGACAGCCGCCCTCATTTCAAATTCATATAACTCCAGACCCATATAATTTAGGAATTAACTGTTTTCTGATGATAGAAGAGAGTTTAAGGTTTATAATGCTGTATTGAATGTTTATGTAGTCTTAAAACGCAATATTCTGTGGGTCCTGGAATTCAAGTGTCAATGACAAAAACCCTGGCACTGGAGTGGACACATTTTTGCACGTCTGGCAGCGAATGAGTTAATTGTGTGAAGAATAGTGAGTTACTTTGTGTGTGAAATGAACTTGCTGTTTTGCCTTGCTCTAAATTGATATTGTCAATTTTACATGAGAAGAATTGTATTTCTTTAAAATTTCTTATTCCACTTACTTATTTATGAAAGAAATAATGTACATATTACTTTGTAGCTAGTCATCCATGATCCATGGTATGGCAGGGGAATTCCCTTAATCCATCCTTTGCGGATTAAAATGGTTTGTTAATACTGTATTCCAAATTGAACTCCGACTGTGAGGTATAGTTTGGTAGATTAGCCTAAATATTCATTTTCAGGTAGATGGAATTGCGCTTCTCTCCCCAAAAACAGTAATTTCCACAAGCAAACCCCAATCAAAATACTTAACAGTATGAAAGTCAAATGGGGTGCGTGCTTGGAATGTAGTGACGCAAATTCAAAACAAAGATAGAATTCTTGAAATTGGACCACAACCAACCTCTGCATTGAAGTCGTCCTGCTCCGACACATCCGCCGTTGCATCACCAAGGAAAAGAGAAAGTAAGTAGACCGAAGTGATCAGGATCTGAAATCGGGGTTCTTGAGCTGAGATCATTGTGAAGATCCACTGTGGAATGATAGAGGCACTGCAACAAAGAAACTCTTCTGCCAGCGAGGAAGGGATTGGGGAAAAACAGCGACTAGTTTCCACGTCTCCCCACACTGAGACAATCAGTGTCACTTGAATAACTTCCAAGAAAATAACACGTTCACAGTGAAACTGTAAAAAACGGTACAACTCTAAGTGCGCAATCCAAAATTAACATGGCACTTCTCCACGATGTTGCCCAACAGTCCAAAACTGACAATGATCTCCCTTTGCTCTCTGCAGCACACTTGCAGGCAAAAATGGGAGGTCAACTTCAACTCTGAATTTCATTTTGACGAAAATAATTCAGCCGTAAAAAAAGATGAAGTGAAACTAAACTTGGCAATGTTGTTCACGTGTGGGGCATACTCACAAACGAAGACGACATCGCTATAAAACAGATAATAATTCCGAGGTTAAGAAGCCCACCCGCTCCAAAAAAAAACAAGGCATAACTATAAAAGAGAGCAGAAGGCTACGATATCCCACATCGCCCTCTGCTGGCTTTGAAGAAAATGTAACTCAATATGAAGCGAAATTATGGGATGCAAATCCTCTCAGTGACGTGCGGTGAGGTTCATGACTAGTGAGGCACTGACGTCATCACAGTCAGATTTACAAACATGAACTCCACAGACTAGCTTATTAATCATTTGATTGGAAACAGTTAATGTGTTTTGTTTAAAATGTCATGTCAGCATTCTCTGTGTATACAAACTGCAGCATAGAAAAAAAGAATTAAAAAAATGTTTATCGTGTTACCTTTACTTATAAATGAAGTCCAAGTCTCTCGGTTTCAATGGAGATCACTGCCAGTGAAGAAAGTCGTCCGTGATCAGTCCTGTTCCGACTGTATGTTTTCAGTATTTTGTGCTGAGAATGAGCGCTCCACTGATGCTGTCGTAGCTGGAACAGTGAGCACGCAACTTTGTCGCTTCAGCAATAGTTTCATTGAGATCCTTCTTGGCCAAAAAACTGAGAAGCTGTCCAGGACTGTCAACGTTGGTGAGCTATACAGTCTGGTATTGGTCTTCCTTTAATTATTATCTCCTGCTTCAATTGAAAGTCCAGTTTAGAAAATTCTTTCAATTTAGATATGTAATCCACCATTCTGAAAATAAGGCCAAGCAACACGAAAAAAATGACTGGATGGTTGCACTTAACTTGCTAACTGTTTACTGTAGCTTGCTGTCACTAATTCTATTATTCTGCAGCCGACGGGTCGCAAGAAGAATCTCTAATCACCAGCGCCCCCTGTCATGAGTTAGGAGAACTGTGTGCCTCACCTATGCACAGTTTTGATACAAAATAAATTAAAATAAACACTGTAGTACAGTGTTTATGATGTACAAAGACTGTACATTATATACACCAGCTAAACTGTAGAAATTTTGTTCATATACTAAAAGCTTTTGAACACTTTAATAGCGATATGCAGAGGGACAGCAATGCGGTCTCACTGCAGAGCACGTCAGGACAGTTCGCATAGTGATTGCGCAATCCATGGTGAGGCTCAGCTGGCTGCTGACTCACCACTCGTCTCCACTTAGTATTTGAACGGTAAATGTGAACATTCAGCGATTTAAAAAAAATGGTGAAGTTAAATGGAAAAGAACGTTAAAGTACAAATCACTAAAGAAATATAACTTTAATTTATTTTGTCATTTGATATTTCCATGATGACAGGTGAGGCACTGTCTCACCTGCCTCCCCTGACTGCACGTCACTGAATCCTCTGGTGCCGAACCGTGAATATACAGAGGCGTACACTGTACGTGAAAACAAAAGCCTCAACCCAAATTATTTTCCGAACACTTGTTCACGACTCAACTTCACATTTTTTGTCATAATGATTAACAATGTGGACATTTTTCTTGTCTGTTTTAGGCATTACACCTATTCAGAATCGCATACTACAATTAAGCTATTTTTTAATAATGTTATGGTTTTATCGTTTTTGTTCTAGATTATAAAGTGTCCTTGCGTGTTTTGAAAGGCTCTTATAAATGAAATGTATGACTTTTATTGCCCAAGCCATCCATTCCATTCTCTATAGTCCAGCTCCAGGCCTGGAGACCGGCTGCAACACACCTGATTCAAATGATCAGCGACCTCTAAAGCAGCATCAAAATGTGGTCCGATGATTTCAATCAGGTGCGTTGCTCCTGGGAGAGCTGGAAAACAGGCAGGACAGCGGCCCTTGAGGACTGACTTTGGACACCACTGATTGGATTGGATTTGCCTTTATTAGTCTCGCAGTGAAGAAATTCACATTTCACAGCAGCAAAGCGATGAAAGGAATGAAAGTAGAAAAACAAAATACATGAGCTGCTGGAAAGGCAGCCACTCTCGCGGAGCTGTCTTGAACTCAAAAGAACAACATAAAACTACATAACAAATAATATGACAACACAAAGACATGGTTCTGTACCCTCTCCATGAGTCGTCACCTTACCGTGGTGGAGGTGTTTGTGTGTCCCAATGATCCTAGGAGATAGGTTGTCTGCCTGGCAGGGTCACCCATGGCAAACAGGTCATGGGTGAGGGACCAGACAAAGTACGACTCAGAAGACCCCATATGAAGAAAAACATAAATGGACTTGGTTTTCCCTTGCTCGCACGCGGGTCACCGGGGCCCCTCTCAGGAGCCAGGCCTGGAGATGGGGCTCGTTGGCGAGCGCCTGGTGGCCGGGCCTACACCCATGGGGCCCGGTCGGGCTCAGCCCGAAGAGGAAGCGTGGGTCCCCCTTCTCAAGGGCTCACCACCCATGGGAGGAGCCAGAGGTGTCGGGTGCATTGTGAGCTGGGCGGCGGCCAAAGGCGGGGACCCTGGCGGTCCGCCCCTCGACTGCAGAAGCTAGCTCTTGGGACGTGGAATGTCACCTCTCTTACAGGGAAGGAGCCCAAGCTGGTGCACGAGGTCGAAAAGTTCCGACTAGACATAGTTGGGCTTGCCTCCACACACACCCTGGGTTCCGGTACCAGCCCTCTCGAGAGGGGTTGGACTCTCTTCCACTCTGGAATTGCCCACGGTGAGAAGCGTAGAGCAGGTGTCGGCATACTTATTGCCCCCCGGCTCGCCGCCTGTACATTGGGATTCACCCCGGTAGACGAAAGGGTTGCTTCCCTCCGCCTTCGGGTGGGGGGACGGGTCCTGACTGTTGTATGTGCATATGCACCAATCAGCAGTTCAGTGTACCCATCCTTTTTGGAGACCTTAGGAGTGTGCTGGAGAGCACTCCCCCTGGGGACTCCCTTGTTCTGCTGGGCGATTTCAATGCTCATGTGGGCAATGAGAGTGAGACCTGGAGGGGTGTGATTGGGAGGAACGCCCCCCGCCCCCCGATCAGAACAAGAGTGGTGTTTTGTTATTGGACTTCTGTGCTCGACACGGATTGTATATAACAAACACTTTATTCAAACATAAGGGTGTCCATATGTGCACGTGGCACCAGGACACCCTTGGTCGCAGTTCGATGATTGACTTTATAGTTGTGTCATCTGATTTGCGGCCTCACGTTTTGGACACTCGAGTGAAGAGAGAGCGGAGCTGTCCACTGATAACCACCTGGTGGTGAGTAGGCTCCGTTGGTGGGGTAAGATGCCAGTCCGACCTGGCAGACCCAAACGTGTTGTGAGGGTTTGTTGGGAACATCTGGCGGAATCCCCTGCCAGAGGGAGTTTCAACTCCCACCTCTGAAAGAACTTTACACATGTCCCGGGGGAGGTGAGGGACATTGAGTCCGAGTGGACCATGTTCCGTACCTCCCTTGCTGAGGCGGCAAATCGGAGTTGTGGCCGTAAGGTGGTTGGTGCCTGTTGTGGTAGCTACCCCCGTACTTGCTGGTGGACACCAGTAGTAAGGGATGCCGTAAAGCTGAAGAAGGAGTCCTATCGGGCCTATATGGCCTGTGGGACCCCTGAGACAGCTGACAGGTATCGATTAGCCAAGCAGAATTCAGCCTCTGTGGTCGCCGAGGCAAAAACACGGGCATGGGAGGTGTTCGGTGAGCCATGTAAGCCGACTTCCGGACCGCTTCGAGGAAATTCTGGTCCACCATCCGGCATCTCAGAAGGGGAAAGCAGTGCACCACTAACACTGTGTACAGTGAGGATGGGGCACTGCTGACCTCGACTCGAGACGTCGTGAACCGGTGGGCAGAGTACTTCGAAGACCTCCTCAACTCCACCAACACGCCTTCCTTGGAGGAAGCAGTGTCTGGGGACTCCGAGGGAGGCTCTCCGATCTCTGTGGCTGAAGTCACCGAGGTGGTTAAAAAGCTCCTTGGTAGCAAGGCCCCGGGGGTGGATGAGATCCGACCGGAGTTCCTAAAGGCTCTGGATGTTGTGGGGCTGTCTTGGCTGACACGCCTCTGCAACATCGCGTGGTCATCGGCCGAGTGCCTCTGGATTGGCAGACCCGGGTGGTGGTCCCCCTTTTTAAAAAGGGGGACCGGAGGGTGTGTTCCAACTACAGAGGGATCACACTCCTCAGCCTCCCTGGAAATGTCGATTCAGGGGTTCGAGAGGGGCGGGTCCGTCGGAAAGTTGAGCCTCAGATTGAGGAGGAACAGTGTGGTTTTCGTCCCGGCCGCGGAACAGTGGACCAGCTCTACACCCTTAGCAGGGTCCTCGAGGGCGCATGGGAATTTACCCAACCAATCTACATGTGCTTTGTGGACTTGGAGAAAGCGTTTGACCATTTCCCTCGTGGAGTTCTGTGGAGGCTGCTTCGGGAGTATGGGGTACAGGAGCGCCTGATACAGGCCATTCGGTCCCTATACGACCGATGTCAGAGTCTGGTTCGCATTGCCGGCAGTAAGTCGGAATCGTTTCCAGTGAGGGTTGGGCTCCGCCAAGGCTGCCCTTTGTCACCGATTCTGTTCATAACCTTTATGGACAGAATTTCTAGGCACAGCCAAAGCGTTGAAGGTTTCCGTTTTAGTGGCCTCAGTATAGCATCTCTGCTTTTTGCAGATGATGTGGTACTGTTGTGGCCTTCAAGCGGAGCTCTCCAACTCTCTCTCGAGCGTTTCACAGCCGAATGTGAAGCGGCTGGGATGAGAATCAGCACCTCCAAATCTGAGACAATGGTTCTCAGTCAGAAAAGGGTGGAGTGCCCTCTCCGGGTCGGGGAGGTGATTTTGCCTCAAGTGGAGGAGTTTAAGTATCTGGGAGTCTTGTTCACGAATGAGGGTGTGAGGGAGCGAGAGGTCGACAGGCGGATCGGTGCGGCGTCTGCTGTGATGCGGACTTTGTACCGATCTGTCATGGTGAAGAAGCAGCTGAGCCAAAAAGCAAAGCTCTCAATCTACCGGTCGATCTACATCCCAACCCTCATCTATGGTCACGAGCTATGGGTTGTGTCCGAAAGAACGACATCCCGGATGCAAGCGGCCGAAATGAGCTTTCTCCGTAGGGTGTCCGGGCTCTCCCTAAGAGATAAGGTGAGAAGCTCGGTCATCCGGGAGGAGCTCAAAGTCGAGCCGCTTCTCCTCCACATAGAGAGGATCCAGATGAGGTGGCTCGGGTATATGATTAGGATGCCCCCAGGACTCCTCCCTGGTGAGGTGTTCCGAGCATGCCCTACCGGTAGGAAACCCCTGGGACGTCCCAGAACACGCTGGACAGACTATGTCTCCCAGCTGGCCTGGGAACGCCACGGGATCCGCCAGGACGAGCTAGAAGTGGCTGGGATGAGGGAAGTCTAGGCTTCCCGACTGAAGCTGCTGCCCCCGCGACCCGACCCCAGATAAGCGGCAGAAGATGGATGGAAAGACAATATGACAACACAAAGACACAGTCATTCCTTCTTAAGCACGTTCTGTACACTGTTACATGAAGCAGTTCTAGATGAAAGAGGAGAGGATCAAAGCGTCTTTCCACCAGTGGATCATCATGGTGGAATGTGCAGGTCGAATACAAGCTAAATGCTCAAATGTAACTGATCTAGTGCTTGCTCACCTCCATCAGGATTGCAGGTGAGCCAAGAGCCTCAAACCGTTGCAACTAAGTTTGTGGGACAGGCAGGATGCACCCTGTAGTGGCTGCCAGTCAGCGACAGTTGTGCAATGAGGAATTCCACGGGGAACATGAAATGGAAAACTTGACAGGTTTGACAACAATCCAGTGAGTGTGAGGCTCTGGTGTCATTTCTTGACTGACATTTGGCAAGACCTCCCCTCAGTGGGCACACAAATGTACAACGGATATTATCATCCCCTTTCGCAAAAACAAAGACGTTTTGCAAGTATCCTAGAAGTAATAAAGACATGGAAAGTATACACTGATTTATGTTATCATAAACTGATGTTGCCATCGGTTAATTGTAAAAACATTTAAGAGGGAAGAAAAGAATCCAAAAGTGTAATTGGAAGATCTCAATGTGTATGCTTGCTCTGCTTGTGGTGACAATAAACAGGAGCCGACAATGTTTTTATATTTTATTGAAATCAGAGCTGCTCAGTTTGTACAATCTTCTTCCGGCCAGTTCTTGCCACAGCAATGAGGAGGGCCAGGATGAAGCCCACAGCCCAGACACCTGCTACAGGGAGCACCACAGTTGTCACGACATCTGCAGGGAGGACACATGCATCTTGGGGTTTCTTCTTAATTCATAAAAAGCAAAGTAGGCAGTGATAATGTAATGGTGACTGACTAGACACGGGCTTCGCTGGTGTTTCGATTCTGATGGGTCCGTATGACAATAGCCCTTGGGCAGTGTCTATTCGCACTGCCTCCCGCTTCGTGATGGATTTGCAGTTCTACAAAAGACAAAAGCTCCCTCTTTAGATGAAAAAAAAGATAGACATCTTCTCATTGCTTTTTTCCTCACGACTGTATAACTTCCAGGCCGCCCCCCACACAAACGCTAGAATGACAGTCAGAATCTCACAGGTGTGCAGGATATTCTATCATCTGGGTCACAGAGCTGCACGGTGCAATGCAGATAGAACAAATGCGGCTCTACTGTGAAGCGGAACATGGCGAAGCTGTAGTGAATGGTGGAGCTATGTCCGTTAAGGCCTGACGCTCCCTCACTCAAGCTGTGGAAGGCAACTGTGTCGTCTGTCGCACACCTTGACGCAGAAAGAGAAGTCACAATCACATTTACACAAGTTTACTTCTGAAGAGACAAGCCAAGTGTTAATATTTGAATGCGGAGATGTTTAACCCATTCAAAAGCAGGCTGTGAACCAATCCCTCCGAGGAATTGGCCTGCTGACTCTGCGTGGCCCAGCAGTCATTGATGCGAAGGAGGAAAAAGTCTGCAGGCTCCGTCACGGCGATCTCAACATACACCTGAGCGCATGACAAAGAATATTCAAAACAAAATGTAGAGTGAAACTGGTAGAACTCAGAGTGCTGAAGACTACCTGGTCACCCAGCTCGACAGTAGGGGCACTGGTGAAAGCTGTCGTGTAGCTATGATCCGTGTACAACATCATCTGTATAGTGGCCTCTAGCTCATCGACACGCACCATCGCCTCACTGTTTGTGTGAGGCAAGCATAACCAACCAAGTCAGGTAATTAATTGCCTACCCAGGTGAAAACCGTTGGAACATGTGCAGTCTTTCTGTACACAAGTGTCTCGAAATGTATATTGATGAATAACCTCATCACCACTGTCAATAGTGGCTGTTAAATATGCTGTATAAAACATCCACTGTGACACAATGGTGATTAAACTGTCGCCAGGACAACTTAACCTGCTACATCCACTGAACATGACGAAGTGGTGGAGATCTATGATTATTAGAATAAATTAAATGATTCACATGACCTTGTTTACAGACTCAATTGAGCCAGTGGGACTATATGCGTCACCGTTGTCAGGTGGATTACATCTAACCAACGATCCATTGATAACATGCCGTTTTGGTAACACACATGGCTCTATGAATAAGGTTGGGAAACAAAAATTAAAGCGACTTAACCTGGAAATGGGTTCAACAGGAAAGGGCAGGCTGACTGTTCTGATGAATGGAAAGATGCATGTGAAATCCAGTTTGATGACTGGATCTCTGATAATGTTTCCAATTGCCTGAGGCTCTGATTGAAGACTCAGGGTGTATGTGACATGAGTGAAGTTTTTCTATGAAAATAAGAAAAAATTATCACGTGAGCAACTGGCGTATTCATGAGCAATTAGTATTATACATTGGCGCGCAGACGCACCTCAAGTGATTTGCCTCCACAACCGATGTACTCGTTTTTTGCTACCTTGACCATGTAGTACGGAACTTTGTTGATGACCTCCCTGTGTGCTTTGCACGATCTATTGGGCAGGTGTAAAGACGTGACCGGCGTGTTGTAATACATGAAGAATTCTTCTCGTGCTCTGACTCCCATGTATGTCTTGGTGCACAAGACTTTGATGTGTGCATCTGTTTCAAAGCAGATTTTTTTTTTCAGAAGGAATTGAAAACAATGGAATGCAAACCAAAAAAAGATTCAACACAATAGATAAATGAAAATTTCCTCTGGTAGTCATGATAAATACCTTTCAGGGTCCATTGAAAATGAATATTAACACATTTACAAAATGTTTCCGTCTTGTATTGATGTCATGAGAGTCACCTTTCCATCATCCCAGATATACACAGTATGTTAGGAGTTTAATTTAAAACAGATTCTTATTTTACAGACAGTGTATTGTCGGTGTTCAAATACCTGACATGTTTCGGCGTCTACTTCCGCCTTCAATATGTTCAGTATGTTAGGATGCTGATGTATCCGCCATGTTAAATGTGAGCGGCATTCATTTTGTGCTTGTTGAAGCCTCACCCGTTTTAACAGTCCAAAACAGTTTTTCTGAGATTGTTAATGAATGAGGTTTTTTTTCAAATGCGTTGCATTACATGTCTTAATGCAAAATAAAAATGGGCCACATGCCTACTACACAACCCACATCATATTTCTGTGTAATTCGCCTGAAACCCGTTTATTGGTCAGATCTGCCAGAACCAAAGAACAGCACAGCTACAGCAGCAAGAGGCCCATTTTATTAATGAGGCATTAAATGTCCAGTCGTATATATTTCTACGGCCCAAATGCTGGTATGCAAAAATAAAGGCGAGGTGCAAGTACGCCTACCTTTGTCACAGTTGTCATCATAAAATCCTTCCACACACTTGCAGGTGCTCTTGTCTTTAGACAGGACGCATCTTTCTGGGTTAGTGGCGCAAATCTCCACGTCGCAGATTCCTGCTTGAATATAGCACAAGCTAATATGATCATTTCACATGTTACTTTGCGTTTGTTTGGAATTACCTGTTACTTTGTGGTGCGTCAAGCCAAGAAGGAGCAAGAAGATAACAGTCTTCTGCCATGAACATAGAATATTTCCATTTTAAACTTCAAAAACTGTCATATGTTATTCGTTCATTAATCACTCTAGATAACATTTCAAGTGAACTAGCCCAGGGAGATCGCTAGCTAGCTTAACTTCCTCCCAAAAAAGTACAACTGAGGTCAATTTAAAACCTACCTGAAGATGGCTTAGAGTCATTTTGTGCTATTTTGCTTCCGTAAAAACATAAAGCTAAATTTCAAAGCCTTTTTCACGGTCAACCGGGGCCGTTTAGTTATGTGGTCACCCTCTTCAATACCGGACGTCGTGCAATTAAAAACACCAGTGGCACCTGTGTCTGTGTAGCGTTAAACGTGACCAATTTAAGCTCAATTTGGCTGTTATATGTTTTCGTTGTTTTTTTCCAAACCATTTAAGATAAATTTATCAAAGTTGTTTTGCTTAAGTTGTACTCACAATAAATGTTTTATCAGTTTTTTTTATTTGTTTTTAAAAATACAAATAATCAAGCACGATCTGTCCCTTAGGCGATGACAATTTTGTCCGTTAGATGTCACTATACTATCAAGTTCAACGACGAAGCCAAACTGGAGAAATTTGATGTACGTGTACGTATGATTGATGGTGATTTTAAATTAAAACTGGCATTTTTAATGCGTAATTCGTTTTAATGATCATTTAATGAGGCAGAATCCTTTTGAAATAATATTATAAATTCCCCATTAACATCCAGTATTTTCCAATCCTCTTGGCCCTCACAATTTTCAGTGTTCGATGAATCTGTCATGTATGTTTTTTTTGAATGTGGAAGTGTGACAGGTTGTAAATTATCGTATTTCCTATTTTGGTTACATTCGCGTAGTTCTATTGGTTTACAAATGATATATATCGAAAATGTTTATTTAAACATGGAACGCCTGCTTTGGTTCGTGTTTCGTGTCGGACCGATTTAGATCGTTGGACCGGAAATTGTTGTGCGCGTACATTTGCATTAGATCGGGGCATTCGAAGTAAACCACTGTTGAGTCAAGACGTATCACATTGCTTGTCTTGTGGTTTTTTTCCTGGATCCCACAACACCGTATCTCCCTTACTATAGTGGAGAGCGCAACAGAAGTAACCGGAGAACCCAGAGAAAACCCGCGCTGGCAAGAAGAGAGCATGCAAACTCCACGCATAGAGACCAGAGGTGGGATTGAACCCAGTACCTCTGCACTGTAAGGTCAACATGTTAACCTTTGGACCACCAGGCCACTTACCCAATGTCACTTACACCAAAGTCAAACTCACCTGAAGCATGAGACAGCAATCTTTTTAACGTCATTTTCATCCAACCAATATCACTTGATCCATCCATCCAGCCATCCAATTTCTGATTAGTTTATCCTTATGAGGATTGCGGCCTACCCCAGTTGTCTTCGTGCAATAGGCGACATACAGCCTTATCTGGTAATGTTTTTTTTGCCAGCCAATCGTAGGGCAGACTTTACCAATAGATAAAACATAAAATACATGTATATTTGGTCCCCGCTAATGTCTGGAAGACAGCATTCTACAGGAATAAAATAAGTGTTTCATGTTGTGTGTCACATGCCCTGAAGCTCTTGGGGCTATTTTCCTAGACATCACCATTGATTGTCTTCCATCTGTTTGTGAGCATAAGAGGTTATGATTAATAGACTGCTAGTGAGTGATTTGGCAGATTTGCAGGTCAAAAAGATGAAAAATGCAGTAAAACAAGACAAAAAAGTGAAATAGGTAGTCTGTGACATTTTATTCAATCCCATGAAATGTTTGTATCCACACATTAATGGATTTTTGCAACATTTATATGACACACAAAAGGAAAATAAGGCCATTCCAAAATTGTGGATTCTGTGTTTATTTTTATTTTGCACTTGGTCCTCGTTGGCAGTGGTGCAGTGCCACCCTGGTGTTGTGAAATAGCCGGCTTGTAGGCGGTCTCTGTCATCGGCCTGATTCACAACACCAGCTGGGGCACACACACCTGAGGGACACGTCTTCTGCAGTTGCTGCTGCATGATGCTTGCATCAGTCGAGTGGGAAAAGGTGGATAGCAACAATTAAGTGATGTAACTAAATTCCGGCATGAGTGAAAAAAATATTTTTTTCTTTTCCTTTCTGCTTTCCCTTCAAGGGGTCGCCACAGCGAATCAATGTCCTCCATCTTCAGAGGTTTGATTTGCATGTTTGTTTTGGCCAAGCTTTTACGTCGGATGCCCTTCCTGACACAACCCTCTGTATTTATCCAGGCTTGGGAACGGCACAAGAAGACACTGGCTTATGTCCCCTTGAGGCTACAGAACAAGCAACTCTATGAATTTAATAAAGATGAAGATTTTACGTGAAAGGCTCTGTGAAAAAAATAAAGAGTCTGAATATAATTGAGGCTATTGGCTCAGTTGGTCTGTTGCCCCAACTGAACCTCACGTGTGTAAAGTATGTGGAACAATACTGACAGAATGAGCTTCCATCTGTGTTCTCTCAGGCCATACTGAAGGATACAAGAGTATGGAACACATAGTAGAGCACATAGCAGGAGGGGTGCTACTTCCCAAAATGAAGGCTGTCATAAAATTACACAAAACCCTCACGCTGTGAAAATGCTCGCTCTCCCTCCCTCCCTCCCCCTTTCTCCCTCTCCTTCCCTCCCTCCATACAAATATAATTTGTTACAAAGGGAGGGCTGTGTCCCTGTGTGATCAAGAACGATTGTCATTATGTCATCACCATTGATACACCAAGAGCAAGAACTGATAACATGCATGATGCCTCCACAAGGTTTGTCTAAATGAAAATAGCAAATTAGTTTTACCATACAAACTTACTGGGAGAGTGCCTTCTTGACAAGATTATTCATAATTCCAAACTAAATTAGTTTTTGTGTGTTTTTTTCTTCAAAAACAGCTGTTCGGTTTGAACGCTTATTCATGAGAATATAAAACAAGGCGAACTATATAGGCCATGTTACTTCCCTCACTGAGTGCATGTAAAACATATTTGAGCCTGGAGGGCATGTGGAAAAAAACAGTGCTATGGTAAAAATGTAAAATAACATTACAAATCAGGTGAGATAAAGAAGGGTGTCAGAATCTCTTTTTCTCAAGCTGCATGCAACCATATAAAGCAGTAAATAAATCAAGCAAAATAAAAACGTGCAGACGAGAACAACAACTGAAAAGTATTTTTTTTTTATTCCAAACAACTGGCAGTACAGATATGAAACAGTACAATGGGGAAAGGATATAAAGTAATAATAGAACCACAAGATACCCATGCAAACAAAAACAATGCATGTTTTTCCCATTAAAATGAAATGATGACAATGAGAGCGTGGTTAAAGGTGGGTGTCACCAAAATGTCTTCTGGTTGTTGATTCTGTGTGTAGTGATATCTCAGTTCATCAGTAATTCCATCTGCACAAGTCTGGCATTGGTGTCTCCGGCCATGTTGTATGGAATCATTCCAGCGAAGGTGATCAGGGCCCGAGCTTGACCGCGCAGCTGCTGTGATTACAAGACATGAATAGAAGATTAGTGTACAAACAAAGCTTTGCCGTTTGGCATCAATTGATCAGCAGATTAAGAAAAAAAGCCAAAAACTTCAATTTAAGGTCATCTCTGAATGGTGGAGAATTAATTTGTCAAATTTCGTTTAGTTTACTTACTATCCCAATTTTAAGTTGTTTCAAAAGAAGAGAAATATGTAAAATACATAGTCCAGGAGGATATAAACATATATGCAACTCCTGATAAAAGTTCACATAGTACAGTATTTGAATACCAAGTGAGAATCATATTTTATTTCCTCAATAAGCAATTACAAAAATGCCATTCAAACAGCCAATTCTTGTTTAATTTGCATCTTGAAAATCTTTTTGGATTACTTTTACGTAATACACTGAGATTCATGATATTTTTTCCTATCTGTAACACATAATCAACAAAGTATCAAAACAATGACATTGTGACGTTGTCGGTAGAACATTACTGATGTGCATCCTAAACAGCTCAGAACCTCACCATGTCCCTGTCATCCAACGTCCTCTGGGCTCGTCCCTGTGTGCCAGCCGGCGCACCTTTCAGACGCTTATACTGTGTGAACAGGATGTTCATGGAGGCTAGCAGCACCTCTGACAGGTTGTGACGCACCTACAGAAGATGAAGAGCGCATATGTCTCACATCTCTGACTCACAATGTTTCTATTTTCATTCAAGAGCTCATCATCACCTCGTCGCTAAAGTTCCTGAAGGCAGCCACTCTCTCCTCCACACTGTCCTGGCTGAGGGGTAGAAGCTTCAGACGCTCCATCACCTAACAGGCAGGGACAACATAAAGGCCATGAAACTCTACATTATCCCGCTCCTTATGGGAGCTATGACACTTCAACATTATAAATACAGTGATTGTCTTTTTTCTCCTCACAAATAAGTGGCAAAAATAACGAGATCTGAAGGACTCACATTATATGCGCGATCGATATGCCCTGCATGGTACTCATCAAAGAAAGTCATCAGATCCAGAAGCAGGTAGAAAGTGCTGTCGACAAATTTGTCACCTGCTATCCCTTGAGAGCGGTACCTGTAAGTGAGGACGGAAAATCATCTGTTTAATCCATGCTATGAACTTGAAAGGATTTCAAAGTGCGCAAAATGTCATTTTCGCTGTGTTCTGACCTCTCCGCAATGGCCACTGCAGTGTTTTTTAACCTCTCCTTATTAGACTGAGGAGCGCTGACTTGAGCAATGACAGGGCTCAACAACCTGTTCATCAGCTCTAAAACCTTGTCTGGATTCTTCTCAGGGCCAAGGTGTGATGACCCAGAGAAAAGGGAATCGAGGGGAAGAAGAAAACAACAAAAAAGAGGTTTTAAATGAGCTCTTATCTGCTCTGGAAAATGCGACAAAGGCAAAGGTGTCCTCACCTTGGCCAGCTCATAGAGTTTGACGGCTTCCTCAAACAAACCCTTGTTTTCAGCTTCCAAGGCCACTTTACTAATGATAGCCCTGGTGTCTCCAGCGAACTTATCAATGACCCCCAGCTGGAGAAAGACAAGTAAAATCAGGTGCTGGTGAAAGGGGGAGATTTTGATTGTATACACTCCAAGGAAGAAGTGTTGATTGTCGCAGAGGACCCGTGAAACATGTCACTTTCCAAAAGTATGCATCATAAATTACAATAACGCAGAAAACGTCTTTGATTTCAGAAGTTCACTTCAAAATGTGAAATTAATATTTTACAGATTTATTGCACAGATTTTACAGCTTACTAAAAACCCAAATACACCAGTGCAAGTAATTCTAGCATTATATAGGAAACGATTTAATGCATCTGTATAACGGAAGTTCCACTTTTTGAATTGAACCGCTGCAATAAATGAAAATGTGTATAATAATTGGTATTTTCATTGTGAAACGTGTACTGTTCTGTATTTCACGTTCATCTGAACTGTTTGACAGTTTTAAGGACATTTAGAATCATAAAAAAATCTCATAACACTGAGCTATTTGTGTATATCTTAGTAGGTAATTAACACTGGTTCATCATATAAAACACAATTAAATAGCACTGGGTTGAACACATGCTTTTTTTAACGAAGAAAAAAAAACGGCACACACTCAAATGTCCATTGGATTGAAGTTACTCAAACTGAGGCAAGATTCAGATTATAGGAAATGTTCCTACCCTTCTGCTCCCGTCTTTTTCCAATCTTCCGAGTAACATATCAAACTGCAAAAGACAAAGACAAAACATTCCCATCAAATTAAAATGTCGCTCTGAATACATATGTTGTTGGGTGTCTGAACCAGTCTGGTAATTGGAAATGATTGGAAAATGTTTTCCAAAACAAAATAAATTCAATCTGCCAAAAGGTGCACGGTCATTAAAGCCACGCCCACCGCATCACGATTCTGACGAGGACTTGGATGAACTCAGTGATACCACCATAACTAAATTTTTCATGAAAGTTTTCCAATTCATTTTGGTTGTCAAGTGTGAGCATTATCCAATTGTAGTTAATTGACCCAAAATTATGCAACTTACCTCACGACTCTCAATAACAAGTTCACTGACACACCGCATGAACATGTTCTCACCTTGGGTGTCCTTCTCATTTCTGCAGAAAGGGAGTGCATGTGTTTGAACACATTTTAAAATTGTATTTATTCATTCATTTTTGTATTTATTTTTTAATATTTGATGGGGGAAAAAACGGAGTAAAATTACCGTAAGAAGTAAAAGTATTGCAGGGCTTCCCTCGGATCCGTAGACTCAAATTTCCGAGTGTAGAGCATGAGCAGGCGGATAAAGTTGAGGCGGCGCACAGTCAGGGGGTCGCCTGGCTCTTGACTCACTGCACATAGATCCCGATTGAAAAATCCAAATTGTCTTTCCCCTCATCCAGCAGCATGTTCTTATACTCACGCAGCTGAGCGCTTTGGCCCGAGGACTTTAGCAAGAGCCGGAGCTCATACAGCACCAATGCCACATGTACGGCATGACTCCGAAGTCTCTCAACACGAAACAAGAATGCCACAGCGGCCTCAAACTGAGCGGTCAAGAATAGGACTTGGAAATACAGGAATGGCTGCTGGCTTGCAGAGAAATGGGATTCTCCTGTTGGATGAACGACAAGCGCATCATAATAAAATACAAATCTCAGCTGTTTTTTTTTCGTTATATCTTAAAACCACCAAATAGTCTTGATCTCCTTGCATATTTCACATTCTAAAATCAATTCAGATGTAATCAGTTAGAATATCGTCAAAAAACTTGATTTGATGAGGTGAGATTAGATAACCATTATTTTTGTCACATTCGAGTAATACAGTAATACTATTCAAAAAGTAAAACTTTTGTAATGCATGCACTCATTCCATTCAAACTGATAGATTTCAAGTGTTCATTCATCTCAATTTTGATTCTCTGAGGCATCATAGTGCGGATGCTTCAAAATGGCCACACATCAGGCTTAAGTCATTGTATTCAATTAAGTCACCACTGTGTTGTCCTAAATTCAACACACGATAACTTTAACAACGATCGGTTGCTTGATGGTAACAGAACAAAGTGGAGGGAAGGAAATAAGATACATAAATGGGGGCATTATAAGTGCAGCGTAAAGTTAGAGTAAAGTAAGTAGCATGCTGGTTCCACATCACTTGTAATGAGCGCAGAATAACACCCGCGCTCAGCAAATGAGGGCGAAAAGAGCCTGCTTCCGTCAAACTCTGCAGATGGACCCATTAGCTGCACAGCGAAACTCCAACATTGGGAACAATAGAAACGCAATTACATGTAGCAAGAGTTTAAATTTACTCAAACAGAGGAATGTCTAATTTGTTCCACATAAACAGTATGAGCCATACTTTAGAGATGTAATTGTTCATATTCTGACAGTCTGACTATGGCAAATAACATCTAAGTACAAGACTTTTGAAAACATTCCCGAACGCACAGGCACTTAGTCATCTAGTTTACTTTTTAATTATAACGCCAAATCCTCTTTCTGCCTCCAAGTGTGAGGAATAGAACAGGGTGGACTATATCAGCCATTTTATAGGCTTATCTCAGACTGGCAGTGCTTTGGTTCAAAAAGCACTCTGCATATAAGAGAGAAAAGAGAGAAAGGGTGAGGGAAAAGGGATGAGAGTGGAAAGATAAAGAAGGCGGATGTTTTAGAAAAAGCAAACATACAAATGGAGTGTGTCACAAGGGGGAATGGATGCTGGAGAAATAACTGATGATCTGTGAGTGGACTGAATGAAAAGGAAGAATAACAGAGAGAAGAGGAGGACAGAGCGCAGGATACGGAGAAAGAAAGACAGGAGAGGACAAACGATATGGGTGAGTTCTGGCAGAAACGGAGCGAAAGAGAAAGCTCTGGGCCTCGTGTCCCGCTGTTCAGCAAGATGGAGGCTAACATGGAACATGGTGCCAGGCAACGGAGGGAGGGAGTCGAGGCACCGAGGGAAAACAGAAGGGGGCTTGACGCTACACATCCCACTGAGCAGGGAGGGTGGAAGAGGCGAAGTGCGAGGGCGATTGAGCACAGACCTCAATCTTATCAGAATGTAGCACAATCATTGTACAAAGACAGCCAGGGGGAAAAAATCATGATGCACATTGTTTTGAGGGGTGAAGAGGTCACAACCACATGGTTAGTTCCTTTTCAAACAAGTTTAGGAATGTTTGATGAGAAAAGTTTCTGGCGGTTGAAGTTTTCTGTCATTTATGCGCCGGCTGAAAGACGTGAAGAGCAGCTCAGTCCTGTTGAAATGGGCCTTTCTTATCACCTATGGAATACTATTTATGCTCATAAGATCTACATTGCTGGCGATATCTAGGGACTAACAATGCAACAGTCTGGGAAGTTAACTCAACATTTAAGACGGTTTTAACAATCTATTTGAAGGGTTTTAATTCATTCATAAGCAATTACATTTGTTGTTTAATTCTTATTTGAACACAAACATGGACAGATTCTTAAAGGACAACCGACGTTACTTTTTTGTTTCTTAACTGACACCAGAAAAAACGTTTTACAGCATCTAAAATACCCAAAACACGCAGTATGATATTTTTATTCAAATGCAAAACACCAATAAAAATGACTTAAGGTGTCCAAAATCTGCAAAAAAATTGAGCTGCGAATTGGGCATTTTCAGAAAGTCCCGCCCCCAGTTTGTGACGTCAAGCCAAGACGTCTTGCATTGCTTGAGAATCAAAACAATGGCTTCAGATTCGGAGAATATGCTTTCTTGTTACACCTCCAGTTATGAATATGATTCAAATAGTTCTGAAGAGGAAAGCATACATGTTTGCAATCGATTAAAGAATTTATTCCATGCCATTTTGAGGCAACATTGGGGAGAAACGATCACCAGAAAAGAGGCACAAAATGGCGACCTACTGTGGCCACCTCAGTTTCCACAGGCTGATAAATTCCTTATATGGAGCTTGGACACCCTCTTCTGGCAGCTTTTGGGTGCAACACAAGGTTTTCAGACCAAACAATACAGCAAAATACATTGACGTGATGGAAGGACTGCTACAATGTGTCTTTTTTTCAGTCAGGGGGCGTTCCTTTAGTGACGTCACGTACGGACTCGTCACCAACTCAAAAACAAGACTTCCTGAATATTCAGCTCGAGTCTTAAAACGTAAAATCTAGCTATATGCGGTGGAATCTTTTTAAAATACGCGCAGTAGAAGTCATTTGAAGCCATTTTACAAATTATGGACACAACTTGTCCAGAGACGTCGGTTGTCCTGTAACTGTAAGGTTATATTTTCTAAGACATTAAAAGAAACCTGGCAAGAATCCACATATGTTTTCTTGAGAAGCCTGTGTATTCGGATTCAGTTCTAGATTGGGTACTTTTGGGTTTTACACGATATCCACCTGATCATTTGCAATGTCAATCAAAAGCAAACAGACTGTGTTTGTAATCACATAGTTTGCTGCCATTTTGTACAATGGTGCAAAATAACAATTGCAAAAAAGAAAAAAATACAGCTTCACATTTGAAATGCAGTTCAGTGAAAGACTGTGACAGCACCATGGTCCTGTACGTACCATAGTCCTCCAGCAGTTGTTTCTGTAGCTGCGGCAAGGTCAGTCTGTCCTGAGGTGAACTGCTGCCATCATCATCGAAACACACCTGATTCAACTGCAAGGAGAAAGAATGATGCAAAAGTCATTCAGAGGAGAGTTGATAGCAACTCGAGAAACAGAATAACAAGCTCAAGTATTTACATTGGGAGCAACTTCTGTTTAAGGGTACGCTGAGACCAATTACACCAACAAAGAGTCAAAACAGACTTTTTTTTTTACCTTTAGCCATAGATAGTCTTCCGTCTTGTCCGCCACCTCCCCATGGTTATCGCTGACATCACATTTCCCAAGAAGGCAGTAAACAGCTCGCTTGTAGGGATCGGCGCTGTTCCTCAGTACTCTGCGGTAGTGGAGACGAAGCTTGTTTTCTGAAGATGGGGAAAGGCTAAAAGACAGAGAAAGAACAGATGGAACAAAATGAAGATTACTCTATTACAGGTAAAACACAAGTGAACTGTGTGTGTGTGTGTGTGTGTGTGTGTGTGTGTGTGTGTGTGTGTGTGTGTGTGTGCGTGTGTAAAATAAATAAATAAATAAATAAATAGATAAATACATAAATAAATAAATACCGTCTCACCGTCTGTCTGGGCTATTTGCATACTCCTGAAACCAGGTCTTGAAGTCTCCTAGCTGGTGTTGCACTCGATTGACTACATGCATGGCTGCATTCAAGTCGCCACAGCGCAGACAGTAGTAGATCACAGCCCACAATGGGTGGCCTTCTATCTCACCATCCTGTTGTATGAGGAGACATGAAGGTTAATGTACCGCAACAAACTGAAACAAAAAAGAGTGTACATTACCATTTATGAGAGCTCCTCCAGCAGTAACGTGTGATTTGTGTGTGTTATAATTATTTTTTAAAAAGCAGTTAACTGGAAAAGCTCTACTTTCCAGTAAAATGTGTATTAAATCTTTCTGTTGCTTTTTATGTGTGTAGATTTGGGCAATTACTACAATTAAAATTCGAACAAAAAGACGAGAAAAAAAAAACTTTCGGTGAAAGGCCATCATTGCGTATGGAGAAGCAACAAGCAAAACAACAACGAGGTCAGAGAGAATTGACCACCACATTACAATAGTAAATTTGTTCTGAAGATGAATCAAACGACTAAGGCTGTGCCCTAGGGCTAAAATTTAATATCTCTATTTTTTCCAGATGTCTCAACAATGATGCAATGACCATATTACTAGGCGTTCAGAATAAAAATTAAAAAGCCCTCTTAATTTTTTTTTAAAGGAGGAACAAACTATGAATCAAAAAGATGCGGAAAGTGTAGCTTTTTTAAGCATATTGATAACTATATTGCTAACAAAATCAACATATTACATAGAATCAAATTCGCATTGTAGTCCATATTGCTTTTTTATGCTACAACAGAAGTGTTTGTTCGGTTTGCGCGCGTGTGTGTGTGCGCGTGCGTGTGCTTCTGTATCAATTTGTCGAGGCACGACCGTAGTACAGAGGAGCAGTTGAGTCTGTGGTTGGATGTATTGTGTGGCTTGATGACCAACGGTTAACTCCTCACCCTCCCCACCCCTGCACATAAAGATGTTATGCACTTATGCAGTCCATGGCGATGTGATTGTGTGGACTCCCAGTGATATGAACTCTGCCTATATTGTCTTTTGAGGGTCCCCATACAATATGTGATATTGTCTGACTTTTTATTAATCCACAAAAAGACGGTGGCAGTCAACTAAGACGCAGATTGCGACGGAAATAGGATGACGAGCGTGCCAAATTGCCATTCAATAGAATGGACCGGCACGGGGTGGGCTGCTCGCTCATTGTTACAATAAGCTCTGATATTTTATCCACAATTATGAATTCATCAATGTGGTCACATTATTTTTGAAAATATAATAATGTGTGTGTGTGTGTGTGTCCGTGTGTGTGTGTGCATGTGTACCATCCCTATATACAGTTGACAGTGAACATGACAGAACATTTTTTGCATGTGTGCTGCATTCGTCCCTCCTCATGCTCAACCTCTGCACGATGATTGTTTGAACTGCTGGTTTTAAACCTGAATAATGTGGTTGGTTGAACAGCGATTTGCATGGAATGTAAGCATGGCAAGGTCACATGACTGATATTCTCTTTATTTCCATGGTAATATCGTCAATATTCATATAGCAATTTCAATATGAGATGAAGGCATATCGCTCAGCCAGACCCAATACCTCGGAAGTAGCTCTCAGTTTTAAAAAGGTTCGATTATCCCTTGTATAGTTATACAAAAAAGGACAAGTGTAACCCCCTACCACATGATTTCAAGTGCAATTATACTTGTTACTCAATTTTTTAATGCTGTTTCTACAATATTTTTGTTCTCCACTGCTCATGCCCTCTCTCAATTTATGTTGTATTGTAAATGTGCGCTCTTGTTTGAAGAGTCTTTCTGAAGGCCTTAAAATGATGTGTCGGAGTAACTCTATAAAAAAGATGGCTAGGGTTGTATTAAAACATGGTATTTTTATGTTGAATATTTGCACTTACTATGGGTGATTTTGGGTTGAATTCCAGAATGTAGTCCTCAAATGGGGGAAATAGGATTATGGTACATACTAAGCAAAACAAGTTATAGCAACACCAGGACTAGATATTGCTTATTCAAAGCGTGAAGTACCTGCATGCCAGGCAGGGGGCCGAGTAGCTTGATATTAAGAAAACTGCGCACAAGCTGGTACGTTCCCGGCACCCCTCCCAGGTGGGCCTGATGAAGGTTTCCGAACACAGTCACCATGGTATAATTTTTATAACTGTAAAGAAAGGAGACGGAAGCCACAGTAAAGCCACAATAACCAAAGTCAGCCGCATATTCCCACTAAATTTAGCGATGACATCATCATTAAAATGTTTTTCATTCTACAAAGAAGTGAATACGGAAACTCGCCTATTCTCCAGGAAGCCGAGTGCCTGCCGCACAAACGCCATTTGCATCTCAATTGAAGTGCGACTCTTCAGCGTATCTTTGGCAGGAACCAGCAAAACATCGGTCATTTGTTTCACCATGAGCCAAAGGTCTGACACATTCTAGAGGGAAAGTGCCAGCAAATGAGAAATTCCTGCATCCAGCAATGCAAAAAGATGAGTAGCATTTCATTTGCAGTTACATGGAATTACCTTGTCGTCCAAGCTTTCTGCAACAGATGCACATAAATCTCCCAGATTCGGCTGAATATGACCATTCACAATCTTCTCGTTGAAAATATAGATCTAAAACAGCATGTTACCATTACAAATAACACACAGAGCAGAGAGGAAAATGCTTAGTCATAAAAAAATATTGCCACATATCAAATCATGCCATAAATATTTTTTAAAAGCCTACCATTCCATCTTCCAAACTAAGGGCAAACATTATGACCATCCAGTAAAATGGTTGACAACCAAAAACAACAACACTACAACAACAATCCTGACGAGGTCCTCAAAAAAGATAACGAAAACTAGACAAATGATGCTGCATGCAATGTGTCGACACATTGTGTGAGATGCAAATCAGAACAGAAGGTCAGAGAGGACAGCAAGGAAAGATGGTCAACAGGAGACAGAATTTACCCACAATTCTCCCCCGCGCCCTAATCAGTCGATAATATTTGATCCGTCTTCCTGTGACCTCATTTCTACTTAATGATCAGGCATGCGTACATTTAAATGTAATCCACATTATGTTTGCGAGAGAGCGCTGGCTCTCAAAAAGCAGTTAAACATTCACTAAAGGTGAATCTGTAGTTGTCTAACCGTGAGTATGTGGGGTTAGTGGATATGATTATATTTTAAATTACATCCCTTTATCCAAACACCATTGAAAAAAAGGTATAAAATGGTTGTAATAACGATATATATATATGTATATATATACACACACACACACACACACACACACACACACACACACACACACACACACACACACACACACTCTCTCCTCTGGACATGTCCAAACCATCTCAGTCTGGCCTCTCTGACTTTCTCTCCAAAGCCTCTAATATGAATTGTCCCTCTAATGTACTCATTCCTGATCCTATCCAACCTTGTCACTCCCAAAGAAAACCTCAACATCTTCAGCTCTTCTACCTCCAGCTCTGCTTCCTTTCTTTTCTTCAGTGGCACTGTCTCCAGTCC
This sequence comes from Hippocampus bargibanti, assembly GCF_051943395.1. NCBI lineage: Eukaryota > Metazoa > Chordata > Actinopteri > Syngnathiformes > Syngnathidae > Hippocampus > Hippocampus bargibanti. Next base: position 16,876,500 of record NC_142738.1, on the reverse strand, counting down.
AAACATCATATCTGGTCTCACCACGGTTTTATACACTTTTCCTTTCATCCTCGCTGAAACTCTCCTATCACACATCACACCTGACATTTTTCTCCAGCCGCTCCAGCCTGCCTGGACACGCTTCTTCACCTCTTTTCCACACTCTCCATTGCTCTGGACAGTTGACCCCAAGTACTTAAAATCCTCCACGTTCTTTATCTCTTCTCCCTGTAGCATCACTCTTGCACTTGGATCCCTCTCATTCACACACATATATTCCGTCTTGCTGCGACTGATCTTCATTCCTCTCCTTTCCAGGGCATATCTCCACAGCTCTAGTTTCTCCGCCACCTGTTCCCTGTTCTCGCTACAGATCACAATGTCATCTGCAAACATCATGGTCCAAGGAGATTCTTGTATAATATTGTCTGTCAGCCTGTCCATCACCATAGCAAACAACAAGGGGCTCAGAGCTGACCCCTGGTGGAGTCCCACCTCCACCTTGAATTCCTCAGTCATACCGACAGCGCACCTCACAACTGTCTTACAGTCATGATACATGTCTTGTACTGCTCTAACATACTTTTCCTTCACTCCAGACTTCCTCATGCAATGCCACAGCTCTTCTCTGGGCACCCTGTCATACGCTTTCTCCAGATCTACAAAGACACAATGCAATTCCTTCTGACCTTCTCTGTACTTCTCTATCAGCATTCTTAAAGCAAACATTGCATCTGTCAAGGGAGCTTCAAACCCGGCGGAATGTTGAATATTTTTTGGTATGAAGCCATACTGCTGCTCACAAATGTTCACTTCTGCTCTTAGTCTAGTTTAAACTACTCTTTCCCAGAGTTTCATTGTATGGCTCATCAACTTTATTCCTCTGTAATTAGTACAACTCTGCACATCTCCTTTGTTCTTAAAAATCGGCACGAGTACACTTCGTCTCCATTCTTCAGGCATCTGTTCACCATCTAAGATCTTGTTAAATAAGCCAGTCAGGAACACCACCGCCACCTCTCCAAGACACTTCCATACCTCGATTGGTGCCTTTCCCCCCCTTCATCCTCTTCAGCGCCCTCCTCACTTCATCCTTGCTAATGCTTGCTACGTCTTGGTCCACAACAGTCATGTCTTCTACTCTTTGTTCCTTCTCGTTTTCCTCATTCATCAATTCTTCAAAGTACTCTTTCCATCTTGCCATCACACTACTGGCACCTTTTAATACATTGCCATCTCTATCCTTAATCACCGAAACTGCTGCAGGTCCTTACCATCTTTGTCTCTCTGTCTCGCCAGCCTGTAAAGATCAGTCTCGCCTTCCTTGCTGTCCAGCCTAGCATATAAGTCATCATAGGCCTCTTGTTTGGCCTTTGCCACCTTTACTTTAACCGTGCGCGGCTTCTCCTTGTACTGCTGTCTACTCTCGTCCGTCCTCTCAGTCTCCCACTTCTTTGCTAACCTCTTTCTCTGTATACACTCCTGCACCTCCCCATTCCACCACCAAGTCTCCTTATCTACCTTTCTTCCACTCGATACACCAAGTACTTTCCGACCTGTGTCTCTGATTACGTTTGCTGTAGTTTGCCAGTCATCTGGTAGGACCTCTTGCCCACCCAGTGCTTGTTCACCTCCTTCCTAAATGTCACGCAACACACACACACACACACACACACACACACACACACACACACACACACACACACACACACACACACACACACACACACACACACACACACACACACACACTATATATATTTCCACAAGGTTGACTTACCTGACGCCCATAGGCCACCTCCACGCTGTCCAAAGCACTCCTTCCTGGTGCTGTTACTTCGTTCACAAAGCTGGGCTACAGCAAAAACAGTGACAACCAATTGACTACGCTCCACCACAGGAGTACAAAATCTTTTTGAAGTCTGCTATGTATACGTTGCTATTCTTGCACGCACGTGGTGAATGATTGATTCATATCTTTTGGTGGTGTTACTGTTGTTTTTAATTCATCAAACTCAACTGGTCTTTTTTCGGAAACAATTGCAATTTTGTTGCTGGATTATCCCGCTGCTGTACAGTAATTAATATTTTTTCCTGCTATGACTGATTACCGGACACAATTTCTTAGCAAAAATTTATGTGAAATACAAATGAAAAAATAAAGTTTCTCAACTTAACATACCGGGTGCTAACAGTGTGTCAAAAAACAGTGTGTCTAACTTAATTAGGGTCAAGCTAAAAAAATCTCCAGCAGATATCGCGTATTAAGACCAAAAAAATATGTTTTTTGAACTTGCTATATTAAACTATTGAGAAACCAGTGTTCAAACGTGTGAACTATCCCAAAAATAGCCACATATCCTTTTGTCTTCATTATTTATAAGTAGGAGGTGGACGTGGCATTCTATTTTGGGAAAAGCTCTTTTTTTCACGATAGACAAAGTTAAGAAAAGAAAACATGTCTTCATACAAAAGACAATGGCTTCAATCTGTCATTTTTTACCAGCCGTGTGCTGTGCAAAACATCACCGATAATTACCTTCACAGGATGTGAGCAGTAAAGACACACATTTCATTTTTATTACAAATGTGAAGGATGCTGAGTTTAGGGGCTCAAGTTTTGTACCTCCACATCTTGACTAAAGTCGAGGGCATCCTCTCCTGCTCCGAGGAGAGTGTGCAACACTCTCTGCTTCACCTGCTCCCACTGGACAAGCATAGACTCACGATGGTACTCTTCAGCCAGCAGGAATGTCTGAAACATGCATCCCTTCATTTTAGTGATTGACTCAAATGTCTCAAATCATACGAGTGTGTCAGAATGGAAGGAAACAACGGACCTTATATATAACTTCTTGTTTTCCTAGTACAATTTATGCGTACATCTTACATGCCCTAGTCTTGAATGCAACATTAATGTTCCCGTACAAGACGTCAACTTGACCATCATGCTCAGTAAAACCTAGGGACTCAAGTAGAACTTGTGAAACCCCATCAGGGCTCTTTTATTTTAACCCTCCACAGAGACGTGAGGTGAGATAATGGGAACATGAGATAATTAAATCCTACCCATCTCCAGCCCAGGGAGATACCAATCTGGATTAGAGCCCCCATTTACCGAGTTAAATTGGTCACTACCTGATTCTCTCAGGTTTTCTTTTACACATTTCAGCACAAAGCCGCAGCAACGTGCAAGCGTAACTCATGAACTCAATGGGAATTTAGTGTGGAGGTCTCCATCATGCATATAAATTGTGCACAATATACACTTTTCAGCTACAGTAATGATATGATAGCATCATATCAAGGGAGCTTCAAACCCGGCGGAATGTTGAATATTACCAATGTCAAATGCATATTTTTTACAACTGTTTTGATTCACTGATTATTTAAATTGGTAAAGAAGTGAATCCAGAACTAGTTGCTTGCCAATCGCAGGGCATACATTGACAAACAACAATTCACACCTAGGAAATATGTGGAGTGCTCCATTAACCTGCCCTGTGTGTTTTTTGGAATGTGGGAGGAACAAGAGTACCCTGAGAAAACCCACACAGGCACAGGGAGAACATGCAAAGTACACACAGGAAGTGTGTACTTACATTTACATTACATTTAGTCATAAATCCAATGAGACATTTTCTTGAACAGTGGGGTTTGAAATGTAGACATATGTCGGGCAATATAATGCAAGCTTTCTTTTATGCATTTGTAGAGCATTTTGTTTCGACCCTTCACACAAGTTTTTCCTGCTCTCATGGGGAAATAATGGGAACGATAACTAATTAAAGGCTGGGCCTATTAGATCTGCTCATCAGGGAGGCCATTTCATAACCATTCCCTGCAGAGTTGCACCAGAAGGATGTTTAAATCACAGCCAGCAGATATGAGACACTGAATGCTGTTGTGGTCAAAACGCATCAGTTTAATTCGAAGTTAAAAATAAAATTGATTTGTCAATCCAGGCATGACAGTATTAAGATGCTGTTATTTATGTGAAAAGATCTCATAATTTAAGATCACTTAGCCCTGGAAATTTCCAAAGTGCTTTATCTGAATTTCCACTTTGGCCTATCACATGTCTCAAAACTTTTTTTGATCGGAGCAGATATCAGAAAGACTTGAACGCAGGCACTGACCCTGCGGCGAGATTCCTCGATGGCGGACAGCAGGGCGTTGTCCCTCTCGTTCTTCAAGAAGCCCTGTGCGGAGACGGGAAGGCCGGCGTAGAAGGCCAAGCAAGCCAAGTGAGTCGGAGAGAGTGAGGAAAAACAGGGAGAATTAGATCTTAGCGTGGCTGGACAAAATAATGAGATAAAACAAAAATGTGACGGGAAAATGTGAATCCTTCTATGGGAGAATTTTAACACATTTTACTTTGCTGGAAAACCAATGGCTGCTTATCAAGCATGTGGTGGGATTAGTGAAACCTACAGTCGCCATTTCAAGCAGATGAAACGGCAAGCGTTGGCACTCCGAGCTGTGAAGAATTCTCCACCCGCCATTTTGCAATGAAACAACAATCAGAATAGACTCCATTTTGACATCTTTGCAAAATGGATTTTATGCTGCAAAACATCTCTCCCTCGGAAACCCGTACCTGCACTTGTCGTGTTTTAAAGACAAACAATCGCAAGAGTGTTTATTTGCGAGTTGCCCTTATTCAACATATATAGCACGCAGATGAGTATCTGTCAGGACTCAGAAAACGAGAAAGGAAAGAAAGTCAGTGACCGCAGCCAAACATGGAGGGGTCATTTTGAGAAAGCATTGAAATGGCAGGGAGGTGATGTGCTTTGTCCTCTGAAACTGAGCAGAAATATGAGTCACTGACTCGGGGTTTCCATTAAAAAAATGAAATAAATAAAAAATAAATAAAAAAACTGTGTGGGTAATTCTAAGATGAATGTTTTTTTTTCTAACATGGATAAACCACACCAAGGAAAAATACTTTTATGCCGCTTCATCTGCATGAAATGGCAACTGTAGGTTTCATTAATCCCACCACATAATTGGGGAAGTGTATAATTCATTAATCCATAAGAATTCTGTGAAATGTGTTGATTATTCTTAAAGCACCAAAAGCAACATTGCTCAGCTCAAGACAACACATACAGTATGTTACATTGTTTTGGAAACAGGCCTTCAGAACATTCAGAAAACACTTTGCCCAGCCACTTAAAATAATTTGAAATGACTGATTGCCTCGGATCAAAATTACTGGACCGAGCACAATGAGATCATCAGCCGAATGACTCACTTGAAAGTGATCTAACTTCTTTCTCATCACAGCATCCTGGTATTTAATTCGAATGATTCATGTATATTCTGCATCAGGCGGCGACAGAGCATTGGATGTCATTCTAGGGAATCAACTCACCAAAGACCTTGCTTGGAAGCCGTGAACACAAATATTTGCCATTAGTCATTGGTCAATATAAGAACAGCTTTCGGTGTTTCAAATGTTATGATTCACCAACTAGAACAAACTGCTTTATTTTATAAAGGTGAACCAAACTGAGCTCCACTATTGCATTGTTACATAAATACAATGAGTCATTGAAAAAAAATGCTAGTCAAATGAACAACGTTGGGCGATTTTTGATTGGCTTAGCCTTTATTTTGGCACAATTTTTCAGCCACTTAAATCGATACGTCTGAAGTAGGGACATAAATTGCTCTTTCTCCTCAAATGCCCAGAGGACAGCTGTAGCTCTCTGAATTTATGTACAACATGCGAACGCCTTGAGGCCTGATGGAAGAGACCTTCATGTGGCCGCTGTTACATCATAGTTTATGTATTTAATAATCATGCCATTTTGGGTGCTATTTGCTCTTCAATCTATGTCATTTTGGATTCCAAGAAGGATACGACAGCCATTCTCGAATCTTAAAGAAGAGCGGATGGTCGCTTACAGGCAAATAAGCACTCGTACCCTCCTATTTCCTCTCTATCATCATCTCTCTTGTGTACCATCTAAAGGACACCTGCTGGTTGATTTTCCAACCATTCGTCACATCGCTTCTTTTTCCTATATCTCCAAGTCTCGTACTCATGTCACTGCATTCTTCCGATTCCCCTCTTGCCTCATAAAACTGAGAATACGAGAAATTTTACAGTCAAAGACTAAATAAATAAATAAATGTCATCCTCACCATGCAAGTCAGCAAATTCATCTTTACATTGCTAATTTTACAATCAAGATTTTTACTTATGACCCATTATTTATTTAATGTAAATTTCTCCACTGCGAGACTAATAAAGGCAAATCCAATCCAATTATTTACAAACAACAATTCTTCCAATGCAATTATTTTTTGGACATTTTTTTCCCCAAAAAAAAAAGCAATCTCTACTGATGGTTGGATTTTATGAAGTGTTTGAATCCCGATGCATTTGACTGATCATTGAGATTTTTACAATTCACTGACCTTTGTCATTGTTCAGAGACGACACTGCAGTCACAACTATGCATTTACAATTTTTTGTGGTGCTAACCATGGCTAAGAAGCTAGCCAATTTTAACTTGCTTTAAAAAAGTAGGGTGTCCATGTAAAGTCCTGATAAAAAGTCTTTATTTAAAAACCACTCGAGTTTTATCCTCACCTTTGTGTCTGGGAGCTATCGAATTATGATTCCTGCAATTGTTGGAAGAGAAATTTATACATTTCTTACAGAAAGAGGCAGTGTGAGAAGAGCTGCTCATTCAGCTTGAATCTTAAACAGCAGTGACACATTGGGAAATGGAGTAGTATCTCTGCTGCATTCCTACCTCAAATGAACTGCAGTCAGAAGAATTTTTCCGTGCGGTAGTTTTGATGCCAGCTCAATTCGTGCGACCAAACACTCCGCCGACAAGACATTTTTGGTGCCAAATGCATACTGACAACACGGTCCTTAGCAGTGACCAAAAGCACCATCATTCCGATATGAACGCCAATTGTCCTAGTTGACCCAGTTCAACACAAGACAATAAGAACCGATGATTTGCATGAGGGTTTATGTGTCATATGCAGAATGTTAGAAATTAGTTTCTAAAATAATCCAACAAAAAATTACAAGGCATTTCTTTATATCATGTATGATTTGGTCAGTACGTGATGGCTTTGATTGACATGCATGAGGGAACAGCCTCAGTCAGTCCGAGACTGAGCAGTTGAGAGACTGCTGATGCTTCGATTCTACCACATGTTCAGGCTCAATCTGTCAAATCAAGCCAATTTATAGATCAAGTCAATCGTCGAAAAGAAGGAAAACATGAAGAAACTTATATGGAAATTGTCAAATGGTTTGACATGTTATTTTAAGGTGGTTTAAAGATGTATGATTTCTGGATGCCCCACCCTTATATTGTGCATCCTCGGAGACCTGGTAACTACCGAAAAGATACACACCCAATGGACAATAAAAGCCAAGAAGCTTTATGAGCACAACTACAGTAGAAAAAAAGGACATTATGTGGTTGATGGTTATTAAAAAGGAATACAAAATACAAGAAATTGAAGTTTTGTACAATGCCTTTGTTTACCGCAAAGTTTCTGAATGGGTGGTTGTTGTCTTAACAGTTTTTCTTAATTGTAGGCAAAAAAAGCATTCTCACATTTTTTTAACAGAGATGATATGAGACTAATACAGGTCTTTTTTGTTCATAGATAATACAGTTTGCCCCTGAAAGCGGCCGATTGAAACTGAAGAAATTGGAGACAAAATGCGTAAAAACAATATTCATTGTATGACTACAGCATTAAAGACTTAAAAAAGGAAGAGTGCCACAGTCCATGTGTGTGGCATCATGACAGTGAGTGCATGAGGTTTTTGAGCTCACTTGCCATGACACAAAGAGCTGACCAGTGGCCTGAGTGCGCAAGGAACAAACCACACACTACACTTTGCGGTTAGAACATCATCCACCTACATTTGCAGATAACATATGCAAGCACGCAAGTTGATTTTATTATAATCCGACATTTTCTGTAAATGACATTTTAATTACCTTGAGGTTATTTATATTGCATTTGTCACTGATCAATAATGTAATTTTTGCAAAGGAAAGCGAAAGGAAGAGAGACGGATGAGACGTGTGTGCATGAGACAAAGCAGATACCTGTCTGATCGATTCATGTGTGTAGGCAATACTCACTCATGTTCAGTGGCTGCAAGGCAGAAAACAGGACATGTTTGAACGTAGAAGAATATTAAAAAATGTTTCTTTTCTTTGTCTGTACCACGATTTCTGGGCTTTGACAACACAGGAAAGACCAGCGTCGCCCTTCGGTGTCTTCATCCCTCAGTCGCTCCATGTCAGGAGAGGCTGTGGGGGCGGCAGTGGCTGCCATTCCGGGGCGTTTTCCCAATGCCCTGTCTGGCCGGCATGGCAGTGCGCCTACAGCCCTTTCTTGCCTGAAAACAGGGGACGTTGACGAAGTGTGTGCAAGTGGCACATCAGACTCGCTGGGGCTGGTTTTATTGTCAGAGGGCCATACCAATTGTAATGGCAGACACAGGGGGGATGTATGCGAAGGAACTATAGATTCACACAGGGTATCTGTTCATACCGTCAGCTGACTCTCCCCTCCCTCAGCTACATATCCTTGCTCTCGTTCACACTCCCTCACTTCATCGGAGTGTCGCTGACAACCCTCTGCCTCCTACATTCGTCCACCCCACTCATTTTCTTCCCTTTTTTATCCATCTATGTATCCTTTCTTCCCATCCCCTCTGCTTCCTCTCCTTTCTCAATGCAATTACTGTAATGGATTTCCCCCCTACCACTTGCTTGATGGCTTCCGACATCCTGCCTCAAAATGAGGCTAATCGTGCTGTTAAGGGTCATGTTTAGTTAATGAAGGGCTTCTGAGTTACATGGGGGCACACAAAGCCAACACGTTACTCTTCACACCACTTGAAGTCGGACTCATTCACAGTGGCATATGGCATAGTTGTAGTCACATGTGCAAACCAGCACAAACTGCACGTGCCAAACATGCACATTCATTCATAATCCTGGGAAGAGTATCGGAGCGAGTGTAAGCGACCGTCACTGACACACAACATGCAATGCACCTGACACAACAAACAAGTGCTCTCGAATGTGCGCATGCACACGCACTCCGTGTCGCTATGTTCATAGAGTGCCGCAGACACTCTGTGCTCAGCCAACTGGATTCGCTGCCATCACCGCTGAAGGATGAGTATGTATGTAAAAAGCCGGTGCGGGTCGAGATGGTGAGATCACAGAAAGGGAAAGGATGCAAATGGAATAAAAGAAAAAAATAGAATAAGATTACAGAAAAAATGAGTCAGCAAATGAGAAAATGGGGGGGGGGGCTAATGTGGGCCACGGATTGTATTGGATTTGCCTTTATTAGTCTCGCAGTGGAGAAATTTACATTTCACAGCAGCAAAGTTATGAAAGAAATGAAAGTAGAAACAGAGATGCAATGAATTGTGGTGGGAAGCCATTTTTAATGCACTAGCAACACTCACATCTTTGCACGGCTTATGTTTCACTATTCTATCCATTTATCGGGTTCAACACATTTCCTCGTTTTTCTTCAATACTCTCGTCTTTACTTTTTTATTTGCCAATAGTGTATGATTTGATGACACAGAGAACAATGCAGCGTGGTAATTCCAGGATGCAATGAGAGAAATAACAAATACAATTTAGTCTTCATTGTACCCTAACAATTCCGGGACTGACATGGCACACTTCATTATTTAATTAAAAAGTAGGCATGCACATATAATAATGAATTGCTACTCATATACTAGAGAGTGTAGCTATTTTTTGGCTGTTTTGATAATCCATATGTGTGTATTTTGGCTGCTGAGATGAACCATTTCACTATTTCATCAAATGCTGGGCCTGCTCACGTCATTATGAATTTCATCAACTCATTCAGTGCCAGATGTGCAAAAATGTGTCCACTCCAGTGACCGGGGTTTTGTCATTATCACTCGAATTCCAGGACCCACCGAATATTGAGTTTTAGTACTACATAAACATTCAATGCAGCATAAAAAAACCTTAAGACTCTATTCTTTCATCAGAAAAGAGTTCATTCCTAAATTATATGGGTCTGGAGTTATATGAGCTTGAAATGAGGGCGGCTGTCCAAAATACAATGCAATACATACGTCTGTGTAAGCTCTCAGTCGTACAGGAGTGGTCCATCGATGAGAAGGTTTCTTCAGCCGTCATCTGTACAAATTTGAAGGTTTCGGACGTTTCGCCTCCTATCCAAGTGGCTTCGTCAGCGAACTAAAGTCTGACTGGTCGTATCGGCCCTATTTATATATCCCTAATGTCCAGACATGGCGGCGCCGGACACAGCTATGATAGGTCCCTACTCTCAGGTTGGGGGGAGCAGAGGACCACTCCCTGTGGCCCCACTGATTGTTCCTACATTCTTGACTAACGACTGGCCTGTTTGCCCCCCTCCCTCCGGTATCACCTCATCAGCATTACGAATGTTGTCTAACCTGTTTTGCCTAAGCAGGCTATTGTATGAACGATCCAAATTGAACCTCACCCCACCAGACCAGTTTAATGAAGGATTTTATTGTTTTATAAGAATCGCTTCTTTAACCCCCTTTCAAACCATCTATGTTCTTTCGCTAAGATTTTAACCTCATTGTCGTCAAATGAGTGGTTGCTAGCTTTTAGGTGCTAATGTACTACTCATTTGACGACAATGAGGTTAAAATCTTAGCAAAAGAACATAGATGGTGTGTATATATATATATATACAGTAAAGTCTCGTTATATCGATATTCAAGGGAGTCCGAAAAAAATCGATAGTCCCGGTTATATCGATATATCTGTATATATATATATATATATATACAGTAAAGTCTCGTTATATCGATATTCAAGGGAGTCCGAAAAAATATCGATATAACCGGGACTATCGATATATCCGACCCTGTTTGCATGTAATTGTCTCCATGCGTGCATAGAAATAGTATCGATATAACCGGGACTATCGATATATCCGATATCGATATAACGAGACTTTACTGTATATATAAAATATGTATAAATAAATCCGGTTGCTAACATGCCATCAACAACACACGTGCCCTGCATCATTTATATGCTTCATAAATTAGAAATCACTGACTTTAGTGGACGTTGTTATGCAATGGTTTTGGTAACCATCTTCCTGTAAACTGTTCACTAAAGTGAAGTCGTGGCTTGCCTCGACATAAAGAGGAAAATATTCCAGTCATATTGATTGTGAGTGACTGAGTTAGTTAACAATACATCTGCTGATGCACAAACTTGGACACATCATCAGTGTTGATTCCTAGAATCACTGGGTGTTTCGGGTCTTTCAACAGACACCCTCCTCCAGGCGACCTGACCGGGGTTTGCAAGGCCCCGGCCTGTGTCCAAGTGGCATGCTCCTGCTCCACTGCCCCCACGGCTCTCCCCTCCTCAACCAGAGCCATCTGGTGGCTCTTTCTGCTGCCTCCACGTTGTTGCCTATGGCTCTTCTGCGGTTTGCACCTGTTATGCCCAGTATGCCATAGGCTTTGCTCAGGGAGTGGCTGGCAAATCCCCGACTGCCCACCTCCACCGGCATACACCTCGACCTCCACCCGTTCCTCCGACATTCCTCCACCAGCTCCTGGTACTTCTCCCTCTTCCTTTCCTGAGCTTCCTCCATCCTCTCCTCCCAGGGAACCGTCAGCTCCAGCAAGAAGAGTTGCTTTGTGGCCTCAGAGACCAAGATGATGTCAGGTCTCAACCTGGTCTGGGTGATGTGTGCTGGAAACTTCAGTTGCCTTTCCAGGTCAACTGTCATCACCCAGTCTCGGGCCGTGGAGAGCAAACCAGCAGAGCGGTTGCTTGATGTATTCAACCTTTGTCCTTCTTTAACAAAGTGAATGGTCTTCGCAGTGGCTCGGGTGTAACGGCTTGCCGCAATCCCCTTGCTGATTGCTTCAGCGATGGATTTGAGGACCTGGTCGTGCCTCCACCGATACCGACCCTCACTCAGGGCCTTGGGGCAGCTGCTCAACATGTGTTCCAGAGTCCCAACCTTGGAACACAGGGGGCATGCTGGTGTTTCTGTGGTGCCCCAAGTGCACAGATTAGATGGGCTTGGAAGGACATTGTACATCCCCTGAATCAAGAACTTGATCGTCTGTGGGTTCCATGACCAGATGTCCTTCCAGGTGACGCGGCGCTCCATCGCCTGCTCCCACTTCATCCAGGCACCCTGCTGTCGCATGGCCACTGCTCTGCTGGTTCGTTCTTCCTCGACTGCAGTTCGGACCTCCTCCTGCACCAGCCTCTGCCTCTCCCTCGCTGTTCGGCTCCCCAGTCCAGCTCTACCTTGCGCCACTGCTCCAACAATGGTCCTGTGCCTCAGTCGAGTTTCTGCACGCTCAACTGCCTCGGCTGCCCTCCATTTCCTCCCAGTCCTCACAACGATCCCTGCCCCGGACACTTTGGCATCTCTGGATCCAGAGTACTGCAGATGTTCCCGTGCCCGTGCTACGATGAATTCCTCCCTGACTGAGCTGAAGGGGAGCATGAGCTTGTTGGTTTTCCCGTACAGCCCTATGCTACTTAGGCTGCGGGGCAGTCCCAGCCATCTGCGCAGATAGCTGCTCACTCTTTGCTCAAAACCTTCCACCACGGTCATGGGGACCTCGTAGATTAGCAGCGGCCAGAGGATTCTTGGGAGGATCCCATGCTGGTAGACCCAGGCCTTGAATCTTCCCGGGAGCCCAGACTTGTCCACTGTTTTTAACCAGCCCTCCAGTTCAGCGCTGGTTGCTTTGATGGACTCGCTGTCATTCAGGCTGCAGTTGAAGACCTTGCCAAGGCTATTCACTGGCTTCTCAGACACTGAGGGGATCTGGTGTTGTCCCAGCCTGAAACGGAACTTGTCTGTGACTTTCCCCCTCTTTAGAACCAAGGACCTGGACTTTGCGGGTTTGAAGCTCATGCGTGCCCACGCCATGATACGCTCCAACCCTTGGAGGATCCATCTGGCTCCTGGTACAGCTGTTGTTGTCACTGTGACGTCGTCCATAAAGGCTCTGATGGGAGGTTGCCTTACTCCAGACTTGCTAAGAGGGACCCTGCATTCTGGTTCAGCTGCCTTGACCAGCATGCCCATAGCCAGTGCGAATAGGATGACTGAGATGGTGCACCCAGTGATTATGCCTACTTCCAGCTGGTGCCAGTCAGATGTCAGCTGGCGAGTGGAGTCTCTCAAGCTGAACTTGCTGTAATAATCCAGGATGAGGTCTTTCACCTTCTGGGGTACATGATACTTCACCAGTGCAACCTCCACCAGTTTGTGGGGTATGGAGCCATAGGCATTGGTGAGGTCCAGCCATAATACTGCCAGGTCACCTCTACTTTCTCTTGCCTCTCTGATGAGCTGGGTTACCACGCCTGTGTGCTCCAGGCAACCAGGAACGCCCGGTACTCCTCCCTTCTGCACTGACGTGTCGATGTACTTGTTGCTCAAGAGGAAGCTGGAGAGTCTTCTGACTACAATGCTGAAGAAGGTCTTACTCTCCACACTCAGCAGGGAGATGACACGAAACTGGTCGATGTTCTCAGACCTCTCGTCTTTGGGTATGTATACTCCCTCCGCATACCTCCATGTCTGGGGGATCTTTCCTCTCCTCCAGATCACCTTCAGGGCCCTCCAAAGCCGATGTAAGAGCTTTGGGCAGTTTTTATATACCTTGTACGGTACTCCGCTTGGGCCTGGTGCTGAGCTCGACCTTGCTCTCCGCACCACTTCCACCACTTCACTGAGGCAAGGCTCCTTGAGGTTGAAGTCTGATGTAAGCTCTGGTGGTGTTGTCAGTGCATCGCATGGACCTAGGGGTTGTTCTCTGCTAGGGTCACTGTACGTGGCCTTGAGGTGGTTGTTGATGGCCTCCTAAGAGCAGGTAAGGTGACCAGCCCTCTTCTGACCAAGAAGCTGCCTGGTCAACTTGAAGGGATTGGCCAGAAAAGCTGTTCTCTTTCTGGCTCTCTCTTTCCGCCTTCTTCTGTGGAACTCTGCCCTCCTCGAGGTCAAGAGTTTTTTCCTGAGGATTGCTCTCAGGTCCGCTAGGCCAGCTCTCTCAACTTCCCCTGCGATCTTATACTGCCTCTTCAACAGCTTCAACTCTTCCCTCAGGCTCTGGATTTTCCTTGCTCTGCGGCATGGAGCATAGGCCGTTGGCGTGGGCTTTGGTGCCTGAGTTCCAAATCGCTCAGCCGCGATGTTCACTATGAGGGTGGTCATAGTTCTCAGCCGCTGGTCCACATCCCCCTTGGATGTCGCTTCCAGAACCTTGTCCACGTCCTCATCAAACTGCTTCCAATCAGTTCTCTTCGAGGATTGAGGCCACTGGATCCTTAGTTGGGCCGAAGGCGCTCCGCCAGGTGGAACTGTTGAAGCTTGCTGGCTTTGAAGGCTTTGTAGGTTGTTGGGAGGTGATGCAGTCTCTTGGGGGCTTGGGATGGCATGCGAACTGTTGGCAGCGGGTGTTGATTAAAACCTTGTGTTTGTATCCAAACCTGTCGTCCATTGCACTTCTTGTCCTGTCCCGATGAGAGCTAACCTCTCATGGTATCACAATATATATATATATATATATATATATATATATATATATATATATATATATATATATATATATATATATATATATATATATATATAAATAAATCCGGTTGCTAATATGCCATCAACAACACACGTGCCCTGCATCATTTATATGCTTCATAAATTATAAATCACTGACTTTAGTGGACGTTGTTATGCAATGGTTTTGGTAACCATCTTCCTGTAAACTGTTCGCTAAAGTGAAGTCGTGGTTTGCCTCGACATAAAGAGGAAAATATTCCAGTCATATTGATTGTGAGTGACTGACATATATGTGTGTGCGTGAGTGTGTGACCGTGTGCATATGCGTACATACTGTACTCCCATACTGCTAAAAGCTAAGTGCACTAGCAGTCAGTCTGCAGGTCAAAAGCACCGGACTAATTTACATCCAGTGTACAAGTGGAGAGAAAGACAGAACTGAGGAGAGGAAAACAAAAAACACTGTTAGAAAAGATTTGGCAATTTTGTTCTCCACAGTACAAATGTATGTGACCTGGACTGTTAAGTGCACAAGAGAACCCACAGGTAAAAATTGGTACTACAGTGACACCTCGGTTTATGAATCCCTTGGCTTACGAACTTTTTGGTTTACGAACGAAAATTTATGAAAATTTTACCTTGGCAGGCGAACTATTTTTCGGGATACACACGGAGCGCCATAATCAGTGATGTGTCGTTCGCGAACGAGCCCGTTATCTTAATGAAATGGGAGCCGACTTTTTGTCCTCTATTCCCCACCCCCAGTCTTAAAGCCGCACATGATTGGTCAAGAACGCAGCAGTGAGGGGGCAGGGGTTACAGACAGAGAGAGTGAGTCCGTTTTCCATAAAAGAAAATGGCAGCTGATTTGTTTTTTTGGCCTCTATTCCCCGCCCCCAGTCTTCGGTTAAACTCACGTGATTGGTGAAAAACGCAGAAGTGAGGGGAGGTGGTTTAAACATTAAAGAGACAGGCAGACGACAGCGAGTGAGAAAATGGATAGAAAACAGTGAAATTTTGACTTGTTTCAACTTTGATAGTTCAAAGGCACAGTGTAGACTGCAAGGTTATATCCCATCAATCAGTCTCCAAAAATAACCCGCACAAGCCATCTGTACACTTTATGCAAAAAGCTATCAACCCAGCCAAACAGAACACAATTGATGAGGAACGAGGGAAAACGAAGGAACGCGGAGGAAGCATCTCCAAGGGATCATTCCTCAAGATGGTGAAAGAAGGTTATGTTCCTCATCAAGTGTTTAATGCTGATGAAACCGGCCACCCCATTCCATCAGGCCATCAACGTCCATCACAAAGGTAAATAAAACTACTTTATTTTACAGTACAGTTTATTTCTTTAATTATAATACCATAGCGCATTTATTATACATAAAATAAAGTATATTTTGTGTAGTTCAATGCTGAGAAAATTAGAAAGTAGAAAATTTTGTTTTATGGGCACCTGGGAACGGATCATTCTAATTTTAATGGTTTCCTATGGGAAATACATTTTTGGGATATACACTTTTTGCCTGACACACTCTGTCTGGCAACCAATTAAGTTCGTAAGCCAAGGTATCACTGTACTTCTGTAGACTGTAGGTTCAGAAAAGATACACAAATTGTCCAAAAGGACAAAAATGTCTGTCCATTTTTCTATGCATGTCAAGGTACTATAGTCAAAGTCATAGTCAGAGTTAAAGTCAAAGTCAAAGTCAGCTTAATTGTCAAATATGCTAATATGCATGACATACAGCACAGATGTAAGAGGTGCAACAATGAATGAATTATCTATCAGGAACTAATCACTGATCAGATCCATAGAAAATAAATCGGTATTCTAGATTTGTCATTTAAAGGACAACCGACGTCACTTTTTTGTTTTTTAACTGACATCAGAAAAACGTTTTATAGCATCTAAAATACCCAAAACATGCAGTATGATATTTTTATTCAAATGCAAAACGCCAATAAAAATGACTTAAAGTGTCCAAAATGTTCAGCGCGAGTCTTAAAACGTAAAATATAGCTACAGTAAAGTCTCGTTATATCGATATTCAAGGGAGCCCGAAAAAATATCGATATAACCGGGACTATCGATATATCCAACCCTGTTTGCATGTAATTTTCTCCGTGCGTGCATAGAAATAGTATCGATATAACCGGGACTATCGATATAACGAGACTTTACTGTATATGCGATGGAATCTTTGTAAAATACACTCAGTAGAAGTCATTTGAAGCCATTTTACAAATTATGGACACAACTTGTCCGGAGACGTCGGTTGTCCTTTAAATACATGAAATTCCAGCTTCTAAACAGTAAATGTTCTCCAATTACTGGAGTTCTTCGTGAAAGCAGACTTGGGTTGAATTAAAATAAAAATAAATGACAAAAAGTGTGACTTGTAGACCAAAATATATGGTAAATGATATGCATAATAAATTATGCAACAGACTTCATTGAATCCTACCTGTATGTCAGTGTCTTTGACTGGCTCCAAGGGCTCAAATGTAGTAGCTGCACTCAAACTCTCCAATCGTTGAGAAATATGGAATATATCCAAACCTCTGGAACCAAGGAGGATAGACCTGAAATGTGGATTCAGGAAATTGCCCATAAATGAATATAATAGTGGGATTCAGCCAAAATTACTTTGTTTTAGCCTAATTTCGAGGACAGGGTGCAACAGACTTTGTTGAACATCTCTGTTAAATTTGTTACTGTGGTGTCAGTCAGTCAAGTTAAATTTAACATGTTGACATATTTTATTAGACCAGAATATTAAGTATAAAACTACTACTTTTGGATTGGATCCATTCCAATCCAATCCAAAAGTTATACAGGGAAAAATGGTGGAAAAATGCTTTGATCCTCTCATCTTTCATCTGGAACTGCTTCATGTAACAAAAAGGGTACAGAACGTGCTTAAGAAGGAATGACTCTATGTGTCTTTGTGTTGTCATATTGTCTTTGTGATCCCATGTTATTTATTTAGTTTTTTTTTTGTTCTTTTGACTAAGACGGCGCCGCGAGACTGGCTGCCTTTCCAGCAGCTCATGTATTTTGTTTTTCTACTTTCATTCCTTTCATCACTTTGCTGCTGTGAGATGTAAATTTCTCCACTGCGAGACTAATAAAGGCAAATCCAATCCAATGTTGGAAGACTATTGAATGCAACAGATGAAACAATGTAAAAAGGTAATTTACCTGGAGCAGTGGTGTCAAATATACGTTTGGCGGGCCGGAACCGGACCCCAAGGAGTTTTAATCAGGATTTTAAAAGTGGAAAAAATGCACAAACGACATGGAATTCATATTTTTAATTAGGTGCAATTCAAGTATTGTCCACTAAGGGGCAGAGTGGTGCTGTTTCGACCAATGTAGAAGAAAACAGCGTGTTTTTTTCAACCCGGTAATTTTTCTTCAACCAGGTTTCAACACTCAACTGGCAAGTGGCAACCAAGCTCATTTCCCCTGTCTGAGAGATGTGTGTGTGACCAGAACTGATGTGGATGTGAGGCGGTACAAAGACTAGATTGCAGGATTACTGTGGGAGTTTGAGGCACTTTTTCAGGTATTAGGTGAACTTGAGACAGAATTTTCAGTTTTTCGCTCACATTTCACAGTTAAAGCTTCTGAACTACCGGTCGAAATCCAGCTAGAAATAATTGATTTGCAATGTGATGCTGATTTGAAGTGCAAATTTGCCTCCGTAGGTCTGGAGACATTTTAGCAGTATCTACGACCAGGGTACCCCAAATTAACAGCCGTGGCTGCTAAGGTTTTGTGCATGTTTGGAACAACCTACCTTTGTGAACAAATCTTCTCAGTAATGAATATCAATAAAACAAAAAAATGTGTTCAATGCTCACGAACAAGCACTTAAATGACATTCTGAAAGTGTCAGCTAGTCAGGACATGACACCTGGTATTGATGCAGTTGTACAGGCCAAAAGATGCCAAATATCAGGAACAAAAACAATGGTTTAAAAATGCCTTTATTTATAAATATCATTTAATCTTAAAGTGCGTAATTATATTTTTAGATAGCAATTTATTGTTAAAGTTTTGTGCCGTTGTAGAATCATTGGGATCAGTTGCAATGCATATGTGTGAATGATAAAAGTAAATTGCACATTTGTTCATGAAACGAAATGTTGTGGAAAAGGAATGCTCATTAAATGTCATCATTTTCCTAATGTTCTCGTGCTTCTTTACACCAAAACTAATGAAAGACATGATATTTTGGTTATTTATAGCATTAATGGTCCGGCCCACTTGACAATGACCGAGGCAATATGTGGCCTACGATGTGAAATGAGTTTCACACCTCACCTAATGTTTAAGTTAATAAGCAGTCAAATTCCTTACGCTTTTACATCGGCAGCATCCTGCGATGTTCGGGTGAGTGTGCGTGACCGAAGTCTTTCCCCTGCCTGTTGGATCTCCTGAAGGTTCCTCTCAACATGCGGCAACTCTGACACAGCCTCTGTTTCAGCAGCCAGCTGCTCAGCCTGCTGCAGCAGCTCCCCGAAACCCTCGGCATCCATGCCTCTGTAGTGGGGAATGAATGCAAATAGACATTATAAAGCATCTAGATAGAACGGAAATGTTACATTTAGGAATACCCATAAATCCATTTTTTAAATCATGCTCATCCTCATCAGTGAATGTGATATGTCAGACCCCCCCACCCCCCTCCCCAACACAAATAAGAATGGATGGACCGGTGTTCCTGAAAGTTGGAATGGATTTCAGAGTCTGGGCAAACAGAAGAACAAGCATTGAAACTAGATGAGATATTTTCTTTTTCGAGTGAGAAAGATATGCTCTGCAAAACTGTTTAGTTTTTTTTGTTCTTTTGACTTCAAGACGGCGCCGCGAGAGTGGCTGCCTTTCCAGCAGCTCCTATGTTTTGCTTTTCTACTTTCATTTCTTTCATAACTTTGCTGCTGTGAAATGTAAATTTCTCCATTGCGAGACTAATAAAGGCAAATCCAATCCAATCCAATCCAATCCAAAACACGGGTCTGCAGTAAATAGCTGTGTATGGTAGGATATGTCTGTATGTGTCATTTGGGCAGTTAGTCAATCTGTCCGGATTATTCGGCCGATTAGACGTCAACTGTTATTGGCTACACCCGCGACACTGAAGAGGACGAAGAGCTACAGCAAATCGATGTACTTATTCACAAAAAAGCGCAATTTGAGAGATGTTAACACTGGCGTACTGGTGTCACATTAAATTGGAACGACTAGTGTATTGTATCATGATCAGGACCAGCAATTTCTGCCTTGTGTATCGAAAATCAAAGACGTTACAGTGAGACGAACAAACCCGGCGACACTTTGGTTTCACGTTGATGGGTCAGCGACTGTAGACGAGTTCAGTCTGCTATACTGTTACAGGCAAATCACTGTTAGCTTTCAGGCTAATGCTAACTCACATGGATACGGTATGGCTCAAGTTCCAAATACTGAATGAAGTTTTTTTTCTTGCACATTGCAGCAGGAGCATGGCTATTTCTTTACCTGAGACGAATCAAGGTCTTGACACTTCTGGATGTATTGTTGTGAAATCACTCGTATATTCAACAAAATAATTTGCAGCCTTTCGTGCTTTATGTTATTTGCGCAGGCGGAACAGCGGGCGCAGCTGATTGGACGAGGCAGAAGACCAGTACCGGATATCACACTTTCTGACCTTTCGCGATGAACAAACTTGACACTCCACCACCTGGTTTCCAACAGTATTGCGCAGAACCGTCAAATTGGGTTTGAGAAATGTAAGCTTTTGTTAAATTGTTAATTATTGAAATTCATTTTATATTTGAGCATTATATTATTTTATGTTATGATAACATGAATTATATTCTGTGTAATAATTGCTTAGACACGATTATGTTGATGTTTTCTAATTAGCAAAAGAAAAGCAGAAGTGGTTGAGTAGCCGGAAGAAGGTGCGTTACGGAGCAGTCGTTGGAAAGATAAAGCTGCGTTTAAATGACTTCATCTCTCCTTTAGGCCATTTACAATACAGTACAATACAAATTGAGATACCCACTCAAAACAACGAACCCCTCAATTTATGGAAACAATTATCAAAAGGGCAGCACAAGTTATTTCATTCCGTTAAAGAAGTGCAAGAAAATCTAGCATCTTTATTTGAGATGTTGTGAAACTATCATTTCATCTGTTTTTTTCTATCCGCTGTGATATTCGATGTACGCACCCAAAAACCACATCCATGTATAATGTTAGTGTGGTCTGAAGAATAATGAAAGTCACAATTCCGATGTATCTTAGTCTGTGACCAGATATAACTGGCTGCTCTTTGCACTATACAGTATACAGTATTCTTACAATAATATCTGACATAGAACACTGCCCACATTGGAAGGAAGAAACGCTAAATTACTCTATATTTAAAATGAATATTTTGTAGCAGTTGAGGAATGAGGACACACGGTCGAGTGGAGTACGTCTTTATTCCAACTGCTAACAAGTAGAAAGAGAGACAAAACGGAAACTGCAGTGAAATATATGTGATATAAACCCGCCCCCTCCCGTACACCTGCTGGGTGAGATGTCTGGTCCTAGTGCCCGCCATACAGCCCCCCCCCCCAGAACACCCAGAAGGACAGTCAAGGCGAAAATCTTGCAGGGGGCTTGACCAGCCTGCCACAACGACTATGCAGTCCGTCGTTCGGTGGTGAAGGTGAAATTGCTCGGGCAGGTGATCCGGGTGAGAACTGAGTGGGGGGACGACACTCAACCCTGGCATGCCGCGGAGAGGCTGGAGGTTTTGGAGGCCGTCCGCGACGTGGGACCTGGGCCGGCGAAACGTCCTCGCCTGCAATTATGTGAGCCGGCTTGAGTCTGTCTATTGAAATGCCCTCCCTTCTCCCACCCATATCGAGCACAAAACTATTTTCCCCGTGTTCGAGCACTCTAAACGGGCCATCATACGGCGGCCGGAGGGGAGAGCGGTGGGCATCATGACGCACGAAGACGAAACGGGCTGACCTTAGAGCAGACGGAACGAATATTTTGGGGACGCCGTGGTGAAATGGTGCTGGAGCCAGGGGCTCCCCTGGCAAAAGGGGGAAAGAAGGTGCACCCGAAGCTTCAGGCAGAAATTCACCAGGGATGCGGATGGCTGACCGAGTACTAACTCTGCCGGAGCGGCGTTAAGGTCTTCTTTAGGAGCTGAAGGTAACCCGAGCAGGACCCACGGAAGCCGGTCAACCCAGTTACCGTCCGATAGTGCGGCCCGTAGCGCGGCTTTAAGTGACCGGTGGAAACGTTCACACATCCCGTTAGCCTGTGGGTGGTAGGCCATAGTGCGGTGTACCTGCACACCCAAGGACTGCGCCATGGCCAACCAGAGCTCGGACACAAACTGGGGGCCTCTGTCCGAAGTGATATCGGACGGCGTGCCGAAACGTGCGACCCATGGATGACAGAAATGCGCGGGCAATGTCTGTCGAGGTTGTGGAGGACAGGGGGACAACTTCCGGCCACCTAGTGGTCCGATCGACCATAGTGAGGAGATGTGTGCAACCCTGCGAAGGAGGGAGGGGCCCGACCAGGTCCACATGGACGTGGTCAAATCTCCTGGCCGGAATCGGAAAAGTTTCTAGGTTCGCCCGGGTGTGCCTGTGGACTTTGGCGCGCTGACATGCCACGCATGCAGCTGCCCACTTCCTGACGTCCTTTCTTAACCCAGGCCAGACAAACTTGGCCCCAAGTAGTTTGACTGACGCCCGGACGCCAGGGTGTGAAAGGGAATGAATTGAATCAAAAATTCGCCGACGCCACTCCTGCGGAACCACGGGACGAGTGCGACCCGTAGACACATCGCAGAGGAGAGCGGGATCCCCTTCACACACTGCCACCTCCTACAGTTTCAGGGCCGTGCCTGCTGCCTTGAGTTCGTGGATGTCCGGATCCTCAGATTGGGCCGTGGCCATCTCTGAAAAATCCACCCCGAGCTGGACTGGACAAACGATCGTGTGTGACAGGCAATCGGCCACAGGGTTACATTTGCCGGCCACATGCCGAATGTCTCTTGTGAATTCGGAAATAGCCGCTAGATGCCGTTGCTGTCGGGCCGACCACGGTTCGGTCACCTTGGACATGGCGAATGTAAGGGGTTTATGATCTACGTAGGCGGTGAACCGGCGCCCCTCGAGGAGGAAACGAAAATGACGCGTTGCAAGATAGAGTGCTAACAACTCTCTGTCGAAAACACTATACTTGCGTTCGTTATCTTGCAGCTTCCGACTGAAAAATGCAAGGGGCTGCCATTCGTTCTCCACAAGCTGCTCAACCACCGCCCCTACGGCAACATCAGACGCGTCGGTAGTCAAGGCCACCTGTGCGGTTGAGATCGGGTGGACCAGAAGAGTTGCACCCGCAAGAGCTTCCTTGGCTCGTTCAAAGGACTGCACTCATTGCGGGGCCCACTCGACGGGTTCATTAGCCTTTTTTCTCAAGGCGCCGTAGAGGGGTTGTAGGAGGTCGGCTGCGTGAGGAAGAAAACGGTTGTAAAAATTTATCATGCCCAAAAACTCCTGCAAAGCTTTAACTCTGGCTGGGCGGGGGAAATTCACCACAGCCTGCACTTTGGCGGGTAAGGGGATGGCACCCTGTGGAGAAATGCGGTGCCCCAAGAAATCGATCTTGGGCAAACCAAATTGGCACTTCACAGGGTTGGCGATAAGGCCATGCGCATCAAGACGCTTGAAAACCATCCTTAAGTGCGACAGGTGTTCCTCTGGTGAAGGGCTGGCCACAAGAATGTCGTCGAGGTAGACGAACACAAAATCTAGGCCTCGCAAGACTGAGTCCATCAGTCTCTGAAAGGTCTGTGCCGCCCCTTCAGGCCAAAAGGCATACGGAGGAATTCAAAGAGGCAAAAAGGGGTTATTACTGCAGTTTTTGGCACATCTTCTGCCCGTACCGGAACCTGGTGATAACCGCGAACGAGATCAACTTTGGAAAAGATCACGGCTCCGGCCAAACGTGCGGAAAAGTCCTGGATGTGCGGAATTGGGTAACGGTCGTGTGTGGTTACATTATTAAGCCGACGAAAATCACCGCACGGCCGCCAAGAACCGTCACTTTGGGGGACCATGTGCAATGGTGAGGCCCACGGGCTGTTGGAACGCCTCACGATGCCCAAGCGCTCCATCGTCGCGAACTCCCCTTTCGCCATTGCCAATTTTGCCGCGTCGAGGCGACGAGCGCGGGCAATAACTGGCGGGCCAACCGTGGGAATGAAATGTTGTACCCCGTGTTTTGTATCGGCATTGGAAAAGGCGGGTGTGGTTAACGACGGATAATCGGTCAGCAGGCGTTCATAAACGTTACCTGACGTTAAATAATTTGCGTGCGTCAACGCTCCAAGCCCTCCAGCCTCACATGGGAAAGTGGCGAAAGAGATGGCGTCGATCAAACGACGGTTAGCAATGTCCACAAGCAGTCCATGAGCGCATAAAAATCCGCGCCGATTATCGGAACTGTAATCGAGGCCACAATAAAGTCCCACTCGAATTTTCGGTCGTGGAAACACACAGTTACCCACCTGGTGCCAAAGCTGGCGATGGGCGAGCCGTTAGCTGCGCGCAGGGGAGGCCCACATCCACCTGCCGTCTTGTCCGAGGCCGTGGGCGTCAGCAGGCTTACTTGTGCCCCGCTGTCCACCAGAAAACGTCTACCTGACGAGGAGTCTGTGATAAAAAGCAGCTCGCTTTCGTTGCCGGCACCCACGGCCGCTATTGGGTGCCGGCGCTGGCGTTTCCCGGAGCCTCGTAGGTGCAGGGTGGTGTGCAGCGTCGGGCCTTGGCGCCAAACCGCTGGTGGAAAAAACAGAGGGCGTTCTCGTGTCGCTTCCGCGTGACCACTCCGGCTACTAGGGTCGGGTCGATGTTCGCTGCCGCTCCGCTGAGGGGTTCGGCCGTCACGCCTTGCACGGCGAACCTCCGTGTCGCCAGAAGCACCCGGTCCGCTTCTTCAGCCAAACCTCGGTAGTCGCCGGTGGCTAGGCACGTCGAGTTGGCTAGCACGGCACGCACAGAGGCCGGTAGCTGGCGAAGGAACACGTGGGGGAACAGGAATCCGCCGTCATCCGAACCTAGTAGCGACAACATTTTGACCATCAGGTCCACTGCTGTTCCGTCGCCGAGTCCGGGAAGAGAAAGAAGCCTGTCTGCTCTCTCAGAGGCCGATAACATGAACCGTCGGAGCAGCAGGTGTTTGAGCGCTGCGTATTTTTCGCTCGGTGGAGGTGCACGCAAGAGAGGCAGCACACGACGAGTCGTCTGTTCGTTGAGAGACGCCACGACCAGATAATATTTCGGCTCATCTGTCGTGACGCCTCATAGGTGGAAAAGCGCTTCCACATGTTGGAACCACGAAGCCGGGTCGCTATTCCAAAACTCGGGCAGCTTCGCGGCGTAGGCGGCAGCTGCGAGCTGAGGCGCCGGTCGTGGCAGCATGGCCGTGGAAGATATCTCTTCGTCTGCTGCCATGAACATTTCGAACATCGGGGTCACCAGTGTAGCAGTTGAGGAATGAGGACACACGGTCGAGTGGAGTACGTCTTTATTCCAACTGCTAACAAGTAGAGAGACAAAACGGAAACTGCAGTGAAATATATGTGATATAAACCCGCCCCCTCCCGTACACCTGCTGGGTGAGATGTCTGGTCCTAGTGCCCGCCACAATTTATTGTTTTTTATATCAATATTGTAGTGGATACGTTATTTTTGCTCTTATGTGAGTTAAGAATGCTGCTTTGTGTCACAAAGACGGTACAGAGAGTGCTGAAGAATGAATGACTGTGTGTGTTGTCATATTATTCATTTAGTTTTTTTTTTTACTTTATGTTACTTCCGGTTTGAGTGAACGCTGGGGTGCGCAGAAAAAAATATCCTGTGACTGTAAAGTGTCCTTGACAGTTTTGAAAGGTGCTTATAAATGAAATGTATTATTATTATTAAGAATAAGATGTAACAACTAACCACCATCATCATATGAAACTTCAACACAGGATGTACTCCACCTGCCGCAACCATAAAATGCATTTCTACATTGAACTGCATTTAATTTTAAACACATCAAAGTGAGCCTATTTGTGGTTGACTGTCGTGACTACTGGTCAAAGTTCCCCACACTTCCATAAAACTCGGACGTACTAGTTTCTCCAATGTGTATTTCCATTTGAGGTAATGTCACGGTAACATGTCCAAGAGTCCATAAACCCAGATGTTTTTAATTTGAGAGTTTAAAATTACTCCTGACCTCAGCGAGCTTTAAATTTCGGTACTTGAGCCAACACTTTGAATTTATATTTAACATGTATACTGCATTTAAATATATTTAGGTTAATATGTAATTCTGATTTAATATCTATTGTCATTGTAATGGGAATTTGACATATAGCAGCGCTAAGGGAAAGTCATTTTTCGTACTACTGGCTGGTGGGTGACCAGTTATTTTGTGGATAAACAAAGTTGCCTGCCCTTGTACTTGTCTGTTCTCTGTGTGGCTTCTCAAAATGCTGATTGTGCAGACCTTCACTAACTTACAAGATAAAATGAGGGCGCAAGACACAGACAGGGCGAAGGCTCCCTTGATAGGTTTGTGAACAATGCCCCCTGTTTTTTTCTTTTCTTTCTTAAATAAATCACATTTTTTAAAATACTGTAGTTGTCTTGGTTTCCCTGGACAAGACACCAGTCTGCAAAATTCACATCAATGTTTGAGGCTCAGTGTTACACACTCTCATGGATGGTTTCAACATAAACCACTTTGCAATTTACCCAAACCCCACATTTAGTTTTGTTAGACCTTTTCAGGTCAAGTGCTGAACATTTATTGACTGGCATCCTCGGTTTATGAAGGCCATAGTCATCCCCACCTACGCTAACAAAGTCGTAAAGTTATCATTACAGTCGAGAGTTTCATAATTTAGATGAAGTGGAAAAAATGCTTATTCATATGCATACTATGTGCAGTTTCAATTTGTGGTTTCAACACTCATTGCAAAACATCAGTCTGCCATTTGAACTCGTTTTATCACCAAAATGCATTTTCTTCACAACGCCAAACAGTTTATTTGGTCAAATGTAAAAAAAATAATAACATGTAGAAAGACAATGCACAGTTTATCCAAATCCACACTGCGCAGTCCGAGAAAGTAAAATGTTCAACACGTCCAGCAGAAACCCTTTTGTATGACTGCTGACTTCAGAAAGGTCACGTTGTTTATCAAGCCTCGTCTACTTGAATTGATTGTCAATGAGCGTGCCCTTCATTTTGGCCCTCTTAGCCTCGAGCTCAGCCAACTCCTGCAGCCTCCTCTTGCTCATGCCCTTCCTCTCCAGCTGCTTTTCGATCACTTTCGCGTTCTGAGCATAGGAATCGGCCACCTCTCTGGCCTCGATCTCCTCCTCCTCTTCGTCGATGGTGGACACAGTGACAGAGCTGAATTTTCCCATGTCTTTGGTTCGCTTTGTCATCATCACGCGGACCTTTTTGGGAGCCTCTGGTTGCTTTTGACTATACACGCTGGTGTTACCGATTCCCTGTCCAAATTTTACCACCGCTCCTTCAACGACGAAAGTGGCCTGGGTGTTCTTCTCCTGATGCTGGTAGAAGAGCAGAAGGCCGCACTTGCCGCACTTTTTGCGGTATTGCCTCTCGATGCCATTGGCTCTCTTGATGTATGCGTTTTCGTCCTCTTCCACGTTGCAGAACTTGTGCGCGCGTTTGACCACATCGATCACCCGCGCTCTGTCTCGAGGCCTCATGGGGAGCTTCTCCAGCTGGCAGTCCAGAACCAACACCATCTGTCCGCATAGGCAGTAGTAGACATGAAGGGGCTTCTCCCCGTCGTCGTATTCCTCTCGGTCACGCGTGTCCGAGCACACAACACTTCGAGAGACCACTTTCGGCATGTTGATTTACTTTCCAAATAAAATATTTTCAGCAAATCATGTGCTATAGATTCAGCACCATGGCGACGGCGTTTTGTCAAAAGGAAAGGTACACAAATATTACGTATTATTTCTTTTCCGGTGTGCGACACTGTAATGTTTCCTACTGGGAACGAAAGTTTCATTTTCTACGGTTCCTCACTTAGCCAATTTCTGGATATTTTTATTTTTTACTTTTAAGGTTTTGGTGATTTTAATTGCCCAACATACATATTATTATATCCGCTAACTCAAGCATTTTCATTATGCTGATTTAAGATGCCCGTACAGCACTTTCCCAATACAGTACAGTATACTTATCAAGGGGCCCACAGCTGAGGGCAAAATACATTAAACAAAACTCTGGTTAATTAATAGCGATTACAAAACAAAACCCCCCTACAGGAAATTGAGCTTTATGTTTATAGTTTGACGTTTTAAGTTAAATGTTTGGACTTTCTCAAAGTACTGTATAACTATTCTGTCCTTTGTACACTGTACACAATTACTCATATTGCAGGTCTTTTGGAGCCAATCTCATTTGATTTCAACCAAAAAGTGGAGTAAACCTGGTACTGATTACTAGCCAATCTCGGGGCACATACACATTCACACACATTCACACTCACGCTCAGGCTTGAGGACAATTAATTTCCTGGAATGAGGGGATACATGCCCAGAAAAGCACAGGAAAAACGTGCAAAGTCGTTCAAAGAGCCGAGATCGTAATACGAGCCTCAGAAATTTGAGGTAGGTGTTTTAACCATCCATCCAGCCATTTTCCACACCGCTTTGTCCTCATTATACGACGTAAAAGCTTGGCCAAAACAAACATGCGGATCAAACCTCTAAAGATGGAGGACACTGATTTGCTGTGGCGAACCCTTGAAGGGAAAAGCCGAAAGGAAAAGAAGAAGGGTTGCCACTGCAAAAATTTCATGACATTAATTATACACCTTCTGCCATTACATAGAAACACATTTAATTTTTGTCATAGTTGGCTACCATAAATGGAGAAAGATAAGTTTGTAAATCTTTGGACCAATTCAGGGTAATTGGATCATACTGCACACTGGCTATGATCCACTGGTAAAAGGGCTCTTTATATCCTTTTATTTATTAAGCTTCAAACACCAAAGTGTATGCAGGACTGTCTTATGTTAACTGTTATGCCTCACAATGTTGTGAAAGCGCTATACAAAAATGTGTATTGTATTAGTCACTCTAACTAATCACCTTGATAGGTTAACACATTAAATAAATGACTTAAATTTTAATGAATTTGTTCCACCTCGAAGGGAGGTAAATTAGCAGCAACAAATGCTGAACTTTAATTCTAATCACATCCACTCATCTGAAAGTACTTTTATGATCAAACATAAGAGTACAAACTAAAATACCAGTGAATACAATTTACA